>NC_080094.1:81826329-82150329 GCF_950005125.1 Chionomys nivalis
TCCCCGTTCTCAATCATGTGTGCTGAATCCTACCTCAGGGTCTGCTTCAGGTAACCCAGGTTAGAGACACAGGCCTGCTGTGACTCCAGGCTCAGAAATTTCCACTGGTCTACGCCACAGACTGTATTCCCCTCCCCTTCTCCTTCTCCGCATCCCAGGTCCCGCGCCTTCACGTCCCACAACCCACCTCACCTTCTCCCTCCCTACTTCTCACACCAGCAGCCTCTACCTCCTCCAGGAAGCTCCCTCAGCAACCATGTTTGTTTCTCTCCGCTCTGCACATGGCTGTCTGTCACCTAAACACAGCCCGACTGTACCCCCCACTGCCTGACTGTATCCCTGTGCCTGCTCCCCTGCCAGCTCTCGCATCTGTCCTCTGCTCCCTCCTCCCCACAGCCAGCCTCCTCCCCTGGGCCACCTCAGCTGTTTTGGACGGATCTTGGCAGACACTCACCAAGAATGCACCAAGTGACAGACGCGAGTTCCTAGCATCCTGCTCAGAACAAACTCTAAGAGAGACAGTGTTAACTTTCCCATTCTCAAATAAGGAAACTGAGGCACAAGCAATGAAACGACTCACCCAAACTGGGTTGTTGTCTTCTATCTTCTCACGATTCAACCTCAGGAAAGCAAGAGGTGTGCTTGGGAGGAGGTTCTGAGAAATGCTTATAAAAAGTACAGATGCTTGGATTTATCTATGACAATTAAATAAGGTTTTTATACAGAGAAAATACAACATTGACATTTGAAAATATATTGCTAGTGTTTTTCACTTAAACATCTACTTTACTTTGTATCCACTAGATGTATATTAATTAATTGGGAAAGCCTGACTGTATTGAGCTATGTCCTCAAAATAGTCACTGAATAAGTGGTTAGTATTCTTTTTTTAATGCAGAAGTTTAGGAATTTTATATAAGTAAGTTAATATGTTTAAATATTTATCACAAATAAGAAAATGTGTAGTTATAAATATTTTTGCTATTTAAATATACTTTAAAAATAAATGTGACAATTGATATGTTTAAAGTAAGATTATATTGGTAATCATCATAAGCTGCCTATTCAATATTTTTGTACATAAAATGAAGTACTTGAATATAAATAACACTGTGTAGTGAAATCTCAATTTTATTAGTAAAACATAACAATTGGACATTGTCGAAATCAATGGTCATCATAACTTTGTGCTTATTGTGCACAGTGTTCCTTATATCACAGCACTGATGTAAAAAGAAGTATGTACTGTACTGTGACTACAGCAATTACTGTAAAATTGTAATTTATTTGTAAAAAAATGTAAAAAACTATCTAATGATTCCAAGAACTTTTCATGTGAGTATTGAATATGACAAAATATAATCTATAATTTTTAAATATAAAAAAAAAGAGAAAGAAGGAGGGAGGGAGGGAACAGAGGAAGGAAGGCTGGGAGCAGAGCAAGGGTGTGGCAGAGGTGTGACAGCCCCATGACCCCGAGAATAGCAGCTAACTCCCCTGGGAAGCACACACCTGTGCCAGGTCCCACCCAAGTCACATGCTCTACCACCCCTCCTGCCTGTCACTACCCATCCCCCGCCATCTCTCCACCCAGACCCCCTCAGTGGCTGCAGACCAGCAGACAGAATCTTTGAGGTGTATTCTATAGTCAAGGTCGCCTCAGAACAGCCCTTGCCTGTACTCCACACTGGCCTCCTGCTGCTCCTACGAGCATGAGTCTTGCCCCCAAGTCTGTGCGTCAGGCCCTTCCCCTTGGAGCACCTGCTCTCCAGCCCCAACAGTGGCGACGCCTAGCCTGGTCCCGCGGCCTTCCCAGCACCCCTTGCTGCAGTGGATATGTTCTCTGAGGACCCCATGTTTCGGCTGCTCTGAGAACATTTGTCACGCCTAAGACTTGTGCTCTGACGGCAGGTCAGCCCTTTGCCCCAGATGCCATCTGCTGGACACGGAGCCAGGGGTATGACTGCTGGGCTCTGCACCCGCTCTATGACCTTAAATAAGTGAACGACTCTAGATCTTGATTTATTTATATGTGAAATGGAGAGATAATTCTGCTTTATCGTGATTACTGTGGGAATCACACAAGGAAACTGGTGTACGGTTGGGAGATGGCTCAGTCTGTAAAGCTTTTGCCTTGCAAGCCCAGGACCTGAGTTCCATACCAAAACCTATATGTAAAAAATACGCAGTGTCACTTGCTTGGAATCCTAGTGCTGGTCATGTCAGGGAGAGTCCTGAGGGCTCGCTGGCCAGCCAGCTTGACCCGCTGGACAGTGAGAGACCCTGTCGAAAAGAATCAAAGTCTCTGGCTCCTGAGGTTGATATTTAAGGTTGACCGCCACACACACATGAAAGTGCACACTCAAGCTCTCACACACACAAGCGTAAACACATGAACACACAGAGAGAGGCTGAAAAACAGAGAGTGGTAGCAACAAGTGAACAAGAACCAGCTCTCTTGGCAAGCCACACGCTCTGTGCTAAAGGGACTCCACCCCCTAGTTAGCCATCTTTACCTCCATGGCACTTGGCATAGCTTCCCCATAAAGCGACAATGGATGGTATTAGAACATCTCTCCATGTAGATCACCATAAACTCTGCGCTTCCCTCTGTCCTCGGAGAGACGCATGGACCTCTCCATCTTCATCCCTTACCCCTCCTCTACTTCCGTCATGATAGCCACAGTATCCCTGCCATTCTGCCCCAACCACACAGGCCACTTCCAAAGGGCCTTTGGAATTCTCACTGCCAGAGTGCCCTCCTACACTACCCCTAGCCCACTTAGGTGTCCATGTCATCACACAGCCTCTCCGGGATGCTCTGTCATGCCTACACCTGGCACAGAGCTTTCTTTGCTTGTCTGACTGACTTCCTTATCTGCCCTCTCCCACTTCCTGACATTACATTTATTTCCTTGTTCACTTATAGGACATCTCTGCTGACTGATTCTAAACTCCTTGGTGACAGAGAGCCAAGATGCTGCGAACTGTGACTGACATACAAAGCATGCCGACTGGCTGGGTGAATGAATGAATGAATGAATGAGAGTGGATAAACGAGGGAGTGGATGAATGACTGAATGTTTGTGTGAGTAAATGAACAAGTGAGCGAGTGAATCAATGAACTGAGCAAACATTCAATTAATGTGTCTCGCCCAGAAGAACCTCTCCTAATATCCTGTGTTCTTCATGTCATCCCAGGCCACAGGAAGTCCAGTGAGGTCACTTCCTCCCTGAACTGACTTCTAAAGGAACAGTCACATAGGTTATTCCTCCCTGGGTGCTGAGACTCTCCCTGCTCAACCTACCTTCCAGATCCTTGAGGCCCAGCTTAGTCCATTAGAAAATGGGAACGGGAGACTCTCCCAGGCCTCTGGAGAACCCCAGACTCTCCCAGGCCTCTGGGGACCCCCAGA
Organism: Chionomys nivalis; assembly: GCF_950005125.1. NCBI lineage: Eukaryota > Metazoa > Chordata > Mammalia > Rodentia > Cricetidae > Chionomys > Chionomys nivalis. Next base: position 81,829,746 of record NC_080094.1, read on the forward strand.
CTCTCCCAGGCCTCTGGAGAACCCCAGACTCTCCCAGGCCTCTGGAGAACCCCAGACTCTCCCAGGCCTCTGGGGACCCCCAGACTCTCCCAGGCCTCTGGGGACCCCCTATAGCTCCTTTCACATGTCCCTGTTTCTCTTCCCCACTCCAAGTTTGTTTCAGACAATGCATTCTGGGTCGGATTCCCAAAGGACCTGAGCTTCTAGGGGCCACGCATAGCAGTGTTTCCATCTGCTACACAAATCCATTCACTGTCCAACACCCTCAGCTGTGGGGCTTGGGGGAGTGGAGACAGGAGAAGACGGGCAGAAGGGACTCAGTGTCAGGGTCCCAGTAAACAAGGCGGCTACCTGAGGGACCCAGCAAAGGGCAGGAACTACTGAGGGCTGCCAGGGACCAGGCTGGAGCTGCACGGAAACTTGGGAAATGGGAATTGGTGATGTGTGTGTCTCCCACACAGGACAGCAGCCAAGGGGACTGTGGCTTAAAGGAAAAGGCTCCATCCCCATCTCTCTGGGCGCCTGTTACCAACCTGGGAGGTCTGTTAGACCCTGGTCCCTAGCCTTCTCCAGGCTCTTTCCAGGGGCTCTTACCTGTACACCAGCCATATGGACCCAGGAGTCACCAGAAGCTTGTCCCTACTTTGACTTTCTGGCCCCTGTGGAAGCTATGCCCTTGCTTATATAGCCTTTGATCCCTGTGTAGCTGTCAGAGCTCCATGCTAGCCCTTGAAAACACATGCGTGTGAGTCCCATGCTCTCCCTGCTTGACCAGCATCGGCATCAGCACCATCACTGCACACAGCATGCAGGGCCTGTTTCGCTCTACACCCTGTTTAAAAGCTTGGCTTTCTGAGGATTCAGGTCTGAGGAGGTGGAGAACTCCAAGACAGTTTCCATTTGGAAGGCCTGCTACTTTCATTGTCCAACAGGAGGGTGCAGGCCACCCCACACAGGGCCATACCACTCAGGGCCACACTGCCCAGAGCCAGCTGAGGAAGTACCAGGTGGATCAGGAGGCAGAGAGGAAAGACACGTAGGCTTGAGCCTCTAGTGGCTTCTGTGGTGAGGTCTGGAAGGGCCATACTGGTAGATTCAGGTTAGCTGTGTTGGACAGTGTCAGCTGACTCGGGCAGGTGGCTGGTCCTTACAGTGTAGTTCCTGGTCTGGAACTTCCAGGGCTAACATGGGCCATGGCTTGGGGCTGCTTGGTTTGTGAATGAAAGATCCTGGGGCAGGTAGCTTACTGTCTCCAAGAATGGGCAAGGCCAGAGTCAACTGCTGCGCTCAGTGGGGCTTCAGACATTGACCTAACAGATGGAGTGAAGGAAGGACAGACACAGACACACATGTAGAAAAGCTGGGATTGGGTGAACTGAGCTTTCTACTGGAGAAGTCAGAGTACCCTGAGTGTCCTTATTATATACATTTGAACAGGGAGGCAGAGATATTGCACACAGATAGACAAGAAGCCAGGGTTATTATGCGCAGCTAAACACAGAGACAGGGCTTTTATACACAGCTGAACAGGGAGGCAGGGTTATTACATACAGCTGAACAAGGAGGCGGGGTTATTATATACACTGAACAAGAAGGCGGGGTTATTACATACAGCTGAACAAGGAGGCGGGGTTATTATATACACTGAACAAGGAGGCGGGGTTATTACATACAGCTGAACAAGGAGGCGGGGTTATTACACACAGCTGAACAAGGAGGCGGGGTTATTACATACAGCTGAACAGGGAGGCGGGGTTATTACATACAGCTGAACAAGGAGGCGGGGTTCACTAAATCTCTGTAGGAGCAGTCTTCAAGCTGCAAACATGGGGGAGATCTACTATGGGCATTTTCTGCACACTGTCACCATTTGCACTTGGACTGAAATGTATCACAATTAATAAAAACCCAGAGATAGATATTGGGATTCAACTTGAAGGTCAGAAATGCAAAACGGCCAGTCACTGACTCTTACTTCTATCTCAGTCCGAAATGACGATTCTGCCTCCAAAAAAATCAGAATGAGACTGTGTCTGAGTGCTGTCACCTCCCATATTTTGTTTCTCTCCAGGGCTGGGATTAAAGGCGTGCACCACTCCTGCCTGGTTTCTATGGCAAATTTACTGGGATTAAAGGTGTCTGTTACCACTGCCTGGTCTGTAAGGCTGACCAGTGGGGCTGTTTTACTCTCTGATCTCCAGGCAAACTTTATTTATTAAAATATAAATGAAATATCTCTACACCCAAGGAAGGCTTTTCCATCCCTCTGAGCCTCACTGAGGGCAGGCTTTGCCACTCACATGGGGCTGAGTTATGACAACAGTATAGGTCTGCTTAGAACTTCACTCAGTCCTACACTCAGCCAGGACCACAGCAAAGCATCAGGAATCTGGTCAGTACTGGCCCACACCAAGATGTCAGGCTTGTCAGCCCGACTGGAAGCTCATGAGGCCACCAGACAGGCCATAGTTGAGCTGACACACAAGCCTGGCACCTGGGGCTTCTGAAAATTGAGAACAAGTCAGCCATGCAAAAAGTTTAGAGCAGAGTTCTCTGCTAGAGGAAAGAAGAGGGAGAGGCAAGGAGGTGAGGGAGGGGAGGGGAAGGAGGGAGGGAGGGAGAGAGAGAGAGAAAGAGAAAGTTGGGAATGAAGGAAGGAGGGAGAGAAGGAAAGGACTGGAGAGAAAGTATCCACTTGTCCTTCAGGCTGGTATCCCATTCTTGTAGTTGATGCATTTGAGGCTCTGATGCCATCCATGCCACAGTCTTGTGTGTGACGATAGCTCCGCCCACTCTTCTGTCACTCCCGGGAGCATTGTTCAGAGTGACCTCTGCCCTTTGAGCAGGCATTTCTGAATCTCAGGGCAGGATACAGTTTTAAGCATCTTTGCAGTTGACTCTTCACCCTGTTCTCAGCAGAGCCAGCCACCTTCTTGCCAAATGTGTCACTGGTGATAATTATAGAGGTTGATTTATGGCCCTGGACGATGACGCCTCTCAAATACGGGCAGGCAAAAGGCAAGCCTTGCTCAATGATTGAGAAGTCACCATGCCACTGGGTATGCAGGCCATGGCAAAGAAGGCTGAAGGAGCCCTAATTGCCAGACCTGTGAGCTCCCTCAGCCTTTCTGCGAGTCTCCTTTGGTGATGAGGCTGGGGACTCAGCTGCTGGGGGCAGAAGCAGTGGGTCCCTTCAGGATTCTTCTTTTAATCTACGACTATTTACACTCTGTCTCTTTAAAGACTTTACCCTTTTTAAAAGCATTAACTTTATTTTATGACTCTCTGTACTCTTTTTTCTTCTCTCTCCCAAGCCTCCATACATTTATCCAACAATGTGACCCATTTATAGGTCTTTGATGTCTGAATCTGTTCTTACTGTATTGTCTGTAATTCTCTACTGTCTAGAAGAGCTTTTAAAATGCTAAGCAGCTTGGTAGCAGCTGCTCTGGATGTTGGCTCCACGTCTCTCCAATTTCAAAATGGTGGACGTACCATTTCTGCTAGCTCTGGGGCTGCCAGGCAGGAGCTGCGCTCAGCACTTTAACTCTGAGAATGAGTGTGCAACACATAAACTCTTTTTAATCTGAGCACTGCACAGCCTGGAAACATCTCTGTGTATGGTGGCTGGAATTCATCATGCTCTCCCGCCTGCCCAAGCCTGATCCCACCATCTACCCAGACAGGAAGAGCTGAGCCATGGCATGCTCTCAACCCCCAATGGGTACAGAAATACCCAGGTCCACAAATGCCATTGAAATGCTTAATAGCTGGCATTTGCACTGGTGGCACAGCCCGGGAAGCCGCGTTTTAAAACTGCACAGCTTTTTTCCTGATGCAGCTGCTGAGTCAGGGAAATTTCTCTGCAGCATCCCACCAGCAAACAGCAAAAAGCTGTGTTAAACTCCATATTTGTGTCTAGAATTCCTTTTCTAGACTTCTCAAGTTGTACGTGAAGTCAGTTTACCATGTTGGAGCACCAATTGTTGATGGAGAGAGGACCTGCTTTTCATCCTGGCCACCTACTAGCTTACACCTGAAATAATCACACAGAAACTGTATTCATTTAAACACTGCCTGGCCCATTGTCTCTAGCCTCTTATTGGCTAACTCTCACATCTTGATTTAACCCATTTCTAATAATCTGTGTTCACCACGAGGTCGTGGCTTACCGGGAAAGATTCAGCATGTCTGACCTGGCAGCTCCATGGCCGCTCTCTGACTGTGCTTCTTCCTCCCAGAATTCAGTTCTGTCTTCTCCGCCTACCCAAGTTCTGTCTTATCAGGTCAAGCAGTTTCTTTATTAATTAACCAATGAAAGCAACACACAAACAGAAGGACCTCCTACACCACATATGTCTTTATGAAACGCTGGGATCCAACTCAGGATTCTGTGTACACAGACTCCACTAACTCTGCCACATCCCCAACCCTGAGAATTCAATCTTTGGACCAAAGTGTCTCTGCTTAGAACAAAGTGGTTCTGCTTAGAAAAAAGTGGCTCTGATTAGAAAAAAGTGGCTCTGATTAGAACAAAGTGGCTCTGCTCAGAACAAAGTGGCTCTGCTTAGAGGAAAGTGGCTCTGCTCAGAACAAAGTGGCTCTGCACAGAACAAAAAGTGGCTCTGCTCAGAACAAAGTGGCTCTGCTCAGAACAAAGTGGCTCTGCTCAGAAAAAAGTGGCTCTGCTCAGAACAAAGTGGCTCTGCTTAGAGGAAAGTGGCTCTGCTTAGAACAAAGTGGCTCTGCTCAGAACAAAGTGGCTCTGCTTAGAGGAAAGTGGCTCTGCTCAGAACAAAGTGGCTCTGCTCATAACAAAGTGGCTCTGCTCAGAACAAAGTGGCTCTGCTCAGAACAAAGGTCCTCCAGAGCCCATTGTTCATGCCACAGATGGGGAGACTGGGAGCAGTGAAGGGACATCACTCAACCTCACAGACCATGCTGTCCCAGACCAGGCACACCCAGCTCTGTCACCTGCCCCTCTCACAGCCCTCACACTGCCCACAGCCACATCTATGCCACCTTTGCCTCCATGTCTCACTACCCGAGACTGCTTTGCCCTCAGCATTTGAACCCAGGAGGATAAAGGAGCCCTCACAATGCCACTTCTACTTGTTTTTTTGTTTTGTTTTGTTTTCGAGACAAGGTTTCTCCGTAGTTTTGGTGCCCGTCCTGAAACTAGCTCTTGTAGATCAGGCTGGCCTCGAACTCCCAGAGATCCACCTGCCTCTGCCTCCCGAGTGCTGGGATTAAAGGCGTGCGCCACCACCGCCCAGCAGCCACTTCTATTTGTAAACTGAGGCTGGGATCTTCCTGCTGCGGTCCACTGTTTGTGGCTCACTGAAGCTTGCCTCCCTTCAGTGGACAGGAAAAGAAGTCAGGTACCCGAACGACTGAAGATGGGTGGCTTTGAGCAGACAGGCAGAGCATGCGAAGAGGGTCTGATCCCCTACAGTGAGGAGAACGTAAAGTTTTTCCTAGAGGCTGCTGTTCTTTACTGGCAGGATGACCACCTGCATGTGACTCTGAGTGAGACCTGCAGACAGGATGGCCACCTGCATGCCTTGTGACTGAGTGTGACCTGCGACCTGCAGGAGAAGCACCCTGCTGAGCCTGTCCATGAGCTAAGGACCTGAGGCACCATGGTCAGTCACCTGAAGGTGGGGCAGCGTGAGGCTAATGCTCCTGTGGGAGATGACTTGTTTGGAAATACTGCTGCTGACAGCAGCTGACAGTCACACAGGCTCAAAGGTGGAGTCGGGGAAGGAGTCTAGAGCTTGTTTTGGAGACTGTCAGTGTCCCTCCCTGAAGGAGGGAGGAGGCCTTAGACTCTGAAAAGCTTATGTAAACATGGGAGGGTCCAGCACATCCTTGGCACTCACTGCCTCTCAGGGAGGGAAGTCTCATCTCTCTCCTCTCCCTAAGTCCCACAGCTAGACAGGCAGAGCTATGTCTAGACTCTCCTGGCTCCACTTTGTGCTTGGCCAGGCATCCAACCTTCAGTTGGTGAGCAATGAGACCGTAAGAATGGGAACTGTGACCAAGTTGGGCCTGCCTGGGTCATCCTGGGTCTTAGAACAGTCTCACAGGAGGTCAATGTTAGGGAGGGCCTTGTCACAACGGTAAACAAAGTAGCAAAGGGTGTGTGTCCCAGCCGCAGGGCAGTGGTCCAGACATGGGCTCCAGAGCCTGACAAACTTACTTTCCCAGCTCTGCTACTTTTTGGCTGTCTGTTGTTGGCCTCCATTACATAGCCTGTGCTGTGGGGTTCAGAGCACTTGAACTTGTGGGAGGATATATGGAGTGCGCCATGTGGCTCCGTGGCCTCACAAAGCAGCTAGAATGTGTCAGGGGCCTGATGTCTCTTCCAGACCTATCCCTGAGAAGGGAGAGCTGGGAGACTCTTCCTGCCAGAGGAAAGAATGCCCCTCTCTCTCTCTCTCTCTCTCTCTCTCTCTCTCTCTCTCTCTCTCTCTCTCTCTCTCTCCCACACACACACACACACACACACACACACACACACACTCACTGGCAGTGAGGTGACAGGACCATTGAGACTTGATGGCCACCAGCCTAGCTTTAAAGAATTACAATGTCAGACCCTGTCTCAAGGGAACACGGTGGAGAACAATAGCGGACACCGGATGTCCTGAACACCCGACATCCTCCTCTAGTCTTCAAGTGGATGCAGGCAGACGTGTGCACCTGCATGCACATGTGAGCACACATACCACACACACAATTAACTAATTAATTAAAATAGATGAGGAAACTGGTGTGAGACACCAGCAAACGTCACCCTTGTCCCACAATCCTTCCTGTTAGAGCACACACCTGGGTTTCACGGCTGAGCGTTCAGCTCCCAGCAGCAGCCAGGAGGCTCTTAGCAGGCGGGTTTCATTGCCTTGCATTTAGCTGACTCCCTAGAGATTAGATAATAATTACTAATCCTATGGGGAATAATTGGGGTTGATTGTCAGTTTGGAGCCCCTGCCTTTCTTTCTCTCAGTTGTCACCAGTGGGTAGAGAGCAGTTGAGACCACCCACCTGGAAGCCAGCTTTTGCTCCAGTCCTCACAGAAATTTCTTAACTTTCCTATACACCCCTCCCCCCATTTGCTTATTGTGAATTGGGAGTGATTAGTATGGTCTAGTCTGTCTTCCCCGGAGTCCATCCAGTGAGCTCCTGTTTTGAGGGCCTAGGTCAATCTCAACTGCTAGTCACCGTCACCCTGGTACACACACTGAATGGCTCCGAGATGGAGTTGAGGAGTCCGAAGAAAAGATACATGGCTCCCAGTACCATCGGGAGGTCTGAAATCTGTTCATTTGTACTTGGAGAAGTCAGACACCATTCCAAGGCATAGTGATTGTGAAGGTGGCGGTGTGAGCGGGTGCGGGTGTGCCAGTATGTATGAGAGAGAGAGAGAAAGAGAGAGACTGACATGGGGCTCAGAAGTGGGAAAAGCAGCACACTTTAAAAGTAGAAAAGGGACCCTTCCTACCACCCTCCGAGGCCCAGGAACCAAGGAGGGAGAGGGGACAGAAAGATTGTAAGAGCCACAGTGTCAAGGAGGGCTGCTGTGAAGTGGTGCCTTCCAGACGTGGCAGAGGCATCGGACTCGTGAACCTCACAGTAGCTGTGACGACCTGCACATGACCCACACCAGATCAAGTCAGTCAGCACTGGGCACGGGTGGGGGAGGGGCTCCGGAGGTCCCACCTGCAGGAGGGAGTGGTGTGGCTCCTGGTAGGTTGCCCAGGCTTCAGCAGCTGGCCCGTCACCCTCATGCATACAGGCAGAGCTAACTGGACTCAGTGGTTTTGAAAAGGGGGGAGGAAGGGAAGTATAGGTAGGAGGAGGGCAAAGCGGCAGGAGGAGGAAGAAGGGACTTTAAGCTGGGAGAAGTGGGGGAGCCCTGGAGGAGTTGGAGAGGAGAATGAGGAATGGAGATGACCTAAAAGCATTGATTCATGGATGAAATCATCAAAGATTTCACAGCTCTAAGGTCCCCTCCCCTTCTCCTTAGAGAGCACCGGAACTTGTCAGGTAAGGGTGGAGGAAGGAAGGGGAGGGTGGTCTCAGGCCTGGGATTGGCCAGCCCCAGGTGTCCTGACAAGTCTCGTGTCCTAGAGCCATTTCCCTCCCTCATAATCATTTCTCCGCTCATCTCATCCTCCCAGCAGCCCCATGGAGTGGATGCTGCCTGAGCCCACTTTAAAGAAGCAGAAACTGAGGCTTAGCTAAGTCAGAGAAGACGGGGGAGGTCACCAGTCTGTGAGGGTGGCGGTGTGATGTCAGTCAAGCAGGCTCAGAGCCTATTCTTTAGCATTGGAAAATTACCCCTGGAGTCCCAAACACAGGGAAATGCAGTGTTTGCTGGCGCATGCTCAGAGCTGAGATGTCCCTGGCAATCTGTGAACTGTTCGCAAGAGGTCACAGATAGCCAGATAGGCTACGGACAGTCCCCAGCCGCGGTCATCCAAGGACAATGGCTGCGGCAATGGCAGGCACACAGCTGAACCTTCCTGCTTCCTGCCTCAGCTTCCTTCCCAGCTCTTCCCTGAGGCTCACTCTTCCGTCCTTCCGGTTGTTTTCCTCCATTCACAGGGGGACCACACCCCTGCAGAAGCACTCTGAGATCACTAAGTGGTCCCCTGTCCATATTTCTGTGGGTTTTCCCAGAAGGACTAGCTGAGCCTGAGGTCACCCACTGAAGAAGGAGGTGCTCCTGGGATCTGTCTGTCCCACCTCCTTTCTTCAGTCAGGAAATGGCTGTATGGACAGGAGCTGGGCTCCAGGCAGCACATAGGAGCTCAAATCAGGTCACTCCAGCTGCGTGCAGAGACGACCATCTGATTCTCAATCTGGCCCTGTAAGGTTCTTCCACATCACAGGTGAGGAAACAAAAGCCCAGAGAGGTTGAGCTGCCTTCCAGAGGACACACAGAGAGCTATAGTCCAGGGACGCTAAGTCAGTTTCCCCTCTCAGTCCTTGCATCTAGAGGGGTCACTTACAAAATGGCTAGGATCCTCTTGCCACATCATCCACAGAATTGCAGATAGGATTTTCTGGCATCTGGGCTTCCACTGAGGCTCCATCCTTCTACCTGACGTTTCCTCCCCCTTCCCCCTGCTCTGCTTAGAGTCCTGGTCACCTAGCTAGCTACACCTCTCTCCCGGCTCTTCCCAGCTGTCAGAATGATGCACGTTAGCAGGTGCACATGGGTTTACATCCTGGCACAGCTTCCTCACTGTGTCGGACCTCAGACCACTCATGTATGAGAACTGCTCTGAGGCGCCATCCTCCTGGCCAGACTCCGGCCATCTTAATGACATCAGGTGTGCCTACTTCCAAGTGTCCATCCTGTGGGACCGTGGACAATTATAATTAACTAAGAGGAAAATACCCCATGAGGGCATGAGAAGGCCACGAGCCCATGAATTTGCAGAGTGGGGCTGGCTCCAGCTCTCTTTCTAAAAATAGATCTCAGGACAGCGCTTCTCAGGGTTTGTGCTGGAACCAAATAAGTACGCCCCATCGCCCAGTGATATGCCTGGGGGTTGGGGGCGGAGGCGGGCTGATCCAGGACTCTGGATGCAGTGACTCTGCCTGCTGCCTGATGATTGTTCACTAGCCGTCACACAAGGGGCCTCCATGCTTGCTCTTTCAGCTGAGCACCAGCAGGCTCCCTTCCCGGGAAAGGCCCTCCAACAGAGAAAGTAGTGTGTATGCTCCCTGTGGGCAGCCTGCTGAGGACCCAGGCCAGAGCTAGGCTCATTCTCCCGTTACTCCATTGGGGGTACTATGATCTCTAGCCAGGGGCTTGGGCCTCAGACCATCTATAAAGAAGGGCAAAGATGCTATGAGGGCAGGAGCAACATGAAGGCACCTCGAAATGATTGAAAATGACGACTGGGCAGTCGTCAGTGGATTTGAGCACATGCTCTGTAAGACAGACTTGCTGTGTATGAGGACCTCAGCTCAGATCCCGCCCAAGTGCCCGTGTAAAAATCTAAGCCAAATGACCCTGTAACCCAGCCCTGGGGATATGGAGGAAGGAATTCTGTGCTAACACCAAGAATAACACCTGTATTTAACACACGCCTTCTGCCACTGACCCATGTGAGCATGTGTGTTTTCTAGTTCATTTCATTCATGCCTGGAACCAAAGACCCTACTCTCCACCCAGCTCATGGGGAAGCTGGGGCACAGAACAGAACCAAGACTGAACCCAAACCCAGGAGTGTGACACCTGGGTTCCACTGTCCACAGCTGGTGAACACTTGCACTTCCCCTGAGCCCACTGTCCACGGCTGGTGAGCACTTGCACTTCCCCTGAGCCCACTGTCCACGGCTGGTGAGCACTTGCACTTCCCCTGAGCCCACTGTCCACGGCTGGTGAGCACTTGCACTTCCCCTGAGCCCACTGTCCACGGCTGGTGAGCACTTGCACTTCCCCTGAGCCCACTGTCCATGGCTGGTGAACACTTGCACTTCCCCTGAGCCCACTGTCCATGGCTGGTGAACACTTGCACTTCCCCTGAGCCCACTGTCCACAGCTGGTGAACACTTGCACTTCCCCTGAGCCCACTGTCCACAGCTGGTGAGCACTTGCACTTCCCCTGAGCCCACTGTCCATGGCTGGTGAACACTTGCACTTCCCCTGAGCCCACTGTCCACAGCTGGTGAACACTTGTACTTCCCCTGAGCCCACTGTCCACAGCTGGTGAACACTTGCACTTCCCCTGAGCCCACTGTCCACGGCTGGTGAGCACTTGCACTTCCCCTGAGCCCACTGTCCATGGCTGGTGAACACTTGCACTTCCCCTGAGCCCACTGTCCACGGCTGGTGAGCACTTGCACTTCCCCTGAGCCCACTGTCCACGGCTGGTGAGCACTTGCACTTCCCCTGAGCCCACTGTCCACGGCTGGTGAGCACTTGCACTTCCCCTGAGCCCACTGTCCACGGCTGGTGAGCACTTGCACTTCCCCTGAGCCCACTGTCCACGGCTGGTGAGCACTTGCACTTCCCCTGAGCCCACTGTCCATGGCTGGTGAACACTTGCACTTCCCCTGAGCCCACTGTCCATGGCTGGTGAACACTTGCACTTCCCCTGAACCCACTGTCCATGGCTGGTGAACACTTGCACTTCCCCTGAGCCCACTGTCCATGGCTGGTGAGCACTTGCACTTCCCCTGAGCCCACTGTCCACGGCTGGTGAGCACTTGCACTTCCCCTGAGCCCACTGTCCATGGCTGGTGAACACTTGCACTTCCCCTGAGCCCACTGTCCACGGCTGGTGAGCACTTGCACTTCCCCTGAGCCCACTGTCCATGGCTGGTGAGCACTTGCACTTCCCCTGAGCCCACTGTCCACGGCTGGTGAGCACTTGCACTTCCCCTGAGCCCACTGTCCATGGCTGGTGAACACTTGCACTTCCCCTGAGCCCACTGTCCACGGCTGGTGAACACTTGCACTTTCCAGCGCAGCTGCCGGTCTGGAGAGAGTGGAGCTAGGCTAGCTTCTCCCATCCCTCCACCCAGGAGACAATGCTCTGGGAACCTAACAGAAGACAGGACCGAGGAAAACTGTCCCTCCCAGGAGCCTCCTTTGGGGAGGAGGGTGGCCACCATCCATTTTCCTGCCTGCCCTTACTGTGCCTGGGCTCCCCCAATCCACAGGAAGCCCTGTTTTCCCCCTCCTGCCTCTTGGCAAGAAAGGATTTGTAGTTTTAATAATGCAGGTTTTCTCCAGCAGCCTCCTTTGCTGCTCAGTCCCCCTCCAAAGATTCTCAAAATTAAAACACTAATCAGGAATTTATTTTCTCATCAATCCTGGCTTTCAGATTATGAGGCCCTGGTGTTTTCACAGCCTGCTGGTGGCTGGCCACAGGGAGTGCTACTTCAGAGCCAGAGCTGGGGACAGGGACACAGGGATGTGGGTCCTGACAGAACAGAAAGGAGATGGGACCGTGTGAGAAAGATGACCAGGGACAAAGATGGTCTGAGAGAAAGGATAAGAAGAAGAAAGATGGTGCGGTGGGGGGGGGGTCAGAGAGACCCCTGATGAAGGGGGGCAGAGGCAGGGAGGCTGAAATCAGACACACAAACAGCAAGAGAGGAGGGGGTGAGCAGAAACTCAGCAAGACTAGAGGGAGAGAAGGGACAAGGAAGGGGAGGGGCAAGAGAGAGAAGAGAGGTGCAAGAGGGAACAGAAAGCAGCCAGCAGGCCGAAGGAGCAATGGAGGGGGTCACACCAGCTTGGGGAATGCACCCCTGCAACTGTGACTCTTGGGGGTGGTCATAGAGCATGTCTGTCTCCCCTTTCCAATGCCTATGGTGAAACAGGAGCCTCCTGAGGTGAGATCACAGGAGTGAACTTGGTCAGCCCCAAGCCCCTGAACCCCCCTCCTCTCTTCCCACTCCCTCCCCTCCCTCTCCTTCTCTCTTCAGGAACCCTCTGAACTGTGCTGGACCCCTGGACCCCAGGCCCCACCCTCTTTCCATGAGCACACGTCTGATTGGTCAGTACCCCACTCCACATGCCCAGAGCAGCTGTTTGCTCTGGGTGTGCCTTCCCAGCATCTTTGCCCCTGATGATCTGTTAGGTCATCCCAGACACTGGGCAGAGTCTGCTAGACCTCCCCCCTCTACACACCATGGACACAGGCAAGCTTTCCATGCCCTGAAGCCACCAGATCTCCGGGTCTTCCTTTTTTTGACCTCAATGGACTTTCTCCACTGTGACTGTCAATGATCCAACCACTTCAGAAGACCCAAAAGAAAGGGAAGATGACAGGCTAGGATTGTATTGTATTGACAAAAGCACCAAGAACCTGCTGGTTTGTCGAGTGTGCTGAAGCTGGCCCTGGAGGGTTGCTGTAGAGAGACCTGGGCCGGCTTCGCCTCTGACTGCTTCCGCATGCCCATCTGTGTAACGGAAGCAGGTAGTGCCCCATCCGTTTTGGAGTGTGACTTCTCAGGGTTTTACCAAAACAGTCAGCTGTCAGGAAGGACCACCCAGCATCAGAGGTGGCAGACACTGAAAAGTTTCTGCAGCCCGATAAATATCTCCGCCGACGCAATAATTTGAATCAGACCAAATCAAACCGAATTAGAAAAAAACCCAGGTTTAATGGATACCAACACTCCTGGATGGCTTCCCAGGCCAACAGAGAGGAACCAGGAAGGAAGACCAGAAAACTATGTGTTTGTTGTCTAGGGTCCCTGTGGGAATGGTTTTGAGCATCTCTGGGGAGGGGTCATGGTTTGGCGGACTTTCTCAGAAGTGGAGTCTGTACTGAGGCTACTCCCAGGGGAGGGGGCTTGGGATGGAACTTCCACCCAAACACCCCATCAAAAGCAGTTCACTCTATTGGACTCAAGCTTGGCAGGTGCCCACAGGCCTGAACTTAATGGGTATCTCAATCCCAGAAGGCTTTTTGCTTTGTTTTGTTTTCTGTTTTTCAGAGACAGGGTTTCGCTGTAGCTATCGAACCTGTCCTGGAACTAGCTCTTGAAGACCAGGCTGGCCTCAAACTCACAGAGATCCACCTGCCTCTGCCTCCTGAGTGCTGGGATGATAAACATGAGCCACCACCACCCAGATTTCCCAGAAGGTTTTACACTGGGATCAGACCCAAGTTCAAGTTCAGCACACACATGGCTAGGAACCTTAGGTAAGCTGTTGGGAACTGTAGCGTTCCCAACAGCCCTTTGTCACCTTTGAAATTTGAGGTGTAGGCAGGTAGCTCACTGGTCACAGATAGGCATTTCACAGAGCTCAACGCAGAGCCCCCTGGAAGCAACTGTTCAGGATATCAAAGTTACCTGCAGGGGTGACCTGGATTCCCAGGGTGCTACTGGAGTTTCCAGGGCACAAACCTGGCTTAGGGGTACCATAGACTAGGTTGGGCCATACATCCCTAACAAGAGCTAGTAATGGAAATCAGAGGGATTTCTTCAATGTAGCAACACTAGGAAGAGGAGCAAATAATGGGGCTCAGGGACCCCGACATCCATCCTCAGGTGCTGACACAAGGACACGAGATTGAGAACATGAGCTTCAGGTCTGACTTGGGTCTGGGAGAAGCATAGGTGCTTAGGCTATCCTTGTCGGGGCATGGGCTACTGGGTCACTGTCTCAGCCTGCATTTTGCATGTGGTTCCAAGAAGTTGTCACCACCGTTGTCTGAGGATCCCTTAGTGTGGAGACTCCCACAGCAAGAGCAGCCTGACCATGCTGGATAACAGCCTTCACCTAAGGGGTCTGTCTGGCAGGTCCTCCTGCTGTTTCCAAGCAGCTAATCAACCAGTTCTGATGCCCCTGAACCCAAGGTGATGGTGGGTCAAAGACAGCAACTTTGGGTCCTTTGGGGGGTTGAGGAGCAGGACCTAGGAACTGACAGTGAGGTGCCCAGCCAGATCCACAGTGAGGGCAGGGTCAGGTTCTCATTGTGCTGGTTGTGCCTGGGGAAGCAGAGGCTGTTTGAAATGCCCACTAGGGCTGCCGGGCAGATAGAGGCCCTGGCTTATGCCTGTGGGCTTCAAGACTTGCCAGGTCCAGCATTAGCATCCTCCACTGTGAGTCAGCAAAACCCAGGGCCAGGCTGGGCTTCCCCCTCCTGTCCAGCCGCTTGTTCCTGCCATGGCCCAGCTTGTCTGCCTGATAGGAAATCAATGTGTTTATGATCCGAGGCCTCTTGTACAAAAAGAGGGGGGAATAACTGCATCCCCGAACCTGTTCTACTGAGTTAGCTCAGGGATCCTTCTCACGCCAGCCTCAGCCAGTCCGGAAGGAAGTCGAGGGCCCTTCATGCCACACTTCACAAGGCTAGAAGCCACCAAGGGCTTCCTTCTACTTGAGAATCATAGTCTGTTGTATAATGAAATCTGGCTAGCCGGGTCCTCGGGGGCTCTGAATCCTGAAATAATTGTCACAGGGTCTAAGTTCGACCCCTGTAAAGAATATTCACCCTGGGGGAAAGATACTTTTTGTAAAAAGGAACAAAATAATTAGGTGGTTATTGTGTCCTTGTACGCCACCGCCATGCTCAGAGCCACCCTTGACACTTCTAGACAGTCTAATACAGGACTCGTAGTGGATTTAATATTCTAGACGCTAATGGAATTTACCAGAACATGGATGCTTATGGCCACACACATTGAGAAAGAGAATTAAAGTGCCTTCCAGTGAAGCCCCTAGGAGGGGGTGTGGGGGGAGACTAGACTGGAAGACACTCAGATCGGATTAACTGCAGGTGGTTATGGGCCTTCCTCATTCAGAAAATGTCTACCATGGAGGGCAGACAGCTAGAACCAAGGAGGTCACAGTACCACAGTTAGCCCCAGAACACTGGGTAACTCTGCTGTCTGCCTCAATCTGGAGTGACCCCTCCCTGGCAGCTAGAAATATGTGAATTCAAGTGAAAGTCACTGTTAATGTCATATACAGGGGTGCTCCTTGTCCGGGGGCAGGAGTGCCCAGAATTGGGAGATATTTTGATAAAGTCCCTTGATGGCTTTGACTCCAGGTTGGACAGAAAACAAACACACTGGATCTGTCACCAGGTCAGGGGAGTTTCCTGGCACTTCACGTATAAGCATAGGGGGGATGGTACCTGGTCCCAGTGAGACCCATGTTGTTGAAGCTGGTAAGTGGCAAGCTAGGGTAACACCCAGGCAGCAAACATAAGCATCCCAAATCCCAGGTCTACCCCTAGAGTCCCTCAAGGACCTTGATCCTCCAGGCCCCCCTGCAGTGGGCCACCTTTGCAGATGTGACCAGCCAGACCTCGGGATTGCCCCAGTGCTTCAGGCTTACCTGAAGGAACCTGCTTCATGAGCCTTGCCATCTACAGTCCCGCAAATGACTGTTGTCAGAGTTAAAAACAGGCTTTGTGTATTTTATAGATGAAACAACCAGAGAGGGAGAGTGTTTTACCCAAGTCACACAGCAGGTAAAGTTAAAGGCTACGCTAGACAAAAGCCTGAAGTTTTAGTACATTTCTCTTACTGTGTGTTTGTTGGTTTGTTTCACAAAGATGGGGTCTAGCTATGTAGCCTCAAACTCAGTGTGCAGCCCAATCTAGCCCTGAATGCCCCATCTTCCTGCCTTAGCCTCCCAAATACTAAGACTGTAGGTCTGTACTACTGTGTCTGGCTCAGTGTGCTCCCCTTTACCCCTTACTTTGTTCTTTGGGGATGAGAGGTCACTTCCCAAGGAGGCCGGAAGAACTCCCGGAAAAGCATTGACCACTAACATGGGCAACAGAATAGTAAAAATAACCCAGGAGGAGGTGAGGGTGGAAACCCGAGGCTCAGTGAGATGAGCAGCTAGACAGAGAGCCTGAAGATGGAGCCCCCGAGTGAGGATGGGTAAGTGAGTCAGGGTAAGGATAGCTGCTGTAGCGAACGAGCCCAGATCTCAGGCCCCGAATGCAGGAAGAATGTGCACATGTGTGGCCAGAGGTCAAAGTTAGCTGTCTTCCTTTAGCTCTCTGTACTGTTTACTCGAATGTGTGATGTGTATGTGTATATGTACGCACATGTGTGTGCAGCTGTGCTGGCCCATGCCTACATGTGTAAGGGTCAGGCTGGGTGACTTCCTCTGAACCTGGAACTTGCTACCTCTCCTAGGGTGACTGGTGGGTGAGCCTCTGCTCCTCCAGTCCTGGGGTTGCAGGTGCATCCCGACATATTTGACTTTGACATGTGTGCTGAGGATCCAAATTCAGGCCCACATTTACATAGCAAGTGCCTTTCCAGTTGAACCATCTCCCCACCTCCTGTTTGGACACCTTTGAAAACCATTTGGCATCTGGAAGGAAGAGGTTGTTCTCCTGGGAGCTTTGGGTGTGATCTGGCTTCAGGGAGGAGAGTGATGGAGTTCCGCTATTTGGATGCCAGGAAGCAGGTGGCTGTGTAAACGCAGCTCTGGGAAGATCTCCTCCAGCACTGAACTAGTTGGCCACCTCGCCTGGGCTTGTAAACTCTACTCATTGGTCAAAACAACCTCAGTTTAATCTATTTCTCCCGGAGGAGCAGCACAAGGATGCTTATTTCTGAAGAGCAGTGCTCTCTGTTTCTTTAAAATGACTACAGATACCTGTCAATTGCCCCAAAATGGCAGGCCTAGATTCTGGGCAGTGGCCAATTCCTGGAAGGACTTCTAAATCAATTAAACAGAATGGCCCAGGAACTCACATAAAATACCAGTTAATATAAAAACCCAAAGCAGAAAGGTCACCCCATTTTCTCAATGGTGAGCAATACCCCACATTCTGGGTGTGTTTCCCATGTGTCAGGCACTGGGCCTGAGTTCTTTACTGACATCTGTCTTTAAGCCAGACCACTCTCAGCACAGAAGCTGGAGGACTAGGTTGATGGCCCCTCCTTTCGTCACTTTGATAGTTAAACTTTGTCCTCAACTTGGTTTAGAATCACAGAGGACACAGACTGCCAGGTTGTTTGGGTGGGTGTTTCTAGTGTGAGCTGAGGAGGGAAAACCCACCTGGATATGGGTGGCACCAATCCCTTGAGCTAGGGTTCCAGAATTAATAAAAACAGTCAAAGCAGGAAGCCAGCTGGGTATCAGCATCCACCTCCCTGCTTCCTGACTGTGGATGGATGCAGTGTGGACAGTTGCCTCAGGTTCTAGCCCCCGCCCCATAGCTACGGACAATCTCACTACCACACCCTCCCTGTCACGTCCACGCATTCCCTCAAACCGTGAGCCCTCCCTTCCCTGGGTTGCTCTTGTCAGTATTCCAGATCAGCGTCCAGGACTATTCTATAATGTGACTGAGAAGCCATGACAGGTTCTTCAGGCCTTTGAGGCATTTGAAAAACCTCAGACTGTGACTTCCAAGCAAGAACAATTCTGTTGGTCCTCACTTTTATAGCTACAAGTAACAGAAACTTCAATGTCCCAAGAGTTTTGACTTCTATAACTAGCCCATCAGGGTTTGCCGCATTCAGGCCCGGCTGAATTCAGGTGCTCAAGTGGTATCCTCTAAAGTCTGCTCCCTCACCCCGAGCCACCTGACTTTGCTTGAATCCACAGGACTCGACCATTGGCTCCTTCTGTGTGGTGAGAACAACAAGCCAGCCCAGCCACAGCGTGGGGGAGGCAGGGAGGCCCCGATCCTGACAGTCCAACAGCCAAGGTCCCGCTCGGAGCAGGTGGAAATCAGCTTCCCTGCCTGTCTGGTTGATTTCTGGTGTTATTGTGGGCAGTGGGTACAGTTTTAGCCTTGACACAGTTGCCTGGCCTTGAGTAACTTCCCCAAAACTTCTGAGCGTCCCTTTCCAACCCACCCAGAGCCTACCTAGTGCAGGTGCTGCCTGGGTGGCCCTGTGGTGACCACAGGAGTCTCCAGCCAGTAAAGGCACAGCTTTCGCCCGTGGTTTGAGACTGCTGCTACCCCACATCCTGCTTCCTGTCTCCATGGTGAATAGCAGGGCCAACAGGAGGGCTGCTCAGTGGGACAAATGAAGGCAGCAGGCCCTGGCTCTGGAAAGGGGCTGAAATCCAGTCACACAGCATGGCCACCCTCTGTCATCCCTGCCCCCACCCAGACACCTGGAGAGCCTGCAGGCCGGCCATTCCACTACTCCAGGCCAGAAGAATGGCTTGACCGGAGATGAGGATGATTAGCCCATATATTGAATTTCCCACACATTTTCTTTTTGAATTATCACAGGATTTGCTGATCTCTGACCCTGATCAGCTCACGATCCAGGTCAGGGACACTTTTTTCTCTGGAAGCTGGGAGTTCTTCCTGTATGAACTTGCTGTAGGCAGCCAGAACCCTCCGGCAGGCTACTCACCCTCCTGAAGGTTGCAGGTCCCTGTACCCTAGTATCCCTTCCTACTTTCTGGTCCTCCAGGTGACCGCTGGTCAGATACCCATCTCAAAGCAGTCCTCTTCTGTGGTACCTGACACCATGAGGCTACCTGTCCCCACCAGTCACTGAGCTCTCCAGGGGGAAGGAGACACTCTCAGCTAGATAATCCTGGCTCATGAGGGGGTTCTTCCCAGACGGTACCTACAGGAGTACACCAGTCCCTACAAGGATTTCCCCTCCCCACACACATCCTGGACTGCGAAGATGCTCTGTCTATTCCGAAGTGTTGCCTGGCAGTGATGACATCATACTACACAGGGCGGGCTCTTCCCTCCCACCTTCCTTCTGCCCTTCTCTCCTTTCCCTTTGTTCTGTCTCTCTCTCCACTCAGAGATTTACCGAGCATCTACTAGATGTAGGACCTTGTGCCTGGTGCTGGGGCCACTGCAAACCAGACAGCAAGGTCTCTGTGCTCCACAAAAGGAGACCCGGCAAGCAAACCTCACAGTCACGATGGTGCCAATGGAGTACATGCCGCTCACGAGAGTGACATGATCTGGATCTGAACGAATGAACCAAGTTCTCTGGGAGAGGGAAGAGCTAGTACGAGGGCCCTGGGGCAGGAGAGGACTTAGCTCCTGTTCAGAATAGAGGGAGGCTGGTCTGCCAAAGTCAGGGTGGGCCAGGAGAATCTGCCTTAGTTGAGGTCAAAGGTCTAGCCAGTGGGAGAGGGGGGAGCATTTAGAGTGAGTCACCATGCCCTCAGCCCCCCCCCCACACACACACCCCTAGACAGGGTCCAGCAGGAATCAGGAACTCAGAGACCAGAAGCAACTGACCCAAGTTCCAGGTCAGGAAGAACAGAGTAAATGCTACCCCCCAAGACACCTGGAAAGTCCAGAATGGACTTGTCATTCAGCCTAGGGGCTCAGGGAAACTTTCCCCTAAGAAGTATGCCTGCATGCATGTCTGCCTGCCTGCCTGTCTCTCTGTGTGTGTTTGTGTGTGTAGGGGCAGGGCTGCTGCTTCTTCTGCAGGGGAGGATGAGTTCTGAACCAGAGGGATGGAAGGCTCATGAACCCACTGGGGACTCTCACATGTAGGAACACCTGCAGGCCTGTGGGGTGGAGGTGTGTAGGTATGCAGGAAAACCCTAGAGGCTCAGAAACTCCTCCTGCTCAAGAAAGGTGGCGGAGGACACCAAACAAGGCTGCTTTGGGATTTTCCAGTTAGAGAGTGACAGTGGGAGGTAGGGAGTGTAGAGAGGGGCGGCAGAGGGGAAGAGGCTGGGGACTGGCTTGAGCCACAGGCCAGGAGAAACTTCCCCACGAATGATCAAAATCTAGAACCCTGGATGGCCTCTGCTCGAAGTCCCTCATCCATAGGTGGTATGGGTGGCCCTGGGGGCTCCGGACCCGAGCTGGATTCTCCCGTAAACTTTACAAACCCAGGGACTGGTTTGCCGTGGTTGCTCCCTCTGGTTACCTCACGGGCTGTTAGCTTTGTGCGGTATCTCCATAGAGACCAGTGGATGCTCCAACCAGTAGGCCAGAGGGGCAAGGACATGGAGGGGCTGCAGAGTGGCAAAGGATAGACAGACCTGCTTATCGTAGGATATTTGGCTACATGGGACCAGGACAGAGGTCAGCGCTCAGGGAAGGCTGCCTGGAGGTGTCGAGGGGGTGACCTTGCAAGCCAAGCAGAAGAGCCGAGGGCTGTGTTTGGGGAAGAGCCAGCGGGCCAGCAGAGAGAGAGATGGAGCGACCCAGGGAGCTGCACAAGCAGGGAGCCAACCCAGAGTGTTCTTTCTTCTCAGCACTGGGGCATGAGTGACAGAATGGGATCAGATCCCCCTTCCTACCGCAATGCCCGCTGGCTGGGGGCAGGAGCCAGAGAACCCGGGAAGGAGGCCATCGCTGCCTTGAACAGTCAAAAGAGGAGACCCAGGACACCAGCACAACCCCATGAAACTGCGGAGGCACAGATCTGACATGGGGTAGTCATTCCTGCTCTAGTCTTGACTGGGGAATTAACTTGCTGGGTGACCTTGGGCAGATCACTTTCCCTCTCTGGGCCACAGTGTCCCTGTTTTGTGGAATGACTGAATAGCAGAGCAGTGTTCTATACGTAGATGCCCTGGAGCACCAACAAGAAGTGCAAGCAAGGAAAGGGCCACTTGAGAGGCTGGGGTTATAGGTCATAAAACCCTCTCTCTCTCTCTCTCTCTCTCTCTCTCTCTCTCTCTCTCTCTCCTCTCCTCTCCTCTCCTCCTCTCTCTCTCTCTCTCTCTCTCTCCCTCCTCTCCTCTTCTCTCTCTCTCTCCTCTTCTCTTTTCTTCTCCTCTCTCTCTCTCCTCTCTCTCTCCTCCTCTCCTCTCCTCCTCTCTCTCTCTCTCTCTCTCTCTCTCTCTCTCTCTCTCTCCTCTCCTCTCCTCTCCTCTCCTCCTCTCTCTCTCTCTCTCTCCCTCCTCTCCTCTTCTCTCTCTCTCTCTCCTCTTCTCTTTTCTTCTCCTCTCTCTCTCTCCTCTCTCTCTCCTCCTCTCCTCTCCTCCTCTCTCTCTCTCTCTCTCTCTCTCTCTCTCTCTCTCTCTCTCTCCAGACAGAGTCTTACCAAGTAGTCCAGACTGGCCTAGAACTGGCAATCTTCTTCCTCTTTTTCTGGAAAGTTAGGATTATAGGCTTGCATCACTACCCTAGATCCAGACTTTTAAAATAAACTGGAAATACTAATACTCCTTTATTCTCCTGCCACACCTTCTGAGTGCCCAGATTAAGGGTACACAACACCACCGGTGTCTGGTTTGTTAGGAGCTGGGGCGGACCCCAGGGCCCATGCTAGGTGAACACTGTCAACTGAACCACATCAGCACTCAGTAGTGGGGAGGGGAGGACCAGGAGTTCAAAGCACCTTTGGCTACATAGTAAGCTCTGGGACAGTCCAAGTGTGTGTGCTCCCCTGTCCCAAACAAACTGAAACAAAATGACATACGAATTCCTTTTTCCTTTTTTAACTCATCATCTGGGCCATCGCATGCTCGTGTATTGTGTACTGCCACAGTCTGTCACAGATCACTTGATTGAGACTCTGTGTTCTAAAAAGGGTACAGTGGGGGCGAAGGAAGGAGATGGGTGGAAGAGTCTGGGGCCGCTGGGCCAAGGTCAGTTCTGCTATGGAGCCTCCGAGCTTCTGGGACATCTCTATTAGAAGCAGAACTCAATCAGTCGAGATAGACTTGTGAGTCGTCCCTGGCCAAGGCCTTCAACAGACCCTGTAAACTTACTTTTCAGAATGCTGGGCAGGGCAGCCTAGCAGGAAGAGGCCTGGAAGGACCCCTCAGCTTGACCCTTGCCAACTAGACCAAGTCTGGAGGAGGTGGCAGAGTACAGAGCTTTAGGAGATAGCCCTCTGACGGGGTCACGGGGTCAAGGGCAGAGATCTAAACTACCATGGTCACTCTGTCTGCACCACGGTGAGATTTTCAGTCCTTGAGGCTCTGCTCCTTCTGCTGCAGACATTAAACCCACACTGCTCTGGATGCACCAGCCCCAGGTGGTGGCACAGCGCTCCTTCAACTGGGCTCCAGGCAGGTGATCGGGAGATCATGATAGGTCTGGACATGGTTGAGCAGATGAGAAAGCGGGACCTTGGCGTGGGAATCAAAGGGCCCCATGGTCTTTGACTTGCAGGTAATCTGGGACAGCCCCTGTCCCACAGTGGGCTCATAGCTGTTTGTTTTCATTTCTGATGCAGAGTTGAGGCCAGTGGGGGATGAGCCAGGCAGAAGAGGTCCTGAACTCTGGGAGCTTATGTTATGGGTACTGGATGAGAGTTAAAGACAAGAACGGAAGGCAGGTGATGTCTCCAGTCCGAGCTGAAAGTGATGGGAAGAGCCATGAGAGAGCGAGGGGATGCGGGGCCTTATTCAAAAGATGATGAATCACTGGGCTGACCCCAGGCAGGGGACAGCTGGAAAGAAGGCCTCCAAGGAAGAAAACACAATGCATTCTGAGTGCCAGGAGGTGCCAGGATGGTAGAATCTGGGAGCCCTTTCCGAGAGCCCTTTCCCACTCCTGTGCTCCAGAAGGGAGACCATAGGCTACAGCCAAAGGGGGCGAGAGGACAGCAACTAGAAGTAGCTGCGCACGGAGAACTGGCCCTTTAACAATCCCAGGTGGCCGTTCTGCACAATTGCATTTTGAAGATCCCAGCTTGCTTAGCACAAGTGGAAAATTACCTTATCGTCTCCTCTGCGGTGCCTTTGGATCCTGATTTCATCATTCATATGTACAGCAGCGCATTTTCAACAGGGACAATTTAATTACGCTCAATTTGTGTAACTGAATTATTAAAGACTCATTTAGAGAGAGCACTGTGTCCAGGGCTTGCCTGGCTTCACGGTGGCTCACATTGGGGATGGAGTCCCTGTGGGTGATCCTGGGTTCTGGAATGTTCCCCTCCTCTGACCCTGCACCCCCAGCCTGCCCTGTTATTTCATTTCATTTCTATCTCAGTGAATGGGTCATCTTTGGGCCGGCTTTTGATGGCATCTCCTTTAATTGCTGCCAGGTTCCTAGTATGTTCTTTCAGTCAACCAGCAATCGGGAGCCAAGAATGGGACAGTCCCCACAGGCAACATGGTGTGTGTGTGTGTACACCCGTGCGGGGAGGGGGGGCTGGATGGGGGATGCCATCTCACCACTGGTGGGACTGTGGCAGGAAAGCATGGCTCAGTCTTGGGAGGAGACAGCGGTACACATGTCTGGTCTTGTTGGCATGTTGGCCCAACCTGGGAAACGCAGTGGCCGAGGCAGCCTGCTTCCGTGCCCTGCAGTCTCTCTCTCACTCAGATTCCACTTCATCTTCCTAGGCAGTACCGTGGGATAGGCCGCAGGGCACCTGCTGACCCCATAACAAATGCGCATGGAGAAGCTAAACCTCTGGGTCAGTCAGCACTTGAACCCAGGACTATGGGGTCTGCTTTCTTTCCCAGGAGTAAAATAGGTATGAGACTGCTGGGGACAGATTGCTTGCAGACCTGGAGGCCCAGAGCCTGCCCGTCATGAAGTGGTCATGGCTGCGCACTGAGGCTCTCCAGAGCGATGGAGACAGTAGGCCTTGGTACCCTGTGTGGCCATTTCCTCCCGAGGAGAAGGGAGCTCTCCAGACGCTACAGAAACTTACAAGGCTCAAGAAAGCGCAAAGATCCCCAGAAGTCCTCCTCACCCTTACATGAGGCAGGATGATCCTTGGAAAAGGAGGCCTTTACTGGCGCTGCCTGTAAGCTGAGCAAGGAGGCTGCTTCTGTGCGTGATCTGGGGCCTTCGCCAAGGTCTCCCAACAGGGACTGGCACTTCACCACTGAAGGAGGGACCAGAAGTTTGCACAGTGACCCCACACACACATGCCATCTCACCACTGGTGGGACTGTGGCAGGAAAGCATGGCTCAGTCTTGGGAGGAGACAGCGGTACACATGTCTGGTCTTGTTGGCATGTTGGCCCAACCTGGGAAACGCAGTGGCCGAGGCAGCCTGCTTCCGTGCCCTGCAGTCTCTCTCTCACTCAGACCTAGAAACGTTCTTCAGGGATCCACACCACGTTAGCATCTAACTGTCCTGGAAGTCGCCTGTGATCAAGAACAAAGCCAAGGGACCTGGAGCTAGTGAGCCATCAGGTTGACAGGAGAGCGAGGCCAAGGTAAGGCAAGGGTTCCCAGGAGCCAATGCCCCCTTGGTTCTTACTATGGGACCCTGAGCAAGCTACTTGAGTTTCTTATCTATGAAACAGTAGCAGGGCATCATGAGATCATCTCTAGGGCTTCCTCAGGCGTGCCCCTCTTGCCATGAGATCTTTGCTAAGACTTCCTCTATCTCACCATTGCACACAGCCAGTTCCTGTTTCCTCCTTCTGCCTCTGCCTGGAAGCATTCCCAGGATACCCGAGCTGGCTTAGGCCATCCTGCAGCCCCTGCTCCCTAAATTTCTCCTGCTTGCTTCTTGTCTCAAGTGAGTTGGACCAGCACACGCAGAGTGTTAGTTTCATTTCCACATTGTGTATCAGTAGGGTCAGGAGCACCAGCTCTCTAGTTCACCTCTGTACTCTGCCCCCAGGGCTAGCGCTGAGCTGGAGGCATAGATGCTCAGTAAATGAATATTGACTGACAGGCTACATTAGACACCAAAAATGAGAGTCAGCATATCAGAAGCTACATGCACCTCTGAGCACTGCAAGAGCCTGGCCATTCTGAAGACCACCTCCTAAACTATGTCCCTGCTGTGAAAAGGGGAACCCAGGGCTGGGGAGACGGCTCAGTAGGGTAAAGTGACTACGTCACAATTGTGCGGATCCGAGTTCAACTCCGACACTTGTTTAAAAAGCTGGGTGTAGTCCCATGGATTTGTCACCCCAGTGCTGGGAAGGTAGAGACAGAGAGATGCCAGGGTCTCACTGGCTGGTCCACCTAGCTAAACGAGCTCTCAAAACACAAATTGGCCAGCTCTTGGTGGGCAGAGACAGGCAGATCTCTGGAAGCTTGAGTGGCCTTATTTACATAAAGATTTCCAAGCTAGCTATAGGGAGCCACACAGTGAGACTTGTCTCACTAAAAATAATAACAATAATAAACAGACAGATATTATTTACAAATAAGTAAATAATATCTGCAAAACCCCTGCCTTTCTTGTTGCCTTTTTGCCTGGTTGCTGATACAGGCAAGTGGGGAAAGAACTCCCACTGCAGAGGGGTCCTGCTGAGATACTCCCACCCCATCCTCCTCTGCTGTCGCCTTGGCAACCACTGAGCATCGTTATTGGAGGGTGAAGCTTTCAGGTGGCTTGGAGCTGTAAAACTCTAGCCGTTCCCATGTAAATACTGTTAGTGTCGTGAGCAGAGACAAGACAATTAGTCCAAGCTGTCAGGGAAGCTCACATCAGTGCCTTCACTCGTGAAGGCGGCCTCGCTTTCCCGAGATCTCCCCAGGCTGCAGTGAGGGCTGTGGGGAGCTGTCAGCTTCGCGGAGCGAGGAGGAGGAATTAAAAATCAGAATCGACTTTCAGAGAACAAAATCAGACCTGACAACTGGAGTCACTCAAACCAGGCGTGGTTAGCAGATTGCAAATGTGTTCGGCAGCGCGAACAACGGGTGCAGGAGGGGAAATCATCTCCCTGGCAACTCAGGGATCCAAGTCTGCTCTGTTCAGCCAGGTCTTCCTTGGTGCTTGAGGCTGATGGTCTTTACCTTGGCTCCTTCTGTAATGAAGAGCAATCTCTCTGTCCATCTCTTCCATCTTCCAACTTCTCTCCCTGTCTGAGCCCATTTGTGCTGAGTAAACTGCGAGTGATCTGACCAGGCTAGTCTCAGAGTGCGCAGATTCGGTGATTTTTCTGTTTAAAATGGTCCCCAAGTGCAGTGATGAAGGGTGTCTGAGTCTTTAAGTACAGAAGGCTGCAAAGTCCCCTATGGAGAGAACGTACTATGGCTGCCGGCCCTATCTCAGGTTAGGGGATTGCAAATATGTTTGTTAGAAGCAAGTGGATAACCGTGTACATATAAACATGTATATAGCATGTACACAAACATTGCCCTTCTGTCAGGGACTAGAGAGTTTGCTCGGTGGTTAAAAGTACATTACTGGAGGCCAAAGAGCTTGGTTCCTATCACCCGTGTCTGGGAGTTCATAGCCACCAGCAACTTCAGCTCTGGGGGACCTAACATACTCTCCTGGCCGCCATGGACACGTACACTCACATAACACATGAACACACACACACTTAAACTTTAGGGTTATATATAATTTAAAAATATTTTTTAAGTTGTATACAAAGTTATGTGTTGACCAATGAAAACAATAAGCAGAACCCAGTGAATATCACCTTGAATTCTCACTGGAAACAGTGACTTAGTACTTCTAACTCACCATTTGCTGTGAGTTTATAGACTAGGTTGCCCCATGCTGTAAGGGGAAGATGGGGTCTGAGCTGCTGTGTATTCCCAGCACTACAGCTTCCCAGCTTGTGTTTGCTGAGTGGGTTTTTGCTGTAAATGGCATGGAGCATTCATGCATTCTGCCAGTATGTGTGAAGTGTGCCTGCCATGTGACAGGTGCTGTTCTAGATGCTGGAGACAGCATGGGGTGAAAACAGCCCAAATCCCTGTCCTATGGCTCATTTGCTCTGAAGACAGAGACGGTTTCATATGTTGGGTTGTGGATACGGTTTCAGATAGAGGCAAGGGAGGACACTAGACATGGTCAGGGGCTGGTTTGGAGAATCTTAGGGCTGGTGGGTAAACTGCTCTGAGCAATGGCTTCCGAGGAACGAAAGTGAGAGAGTTAGCATGCAGATACATGGGCCAGTCTGTCGGCGGAGGAACAAGAACTGTGGAACCACCTTGCTAGGGTGTTTAGAGAGCATTGAATCATGTGGGCAGGGCAGAGGAACCAAGTGATGGGCTGGGACCAGATTGATGATAAGGAAGTATGAGCCACTCAGAATGGCGTCCTCTTGGAGTTTGGGTTTATTTCAGTAATGCAAGATTGGTTTAGCATGCAATCATTACCATTTAGGACATTTATAGGAAAGGAGGAAAACTAAACTAAAGACCACCTATTTTTAAGATTTTGTCTTTATTTGTGTGTGTGTGTGTGTGTGTGTGTGTGTGTGTGTGCCCATGGAGACCAGAAGAGGGTGTCAGATGCCCTGGAGCTGGAGTTACAAGTGAGACACCTGACATAAGGCCTCAGAATTAAACTCATATTCTCTGGAAGAGTAGCAAAAGCTCTTAACTGCTGAGCCATCTCTCTAACCCTACGTGATCATCTTTAAAATGCATCTCTGAGACAAATCTACTTGATTGTAACATATTATGCATTTTATGTATCACTGGCATTGATTTTCAATGTTCTAGACCAATTTTTATATCAAAGTTGTGCTGGCATCATAAAACAAGTTGAGAAGTGCTCAGATATCTATCTATCTATCTATCTATCTATCTATCTATCTATCTATCTCTATCTATCTATCTATCTATCTATCTATCTATCTATCTACCTTCTCTCTCTCTCTCTCTCTCTCTCTCTCTCTGTGTGTGTGTGTGAAAGTGTGTGTGTGAAAGTGTGTGTGTGTGTGAAAGTGTGTGATTAATGATAAAACTTCCTTAAATGGGAAGAATTTAGCAGTAAAGTCACCTGAGCCTACTGCAGCTTCTCTTCTGGTGAAAAGAGTTTAACTTATGGGTTCCAGTCTTAATCATAAAATATTACTCAGATTGTCTGTGTCTTGAATTTACTTTGTAAAATTGTGTTGCTCAGGGATTTATCCTTATCTTTTGAGTTTTACATTTATTGGCATCGGCTTATGCATATTATCCGCTCATCATTCACTTGTAAGTCTATTATCTGCTCATTACTTACTTGTAAGTCTGTAAGACCTGTAGTGATGCCTCTTTTCCAGTTTCCTAGTCTGTGCTCCTCTTACACTCCCAGCCCATGTTGCTGAGGTTCATCAGTCTCAAGAGCCTTTACAGTGAGTAAACTTCGGTTGGATATTTCCAGGTGTCATGAGTTAAACCAGTCAATGCCATTAAAAATAATTTTTGTAAGCAGAACGTTCTGTGAAAGATAGCTTTACACCAAATTGACTGCATTCTCTAAGGTGGTGATATTTAACAGACATTTAAAACCAGAGCTGACCTTGAAAGAATCAAGAAAAAAAGAGATTTCTAGGCAGAGAATTTGTGTTCCTGTACTGAGGCTTCTGGGAATCGTCAGTGTCTGATGGCATTTTTGAGAGTGAAGTAGATGCTGAGATGCTGTGCAAAGAATGCAGAATGGCCCACATGAGGTCAAAGGGGACAGGCAGGTAGGGTTTTCCAGGCTACAGTGTAGAGCTTATGTCTTAGTTTCTGTATAATACCACATTTATTGGCTGCTATTGCTTCAATAATGCCCTGTAACAACTCTTTAAGCTCAGTGGCCTTAACATTGTTTATTTATTCTCTTACCCAACAAAGGTCATCAGCTGGGAATGGTTATGGGTCACCCTCATAATTGATCTTGGATATTCTGTATTTAATTCTCATCTATGTCCAGTGGTTACCAAGAGATGCCTGTCTCATGGAACATGGCAGATACATGAAGAGCCAAGATGACTACACAAGTTCATCTAATGCCATATCTAGTGTATCATGTTCATAAGTGTTTCCTTCACCAAGGGAAGACACACAGCCAAGTGCCTCATCAACATAACAATGATGTGCATGATTCCAGTCCAACAAGAGGCATTGGCAATTCCTATTGCAAAATGCATACAATTACTGTGGAGAAGAAATGATAGATTAAGAATCATAATTTGCAGATCTCTGTGAGTTCAAGGCCTGCCTGGTCTACAAGAACTAGTTCCAGGACAGGCTCCAAAGCTACAGATGAAAGCCTGTCTAAAAAACAACAACAACAACAACAAAAGAATCATAATTCAAGTTTTCATAGTCAGAATACTCTGGCTGCTGTATGGAGGGGAGATAGATGAAAACAATGGGTGTTTGGGTAAGTGAAAATAGAAGAGACGTCAGCAGATGGAGAGAGTGGTGATCTGAATTCAGGTTGCAGCCATAGAGGTACAGTGAGACAAACACGCTTAGGGTATATTAGAGGTATACTCTAGAGCCACTGGTAATGGCAGGGGGTGACTGACTTCATCCCAACCACAGTGACTCAGTGTCCTGGGCTGTGATCCCAGGGTCTAAATGCTCTTCCCTCTGTTCAGAACACTGTTCCATGGACACTGACTTGGCCTACTTCCTCCATGCATTCAGTTGCGTCTCCAATCTGTGTGACCCCTGGGTGAGACCATCTACCCACCTTGTCAACCACAACCATGCTCTGCCTACTTCAGTCTATTCTCTATGCTTCTTCTTTAATACATTTTTATATTTATTTATTTGGTATGGATATATGAAATATTGACCACCAGAGGGACTATACATCTGTGGTCAGGTCTGGGAAAGTGGAACATAAGGGACTCCAGGGACATTTATTAATGGTGACAAGCAAACCCAGGCACTGGTTTGCTTTTTCAAAAGAATATAGAGTTCCAGATTGTAATAGGGAACTAATTGATTTTACACACTGACTCTTCAAAAGACAGTATCTGCCATGGAAGGTATTGTGGGAAATGATAGGTTATGTGTGTCCATGGGAACTATGTAGCTGGAGGCAGCAAATATGAATACAATAAGAGAGGCACTCTGTTGGGCTTGGGAAAAGAAGGCAGGGTGCCTGCAGTTAGGAAGGTTGCTGTGTATGTAGAGGGATGGATGGATGGATGGATAGATGGATGGATGGATGATGGATGGAAGTTGCATATATGCAGGAACACCCTGTGAGGAGCACTTGAGAGGAATCCATCGTGAGGAACACACACAGGAAAACACATGCAAGGGGGTGCCCTGTGAGGGCACATGCAGAGGAGCACTCTGTAGAAAAGACACAGTGAGAACACAAAGGCAGAGGAGCCTGTGGAGTTCAAAGAGCACTCTGCATTTGCAGAAACATTTGAACCTACCCTATGTGCACCAACGAAGATGGGAACAGCTACAATGCTGCTGTGGGACAATGATCTTGTAGCCTGTAAAGATTTATCAGTTGTATTGTTTTAATAAAATGATGATTGGCCAGTAGCCAGGAAGATGGGGCAACCAGAACAGGAGAATTCTGGGAAGAGGAAAGAGTCAGTGTGCGGTCATAAGATACAGAGGAAGCAAGATGAGGATGCCTCACCGATAAAAGATACCAAGCCATGTGGCTAACTCAGACAAAAATTAATAAGAAGCCTGAGCTAATAGGCTTATCAGTTTAAAATTAATGTAGACCTCTGTGTGTTTCTTTGGGACTAAACAGCTGTGGGACCTGGCCTGACAGAAACTCCTGTCAACACAGCACTGATGTAAGGACTCAACCAAGCCACCCACCAGGGAACAAACAGCAGCTAGGTCTGTATAGATAGATAACAAGGAATCGTTGAGGGAACCATGGCCAACACAGCCTAAGTAACAGCACAGGGCAGGCATGCCTCTAAGTGGTGGCTTGAATGGGGCCATTTGGCAGGGGACTGTGGGTGGGACACATACCTTCTCCCAGCCTATACACCCTAACGCTTTTCCAGAAGGATCATCAGTTCCCATTGGGCATCCTGGTAGCCTACACCACTTCCAGTCTACATAAATGGGCCTCAGTGGGATCAGTGGAGCAGTGCCCAGACCCTTCCTCCGTGACCCCTGGCACCCACTCCACCCCTCAGCACCCCCAGCCCCTGTCTCACTCTCCTAGACAAATGGCACCCATTGTTACCCTCCTTCCTTGTTGACCTCTAGAATATCCTTGACACCCTCTGCCACGTCCGTGCCTAGACACACATTCTTTCCTACAGTCCACTGCCATTGGTCTTAACAATAGGTTTGTTGAGAGGTAGTGAGCAAAGACAAAGCTCCCCATTTAAAAAAAAGAGAGAGAAAGAACTTTAAAAATTACATTTACTTGTTTATTTGTGTGTGTGTGTGTATGTGTTCACGTGCATGTGCGTGCATGCATGGTGTGTGTGTGTCTGTGTATAAGAGTTGGAGGTTAAAGTTCAGTTCTCTTCTTCCCTTCTCTTTCACCATGTGGGTCCCAGGGAGTAAACTCAGGCCATCGGGCTTAGTGAGAAGCACCTTACCCACTGAGCCATCTTGTCAGCCAACAGTACGAAGCAGTCATGCCGATTTCTATTCCTGTCAGCAACCAATGAATATTCTTATTTCCAGCCTTTTAGCAGCAGTGATATAGTCATTACCTTCCTCTGTGATTTTTTTTAAAATTAAACCTTTATTCTCTAATAATTGTGGTTTTTCATACAGTTACAAGAAACAGGGAGACTCTGTCTACCCTTTACCTATGTTTTTTCAGTGGTAAAGCTTACAAAACCTAAGGGACAGTTTCTGATGTAGGATATCAACCTGGGCATGTTCAAAATATGGAGTTTCTCCTTCCTGCTGGGGATCCCTCACAATCCCCCTTTAGAGCCTCCTTCCTCATCCCACTGCCACCCACTTCCTAGCTCTGGGAGCCAGGAATGCCATCCAAGGCTATCATCTAATTCGGTGATGTTATGCAAATGGAATCTTGCAATGTGGGACTTTCAGGAGGGTCAGGATGTGTGTGTGTGTGTGTGTGTGTGTGTGTGTATGCATGCATGTATGTATATGCACTTGTGCATGTGCTTTATTTTTAATTGTTTGTGGTGTTAAGGAGTGAACCCAGGACCTCGTGCATGTTAGGCAAGTACTTAGCCACTGTGTGTGTGTGTGTGTGTGTGTGTGTGTGTGTGTGTGTGTGTGTTAGCTTGGCAAGATGCCCTGGAGACTCATCTAAATTGCTGCATAGATCTGCAGCTCTAGCCTGTTTAGTGCTGAATCATCCTTATTCAGAGTACAGACACAGCAGGACTTGTCTACCCCTTCATCTACTCAAGGATTTTTGGGTTGTTTTCTGGGATAGACCACACTTGATCATGCTGTGTTATTAGCTTTTCAAAATGTCACTGGCTTCATTTCATAGTACTGTTTCTGCATCTAAGTTCATTGTATATGTCAGTGCAGAGATTTCACTTTTTATAATGTCTTCCTCTAGTTTGGGTATCAAGGTAAAGTTGGATTTACAAAATGAATGGAAAGTTCCCCACTCTTGTCTTCTAACAATTCGTGTAATGTTAGTATTCTTTCTCTTTTAAGTGTGTGCTAGACTTGCAAGTGAATCGTATAAGCCTGGATATTCTCGTGAGAGCATTCTTAACAGCAGACTTCATTCGTGTCTGTCTTGTTGATGTCTTCTACGGTGTCTGTCCATTTCATCAGAGATCAACTACTGCTTCAGATATTTTTGTTTTCCTGTAAGTGTCTATATGGACTGTAGTGGTGCTCCCGATTTTCCTTCTCATATTGGTAAATATAATCTTTTTTCTGTGCCAGATATCTGTTTCAATTATCTTCCTGACTCAATAATTTTTCTTTGTTTCTTCCTTCAATTTTATTGGCTGCTGCTCTATCTTAAATGCTTGTTTTCTTTGGGACAGTGTCTCACATGGACCAGGCTGATCTCAAACTCTCTGTGGGTGAAGATGACCCTGGACCTCTGACCCTTCTGTCTGTACCACCCAAGTGCTGAGATAGCAGGTGTGCTCCACCTCACCCAGGCTATGTGGTACTGGGGTCCCGCTCAGGGCGTCATGCATCCTCAGCAAATGCTCTACCAAATGACCCACTTCCCAGGTCCAGTCTTGATACTGCCCGCCTACATGGATTTTGTTTTTCTTCTTTGTCTAATTTCCTCACCTGGACTCTCAGATCCTCCCTACCCCAGGGCCTCCTGCATAGCAAAGGTGTATTCTCCCACTGAACTACACCTCAGTCCCTAGGAGCTCAGATCTGTGATTTAAGGATCTTCTTGTTTTGTGATAGAAGCATTTATTAATATAAATTCTACTCAAAGAGCTGCCTTAGCTGAATTCTACAAATGTTGATATAATTTTAATTCACCTTTAAATGTATTTAAACTATGGTTTCTTCTTTGATCCATAAAGTATTCAAAAGTGTACTTTTTAAATTCCTAAGCATTTGAGGAGTGTGTGTGTATTCAAGTTGCTATAGCTCTCTTCCTTCATCTTTGGACAGAGTACCTCATTAAACCTGGATCTCACCCATTCTGTTACAGTGGCAGGCTCCAAGAGGTCCGCCTCCACCTCCCTATCACTGGGGTTACAGGTGCACACTGCAACACCTGACTTTTTGTGAGTGCTGGAGATCCCATATCAGGTTCCCACGTTACCAAGCCAGCACTGCAGACTGAGAAGCTCACCAATCCTTGAGGAACCACGTCTTTCTGTCATTGATTTCTGATTGAAATTTGCTTTAGTTATGGTCAGAAAGAACACTTCACATGACCTAAATGCTCTCATTGTGATGAAACTTGTTTTGCAGCCAAGTACATAGCAGTCTTGGAAGAAGCATGTGCTCTGATGGTGCTCTGTGGTGTGTTCCAGAGGGCATCTAAGTCAAGTTCTTACCACTTACTTCCTTATTAATTGCTTGCTATTGACATGGTCTCTTGGCTACTAGGAAATGAGCATTGAGCTCTTCAATAGCACATATAAATCTTACTTCCCCCTTTTCACTTCTATTGTTGTCAGCTTCTTGTCTCTCCAGGCCCACTCACTCCCTACAGGGACAGGACTGCTGCACAGCTTTATAAACTGAGCAATAATATTCTTTATTCTGAAGTTCATTTAACACAAAAGGACCCTTCTTAGATTTCTTCTGTGCAGTATATGTGTCTCCTTTTGTAAATTTTTTAATCTGTAGTAGGAAACTGCTTGTTTGTTTTCTGGCCACCCAGATTCCCAAAATAATCACACAAAAACTATATTAATTAAATCACTGATTGGCCCATTAGCTCTAGATTCTTATTGGTTAACTCTTACATCTTAATTTAACCCATCTTTATTAATCTGTGTATCACCACGTGGTTGTGGCTTACCAGAAAAGTTTTGGCATGTCTGTCTTTGGTGGTGACTTCATGATTTCTCTAAACTCCTCCTTCCTTCTCCCAGCATTCAGTTTAGTTTTCCCCACCTAACTCTATTCTTTTGCCAAGACAGTTTCTTTATTAACCAATAGTATTCACAGCACACAGAGTCTGTATAATCAAAATGGGTTTCTTATGGATGGCATATCATTTAACAATGGTTTATTTTTAGCCCTAATAACCATCTTTCTTGATCATTTATGTTTAATATAATATGTTTATATTTTAATCTACCATCTTCCTATTTGTTCTATTTCCACACATCCTCTCTCCCCCCTCACACGTGCGTGCGCACACACACACACACACACACATACACATACCTTGTTAAGCCTATACTCTATCTCATATGCTCACACTGCTTCATCTTCAAGCTCTCTGGTTTCTTCCTTAGCAATTTCTATTTTGCTCTCAGCCCTAACCGGTGCAATTTTCAGCTCACTCACAGTATATTTCAACTTTGAAAGTTTCTTTTGTCCCTTTTCTGTGTTTTTCACTTCTCTCTGTCAGTTTGTGCTTCCCTCTGTCTTACTGAGCAGTTCTAGCAGCTGTTTTAATGCCCTTATTTTAAGTTTTGTTGCATCTATCATTTGAGGGTCTGATTCAGTGGGCTGATTTTTCTCTTGGGCTATGGGGCCATGCTGGATATCAACCACAGTAGGTTTTATCATCAATGTCGAGGCCTGCAGTTAAGCCCCCGAGGTCAGTTTGATCTTCCAAATTTGGGGTTTTAAGCTACACATAGTGAATTCAAAACAGCCTTTCCTGTGGATCTGATTTGTTCCATCACTAAGGCTCCATCTGATGCCCATGTCTTTTGAGATTTATCTTCTCTGGTGCGAGAAAATTAGTTCCAGCTCTCGATGAGTCCATGAGTTTGAGGAATTGCTCAGCCTACTGGGTTTTGCTGGTTAGCAACTACTTACTCCAGCCTCATTTTCATCCCATCCTCCTTTGCTAAGGATCAAACCAAGGGTTTCACACATGCTAAGAAAGTCTCTACCAGCGACCTGTACTTCCAGCCCCACCTAATACATTATTATACCAATATCCAAACATTGAGAACATGCCTCTACTCAACACTGTACCTGTCTACTAACCTGTACCTGTCATTTCTCTGTCATCTGTCTGTGTTAGTAACTTCTTCACTGATGTGATAATCCCTGGAAAAGGCAACTTAAGGAAGGAAGGGAGAGATGAGTGGAGAGAGAAGAGAGGAAGGGAGGGGAAAGAAGAAGGAAGGGAGAGATGAGTAGAGAGAGGAGAGAGGGAGGGGAAGAGAAGGAGGAAAGAAGGGAGGGAGAGGGTGGAAGGAAGAGAGGAGGGAAGAAGGGAGGGAGAGGGTGGAAGGAAGAGAGGAGGGAAGAAGGGAGGGAGAGGGTGGAAGGAAGAGAGGAGGGAAGAAGGGAGGGAGAGGGTGGAAGGAAGAGAGGGAGGGAAGAAGGAATGTAGAAAAGAAGGGGGAGAGAGAGGAATGGAGAGAGGAGAGAGTGAGGGGGAGGAAGAGAAGGAGGAAGGAAGGGAGGGAGGAAGGGGAGGGAAGAGAAGAGAAGGGAAAAGGGAGGAGAGTAGGGAAGAGAAGGGGAGGAACGGCTTACTTTGGCTCATGTTTTGAGATCACAGAGCATCATGGTGGGGAATTACGGTGTGAGGCAACTGGTCACATTGTCTTCACAGAGAGATGGATGCTGGTACTCAGCTCAGTTTCTTTTTATTTAGCCTAAGACTTCAGCCCAAAGGATGGTTGGACTTACATTCAAGGTGAGTCTGCCCCCCTCAGTTCTGTCTTTCAGGAAACACTCCCGGGGACTGTCCACCAGGTGATTCCGAAACCACAACGATCCAGCGTCACGTTAGCTATTTTCCTGAGTTGTATCCTGCTGTCCCTGGTGCCTCAGCTCCCATTCGCTCGACCCTCTGCTCAGGGCAGCACTGCCGGTTCTCTGCCTGCTTTCCTCCCCAAGCTCTCCGCTGCAGTTTCCTCCCTGGGCGCATTTGTCTCCCAGGTTTCATAGTCGGCATGGCTGTTGTCCAAAGTTTGAAAGACAGTTCTCTCATCTGTAATCTCTATGCTTTTAGCCTGGGAGAGTTCCTGAATATTCTTGCTTTCTCTTGATTAGAATCTTAAGTCCTTTATCACCCCAAAATTTTTTTAAAAAATCTTCATTGAACTATTCATTAATGTGTGTGCGTGTGTGCGCACACACACAAGCACCATAGCACCTATGTGGAGGCCAGAGGACAGCCTACTGAAACTAGTTCTCTGCTTCTACATGCACCCCCAGGATCGAAATCAGGTCACCAGGCACTTAGGACAGCTGAGCCATCTTGCCAGCACACTCTTTTTTTGTTTGTTTTTTTTTTTTTTTTTTGGTTTTTCGAGACAGGGTTTCTCTGTGGTTTTGGAGCCTGTCCTGGAACTAGCTCTTGTAGACCAGGCTGGTCTCGAACTCACAGAGATCCACCTGCCTCTGCCTCCCAAGTGCTGGGATTAAAGGTGTGTGCCACCACCGCCTGGCATTGCCAGCACACTCTTATCTTAAAATTTAAAAATAGAAAATGAAATTAAGCTAAGACACTGTCATCAGCCCAGGATCAAAGTTTCCTGGAAGACAGGACCCCGTCCCCTGCCTCTCTCTGGCAGGAGAACTCTGGGATGACAGGATGTACAGGGAGCGCAGGCCTGCAGGCCTCACAAATCAGCTCTCCACCTGCTCCTTGTCACTTGTGTTTGCTAGGATCTGTTTCCATGGGGGCAGAAAAGCCACTAACAGGGAAAGACAACCGTGAATGTGCTCCAATTCCTTTTCCACCTGGGGCTTGCAGGGGTTCTGTTATTATTTTTTCCCTAAACGAGCGGCAGTGAAGTCTTTATTGCCCCCCCCCACAGCCTCCCACACTCTTTTTAAAGCCACATAATGTGTTTTTGAGTTTCTGTCCACTGCCGAGCCTCCCTGCTTTGTCCTGTGCAAAACCACCAGTTTCCATGGCAACCAGCGTGGCAGATCAAGGAGTAACAAGGAGGGGCAGAGGTTCTTCAGAGCATATCTTGGGAAGGGTGAAGGCTGGGGTCACAGTCAGGCCTTCAGATACCACAACCAACCCACCCAGCCTCACACCCTGGCTGCCGTCCGGCTCTTCCTGGGACAGATGCTCCGGGGAGGACTTGCCCACAGTCCACCCGTGGTCAGCGATTACAAAGTGCCTGAGATGTTGGCCCGTCTCCATGCCGGCACCTGCGCCCCGAAATAGCAAGAAATCCAGGTGGAGTAAAAACTAATAGGGAGGGAGTGCTTCAGGGATTCCGTATCTGTCTCAGTGAGGGTGTTTATTGTTGTGATGAAACAATATGGCTAACATTGGGGAGGAAAAGGTTTATTCAGCGTACACTTCCCCATTGTGGTCCATCACTGACGGACAGGAACTCAAACTGGGCAGGAGCCTGGAGGCAGGCGCTGATGCAGAGGCCATGGAGGGAGGGTTGCTGCTTACTGACTTGCTCTCCATGGCTTGCTCAGCCTGCCTTCTCATAGACCCCAGGACTACCAAACCAGGGATGGTACCACCCACCCTGGGCTGGTCTCCTCCTCAATCACTAATTAAGACCTTACTGGGGCATTTTCTCAGTTGATGCTCTCTACTTTCAAATGGCCCCAGCTTATGTCAAGTTGACATAAAACTAGTCAGGACTACATTTCTTCATTTTTTAAAATGTTTATTTATTGATTTACTGAGACCAGGTCTCATGTAGCTTAGGCTGGCCTTGGATTTGCTCTGTAGCTGAGGATAACCTTGAACTTGTGATCCTCCTGCCTCCACCTCCTGAGCGCTGGCATCACAGGCATGCACCATTGTACCCAGATTTTTTAATCTTCGAAACCTGAAGTTGTGCGGGGAAAGCACAGTCCCTGGGCCACACACCTTAACTTTTATTTCTCACTTTTAAAAAACTCCGTAATTTAGTTATTTTCATTCTTTGCACCTTGGAATTATAACTGTAGTGTATCCAAAGTCAGACACTCTGAAAAAGGTAAAGCCAGGATTAAACTCAGACACACGGCTCTTCAGCCTCTGCCTGTGCACACACCCTGGTTCGTACCCAGTCTCGTTGTCTCTCTTCTGGAAGTCTCCTTTGTCTTACCATATAGATGTTCAGAGAATTCTCTTAGAAAACTCTTGGCTCCTTCCCCCACCCCAAACACACTTCCATGCCTCTCCCTCGTTCCCCTCCCCGTCTCTTGCCCCACCTCTCGGGCTCTGTAGCTCCCTGCCTCAAGCCTCTCCCCTCTTTTCTGCAGATAAATATATATTAAACTCAAGCCCCTGGAAGATGAATTAAACACGGGGACAAATCTCAGCATGGTCTCTGCGCCCCATGCTGTGTGTACCTGTCATTAATGAAGGGACACATGGCCTCATCCCCATTTCATTCTCTGCAATCTCACCTGCTCTGTCCAGACAGACGAAGCAGTCCCCAACATCAGAAGCCTGGGGTGGGGTGGGGGGAACTGAGGGAAAGCAACTCCATAAAAATAGCTTTCCTGGCAGGCTGGGGGGAGGGGCCTGCCAGACCTAAGCTTTCTCAGGGCTGAAAGAAGAAGCCAGTAGGAGAGGCTCTGCCTTCAGGTGGCCCTCCCTCCAGCCCTCACTTTCAGGGATCAAGGTTATAAAACCAAACCGTGCCCTGGCACCCAGAAGGTGCTGCGAGCAACATCAGCTGCACTGAGATGCCCAGTAAACCTCTTGGGGGTAAATATTCCTCCAGCCTGCCCCATCCCCAACATGCCCCACATCCTCTGCCCTGCTCATCTCCCACTGGGACAATAGG
This sequence comes from Chionomys nivalis, assembly GCF_950005125.1. Lineage (NCBI taxonomy): Eukaryota > Metazoa > Chordata > Mammalia > Rodentia > Cricetidae > Chionomys > Chionomys nivalis. The sequence goes on from NC_080094.1 coordinate 81,869,035, forward strand.
CTGAGACCATAGGATCGGGAACCACAGGGGTCTCCCTTCATGGTGCTCAGCCCTGCTTTACAACCAAGAACCCAAGGCTGGGAGGGGACACAGCATGAGGCCCACGAAATATGACCTGCCTCTCATGACCCCATCCCTGCTCAGCTGTGGCAACTACTGTTCCAGGCTGCTACTCCAGGCAGCTTTTGAGAGCAGTACCCCTGCACAGAGATCCTGAGCATCCCGGAGACTTTGGGAAAGGCCTTCCTCCTGCAAAACTGGGGAACAGGAGGCCTGAAGAATGGCCTAGGGGTTGGGAAGAAGTCACTTGAAACAGGCTGAGAACAGAGGGTGTTAAAAATGCTGCAGGATCCCTGGTGGCAGTAGGCAGCTGGCCCACAGAGCAGCTAATCCCAGGCAGAGATGGCTGCCGTTTCCCGAGTGGTAGCTGGTCCCGGGTGGGCTGGTTCCAGTGAGCCCAAGGGTGTAGGCAGGCAGCGGGTAGAAGGCATATGGGCAGACACATCGTACAGAATAGAACTGGATATTTATTACTTAGAGGAGGGGGGAGAAGGAGAAGAGAAAGGAGAGAGACAGAGAAGGGAGCAGGAGAGAGGGAGTGCACACACCAAAAGGGAACAGTGAGAACCAAGACGGCGAGAGGAGGGCAGGGGTCGCCCGAAGTGGACGTGGCTTGTCTCTTAAAGTAACAACTAATCATAACAGAGGGTATGTAGGCCTCTGAAGTCCCTGACTCCAGCGATAGTATACTAGGCTGACAGAGGTGCTGCTGACCAGAGACAAGTTACCCAGGGTCACTTCTGTCACCTGAAGCAGATGCACTCTTGCAATGGCTGTACTCTGGGATAGAACCGATGAGAAATGCCAGGTAGGGCCCAGACACAGACTGCCGGCTAGGACCATGCCACTAGGTGCTCTTGGAACTCAGCAGCACACATGCATGCCCATGGAGTCCCGGGATCCTTATGACAGCCAAAATGGAAGCCTTTTTGTGGACCCACGTTGCTCACCTGCCAACAGCTTTAGGTCACTGCTATGAAAGTCTATCCTGTAGGCAAATGGGATATGAGTTCTACCTCCCCTCAGCAAGTCTCTGTGCCTTCCTGTGCCTTTGTTGCTTCCACTGAACATGAGAATAACAATAGTTGCTATTACACATGGGCACATGTATATTTAAATCTGTCTTCCTTGTATGCGTGTATATGTCTACTGAATGTGTACATCAGTCTATTATATAGGTTGCACAATGTAGTTACTACATACATGTGTATGTATATCTGCTGTGTAATTTTTTTTCTAGGGAAATGTGAGCAAGAGTCAATTCACCCAAGAGAGGGCACAGATTATAGACAACAGAAATGATTCCACCCACATCCAGTTTGGTGAACCAATGAGTTTCTTTGGGGTTACTGACAGGAGTGTGGGTGACTCAAAGAGAGAAAAGCCCACCCCAGCATGTCATGAAAGCTGCACGACTGGAACCCCTAAACAATGTGCAGTCCACGGAAAAGTCCCTCTCCCCAGAATTCTTTATTGCTTCTGTAGCCTGGGGAGAGACGCTGTGAATCCTGTACCTTTCTGAGCTTCCTGGCTTTTGTCAGTTCTGTGAGTTTCCTGACTCTTGCGGGCTCCTTCCTCCCTCATGGAGAGAACATTTCAATGCAGAGAAAACATCTCCCCTGTTGTTTTGTGTGTATTCAGCTATGAGTATCTTCGATATATGCCCAAGTGTATATGAAGAGTCTAACGTGTGTGTGTGCAAGAACAAGGCTCCTAGCAATGTGTAGATACACCCATTAACCTATTTATGTATGTAGATGGATATGCACATATATAGACATGAAAATTCTCTCATTTTCATGTATGTTATGGGAATCAAACTCAGGTCCTCTACAAAAGCAGTACATGCTCCCAACTGCTGAGCCATCTCTCCAGGACTTCCACTGTATTTTATACATATATGTTAAGCTATATATACATATTAGAATCTTTATTTAACTTTTATCACTTGAAGCCTACACATGATCTTTGCCAAAAGACAGAGAAACAACTGATGTATATGTTCTACACAGCAAGATGCGTGATTCCTCCAGCTCTCTTGAGATATAATAGACATATAATACCAAATGATTCCCCATGCAAACTGTACAGTTCCAATGGGGCCTAGTACACAGCTATCCACATAATTAACACCCATCACAATGACCCACCCACCCCATCTCATGTCAAATCACTTGCCCACATCTTTCTTCCCTTACTTGAAGCCTAGACAGCCACTAATCTACATTGTGCTCCTGTAGGGCTACCTCTTACAAACATGTCATGTTTGTGGAACCGTAGAGTACACGTGTATTGTGGTTTGAATGACAGATGTTGTCCACAGTCTCGAATATTTAAACGCTTGGCCCCCAGTTCATAGCTCTATTCGGGGAGGGTTATGAGATGTGGCCTTGTGGAGGAAGCGTGTAACTGGGTTTTGAGAGCTCAAAGACTTGCACCATTTTGAGTTCTTTCTCTCTGCTTCCGGTTTGTGACTCAAGGTAAGCACCCTCAGCACTCAGCTTCCAGCTCCAATCGCCATGTCTGCCACTGTCACACTTGCTCGCATGCTCTCTCGAAAACCATGAGCCTGAATAACCCTTCTGTGAGCTGCCTTGGCCACGGTGTTTATCACAGCAACAGAAAGGTAGCCAGGACAGCATGACCTTGTGTGTCTGCTCCTCTCACAGCATCTTTGAGGTTTCATCTGTGTTCTAGCAGGCATCAATACTTCACTCTTTTTTGACTGGCAAATAATGTTCCTTTGTCTAAATATATCATGTTCCATTTGGCTATTCATTCCCTAAGTCGCATCTGGGTTTGACAATTATGCACAATGTTATGTGTTTATGTTTATGTGAACATACATTTTCACTTCTCTCTGGTATGAGCAAAGTTTGCTCGCTGTAGATAATGAAAGAAAGGGTCCCATGGTGAAAACTACACGCTGACCACAGTTGTTGAAATTAAAAGGGAGGTTGGTATTGAAGTGGCTATAATCAGGAACACCAAGGGAGAAGAAGGAGAGGGCTTTGAGGTTGCCAAGCTGGCCGGGTAAGAGGGAAAGCAGAGGCTCTTTTTCAGCAGACTGGTTCCCATGATGCCCTGCAGGCACATGCCATATACTGTGGCTCTTTCATTCTCTCCTGCTCCTAACACATCAAATCTAACAGACTGCATTATGGGTAAAGATAGCTTCTAACAAAAAGAGTCCACCTAGTTCAGAAGAGCCCACCCCGGACTGCTCCATGGATAAGGGAATATCAATGAGGTAACCAAAGAAAACGACTATATTCTGGTGGGTGTGTCGGAGCTAGCCCCTCACCAGTGACTATATTCTGGTGGGTGTGTCGGAGCTAGCCCCTCACCAGTGTGACACTGCAAGCTGATCATGTAACCAGGAGAACTGAGGACACTGAGCCTACAGCCGAAGAGACAGCTGAAGGGTCGGCGATCAGAGGTGAACAGGGAGCAGCAGAGGTGGTATAAGTCAGGGGCAGAAAGCGAAGTCCCGACCACCCCTGGTTTGGTGAGCTGGGTAGGAACAGCAGATGGTCATCTTTCTGGCTGAGCTGTGGGGACATTTACAGATCATGTAAGCCCTCCACTACTTGAGCTTGCAATATGTCCAGAGAATTAACCAATCTCAAAGAGATCGCCTCAGCCTTTGTATCAAAACCCTAAGCCACCTGCTCAGCCAATTTTCCTCTCTTGGGAATCCTTCCACCCTCAGGAGTCTCTCACTTGCATTACTCCTCACATTGCTGAAACGTCTCTGGCTGAGGCCTGCGCTCACCTTCATACGCCCACACAAGTCCTTCTTCTTCATCAGCATCAGACAACGAACTTGAAGATCACTGACTCAGTTGGACTTTTGGTGACCACCGAGTTCCCCAAATTCAAAGTCCCTGGGCCACAAGATTATCCTTGTCTTTGTTCCTGAAAGTTCCCACTTTCAGCTGTGCCCAGCTCAGCACAAGCACAGCCATTTCTCAGGGGGAAATTGGATAAGTCCCCAAAGACACTGGGCTCATTTGCCTCCATCCTCCCGACTCTAGCCCCGGGCTACACAGCACTACAGTAGTTCAAGTTCATCTTTTCTGGGGTTTCCCATAAATGGAATCACATGCTAAGTACAGAGGCTCTCAACATATCATGCTTCAACTTACTGTTTTTTGTTTATTTTTTTTTAAACTTTAGTGCATGTGAAGTGAAACGGTCCGCAGAAAGCAGTCCGCAGGAGTCTGTGCCGGGGTCTGTGTCTAGGTTGGTGACATCTATACAGTAGTCTCTGCATGCTGGGCAGCAACAGGGTACAGCAGCTCCCTGTCAGTGACAGACACAGGGTGACAATGCAAGGTAGGTGAAGTCAGAGAAATTTGAGCTCACACGTGAAGGTTCATGGCCACTCCTTTCTCTCACATAGTATCTGGAGATAAATATACATTTAGTTCTCCTGCCAGGCTCTTCAGAGACACAAGCCAGCGCAGTGTGTGTGTGTGTGTGTACGTGTCTGTGTGTGTCTATGTGTGTGTATCTGCGTCTGGGTGTCTGGGTGTGTGTCTGTGTGTGTGTGTTTGTGTGTGTGTGTGTGTGTGTGTGTCTGGGTGTGTGTCTGGGTGTCTCTGTGTCTGGGTATGTGTGTGTGTGTCTATGTCTGTGTGTCTGTATTTCTACATGTGTGTGTCTATGTGTGTGTGTATGTGTATGTGTGTGTCTATGTGTGTGTGTGTGTCTGTAGGAAAAGGCAGAGAGGGACATACTTTTTTGTTTGTTTTAAAAATCACACAAGAACTAGGCGGTGGTAGTGCACATCTTTAATCCTAGCACTCGGGAAGTAGAAGCAGGTAAAGGATCTCTGTGAGTTCGAGGCCAGCCTGATCTACAAAGCGAGTTCCAGGATAGGCTCCAAAGCTACATAGAGAAACCTTGTCTAAACCACCCCCTCCCCAAGAAAAGGACCACACAAGCCCAAAATCTGTTGATCAGACCAGTAGGTTGGTGGTCAGGAAGGAGCTGACAGGTCAGCTCGGGTCTAGACTCACCGTTCTGGGAGACAAGCCTTCTCCTGCTAAGACCTTTGGTCAATTAGATAATGTCCAGCCACAGCACAGAGGGACCAAAATTTACTGACTTGAATATTAATCTTACTTAAATTTTTTAAAAGTCAAAAATTAAAACAAAAAGCAATTCTGGGCTGGGTGTAGCTCAATTAGCAGAGTTTGACTAGCGTGTAGGAAACCCCGGATTCCGTCTCCAGCGCTGTTTAAAAGGATGCAAGGTGGTCCCCACCCGAAATCCTAGCGCTCAGGTGGCGCAGGCAGGAAGATCAAGAGTTCAGAGGCATCTCTGGCTGCACACTGAGCCGAAAGCCAACCAGAGCAGCTTCTGCTGCCTGCAGGAGACTCCTGGGAGGGCGGCATCCTAAGATGTCCTGATGGAGGGACAGAGATCCTCTTGAAGGTCCCCCTACCAGCCCCCCACCAGCCTCTGTACGAGGGGCGAGGAGCTGAGCTGCCTGTGAAGAGAAGCAGATCGGGTGCTAACAGGCGCCCTCCCTTCTCCCCTCCCTCTAGGTGACAATGGTTCCAAGTGAAAGTGTGTCCACATGTGCCACCTTTTGCACCTTCAGCGTGTGTGGGCATTGAAACCATTTTAAAAGTGAGAAGTGCACGGGGAGGTTCAGCTACAGGTTGCTGAAAGAGTTGCTAGGGGAAGGGACATCAAGACATCAAGAACCATCCCTTGGGAAAGCCACGGCCTATTCCTGTCAAGATGAGGAAGGATAAGGTGGGTGTGGAGGCTCATGCCTGTGATCCCAGCTCTTGGGAAATTAGCTTATTGTTATCCTCAGCAATATAGTAAATTCGTGGCTAGCCTGGGCTACTTGAGAATTTGTTTAGAAAAGGGAAGAAAAGATGAAGAGGAGGAGGAAGAGGAATAATTTTAAAGCCAAGACCACACACATGCACAAGCACATACACACATGCACACATACATACACATATACAACCATGAGGGGGAGCAGTATCAGGCATCTGACAAAGCTCAGTCACATTCATGAAATCAGGCAATCTGGGTTCAAATCCTGCCTTTGCTGCTTTGGATTCTTGCACCTTGCAAACATTACTGCACATCCCTCTGCCTTGTGACCTTAGCAGTGAATCTGGTGGCAGGGTCCAGAGTGTGGCCCTGGGTGAAGATTGCACAAGTGAGTCCCAGAAAGCCCCTGCTGGTAGAATGTAGCCAGCGGTCAGCTCTCACCAGACATTGGTGGTGTTTTCCCGAGGGCAGGCATGGGCAAGATGGCTACTTGGCAGGAAGTCTCAATCCAGCAGCGGATGGCTGTACGTGAGGTAGGGTGTCCCATCACCTGGGTTCTCGGGCAGAGGTGGAGGACCTTGCTGTATGGGAGCTGATAGTACCTCTGCAGTCCTGGGTTCTCAGGCACAGACGGACGACCTTGCCGTGTGGGATCCGGCCTCTGCAGTTCGGATGAGCCACTGAGCCATGATGTGGCGGTGAACCTGAAAGGCACACAGGATTGGTAAGCAAAAATAGGAGCACCAAGGGGTGAGGTCCAATAAAGGGCCTGGCTTTGGCCGTTAGGCCTCATCCTGTTGGATTAGGGCTGATCGCAACATATATGTGAAGAATGAGAGTGCCATCAGCCATCTTCCGTCTGCTATAAATGAACACATTAGTCATTTTCTCAGGTAGTCAATGACGGAAGAGGTCATAGGCTGCCTAATAAGGACAGAGACGTTGTGGGAAGTCAAGGAAGAAGGGGCTCTGAGATAAACTAGCCATCTCAATTCTGCTCAGAAGTAGGCCTGGCAGCAAAACGGTGGCAACCATATTCATCATCCATTCTTCTCTTTAGCAATCCACTATTGAGCATCAACTGTGTACCACATTATGTGCAGGGCCCCAGAGACCCAGCATGAACCAAACACAACCAGGGCTCCCAAGCACCCAGGTTGGAAGAAGGCAATAGGGAACACCAGTTAGACTGGCACACCCAGTGCTACAGTGATGGTATCTTCCAGCCACACCCAGGATGGCCTGCCATAGCCTTCTCCTCCTTCTCTTCCAGGGAAAAGAAGATACAGCCACTGCTGCGCTTAGCTCCCGCTGACTCCAGGCGGGTTGATAGTTAGGCTCTGAAAGAAGCCATCTGCTTCGGCCCCGGGGTCTCCCACCCAGCCTCAGCCTGGCTTTGGCCCCCGGGGGTCTGCCACCCAACTCAGCCTGGCTTTGGCCCCCGGGGGTCTCCCACCCAGCCTCAGCCTGGCTTTGGCCCCCAGGGGTCTGCCACCCAACTCAGCCTGGCTCTGGCCCCCGGGGGTCTCCCACCCAGCCTCAGCCTGGCTGGCAGCTCTCACCACACTAGAATACCTGCCAAGGTCTTCCTCTGCCTTTTGCAGGTGGCCCGGGATAAGGCTGGTGTCACGGGTCTCTACCGTGCCTTCCTAAGAGCCCCCAAGAAGTGGGAGTGGAAGGTAGTTTGGGGCAGTGGGCAGAGACCACTGACGGCAGCCATGAACGCGCAGGGCTGGAGGGAAACAGGCCAGCCATATGTGGGCCTCTGCTGCTCTCATAGGGCCAGTTGGGCTCAAGAAGAAAAAGGAGCTGGCAGTAAGATTCAATCTTTAAGGTCACGTTGGCCATTGCAGGAAGGAGACAATGATAGGTGGAGCAGCTGCCTGAGCCCAACAGGAGAAGTCACCTTCTACTAAAGTGCTTTTGCCCAGAGAACCTTGTGACCTTGAAGGCCACCATACCTGGTTTACAGGTTAAGCAGCCTGCTGGAGATATGATGTGTTAATTCCCAAGTATCTTTTAGTACCTGTTTTCCAGCCTCAAGCCTGGGACCTGGGAAGGGCCAGGATAAAATAACAAAGCTATAAAGGCAGATCCAGAGGATGGCGGGAAGGCCCTAGCCGCTTGCTCTATGTTGGCCCAGGCAGGTTGCCTAGGAGACACAAACTCCCAATTGCCTTTATTTCCCATCTGAGAAGGAGGGCAAGGCCAACCGACCTGCTCCATGCTCCTAAGAAGCTCTGAGCTTGTTGGAGTGGGGCTTGGGGTGGGGTGGGTTGTCATTACACATTGGAAAAACACTTGGGTAACAGTCGGTATCCCAGCAGCCAGAGACCTGGACAACTCCTGTGTGGAGATGCTTCATGTTAGAGATGGCGTGGAATGGAGATGAGGAAAGCCTCCTTGGGCAGAGGGCCTAGGAGGAGTACAGGTGTGGAGGAAGGGAGGGGTCAGAGTGAGCATTGGCACTGCCCTTCACCTACAGGCTGAAGACTCAGATAGCTCCCATAACTCCTACAGAACTGTGTGACAGACAGATGATGCGGCCAGGTTGGACGGTGGTAAACTGGGGAACTGCCTCTTGCCTAACTTCCACCAATGAGGACCATAGGCCAGGAGTAGTCAGGTCTTTGCATTTTTAAAGAAAACCAAATGTCTGTACCCCAGTTTTTATTGGATTATTTGTGCTTTTGATGTCAAATTTCTTGAGTTCTTTGTATATTTTGTATATTCTGTCAGATGTGGGGTTGGGGAAGATCTTTTCCCAGTCTGTAGGCTGCCGGTTTGTCTTGTTGGCTGTGTCCTTTGCTTTACAGAAGCTTTTCTGTTTCAGGAGGTCCCATTTATTAATTGATTCTCTCAGTGTCTGTGCTGCTGGGGTTATATTTAGGAAGTGGTCTCCTGTGCCAATGCGTTCAAGTGTACTTCCCACTTTCTCTTCTGTGAGGTTCAGTGTGGCTGGCTTTATGTTGAGGTCTTTGATCCATTTGGACTTGAGTTTTGTGCATGGTGATAGATATGGATATATTTTCATTCTTCTACATGTTGATATCCAGTTATGCCAGCTCCATTTACACAATGGAGTGCTACTGAGGGGTAAAAAAATAATGACATCTTGAAATTTGCAGGTGAAAAATTCATATTGTGTGAAGTAACCCAGACCCAGAAAGACAAATAAAATATATACTCACTCATAAGTGGCTTTTAGACGTAAAACAAAGAAAAATCAGCCTATAATTCACAATCTCAGAGAACCTAGATAATGAAGAGGACCCTAAGAGAGACATACATGGATCTAAATAAGGAGAAAAAGACAAGACCTCCTGAATATATTGGGAGTGTGGGGATCACAGGAGAGGGCAGAAGGAGAGAGGGGAGGAAGGAAGTGGAGAAAAATATATAGCTCAATAAAAAGCAATAGAAAAAAGAAAAAGAAAACCAAAATGTTCAGGTATGCAAATGAATTATGTATGGTATCAAACACACTGCAACCGCTTGTTAGTTTTTTTTAGTTAAGTTCTCTTGTAGCCCAGATTGGTCTCAAAACTAGCTATAGAGCCAAGGGTGACTTTCAATTTCTCAGCTTCTTGTCTCTATCTCTCCAGTGCAGATTATTGGACTGTGGCACAAGCCCTGGCTTCACTTGGGCCTTTTTAAACTTCTAGGGCAAACTGACCTTGATCCAGGGACCTCAGTTGTCTCCTCCCCCAGTCTGTGTTCCCTGGGCAGCTCAGCTGGGCTCCATCCTCTCTAGCTCTTTGAACCAGGGCACCCAGTTCTGCTAACTTCTCTCCTATCTTCCTCCTGCCCAAAGATTGGCTGGTGGAAAGAACCAGTCAGGACGCAGGAGCAGGGAGAGGGTGAGAGTTGCGGTGATGGAGTCTCATGCACGGCCCCTGTAGGACTAGTGAGTTTTAATTACTTCTCCTCTTGATCCTTTGCGTTTATCTGGAAAGGACAGGGTGTGTGGCTGTGTATCTAATTAGAAGTTCGTCCCTCTCCATCTCCTCCAGTCACATCTCTTTCCTCGGCTCTAACAGAGGCTTTAATTGGATTCTGGGCATCCATGGAGGCCAGGGTGACATCTCAGGACCAAGGCAGCTTCCCTACTCCCCAGTAGCCCTGTTACCTGGAGTCACAAGGATGAAGAGACTTCGTGGTTAGGACCACCGTGGTTAAGCAGGGCTGATAGATGATATCTGGGGGTGGCAGGGTGACACAGGATAGAGGAGGCAGGGCTCTCCCGGGTGACTCCAAGGCCCAGGTCCTCTCCATCACATGCTAGGCCACAGGGTCCTGGGACCTTTCAATTATCCTTGCATTGTGTATGGGCTCAGCTTTCCAGTTCTGGAAGAAAAGTGGCAGGGACAGCAATTAGAGGCAAGCCAGCTAAATCCAAGGGTGTTGCAGAGTCTCAGGAAGTGCTAAGTTTTCTCCCAGATAATGAGCTGGCTTCTTTCTCAAACCATCTCTCCTTGTCAGTTACCACCCCACGCTGCAGCCACAGGAGGGAAGGGGAGCATGGAGGTGACATCTGCCTAAGGAGAGAGTTCCCTTCTGGGTCCAGTGCTACAGTACTAGACTGGGCAGCCCTGGGGAGGAAGAGAAGGAAACACAGACGGGTCAGAGGCTCCTTGTCCTGACCTACAGCTGAGGCAAAGATAGGATAACGATAAGAAAGAGCTGTCCAAACTGTCCCACCGGAGCCTTGTGACTTTGGAATGCCGCGTAGGCTGTCTGAGCCTTAGTTTCCTCACCTGTGACAAGGATTTGGCTCCGAGGTGGTGTGACTGTCAGAAGGGTGTCTCATGCACCTGAAAGCATGATGCTACATCATGTCCTGGGCGAGGTGCTTAGCATATGGCAAACCCAGGCTCGGCATTCTGCATCCCCAAATCCAAAAGCGTTCTGAGCACTAACATGACATCATACATGGACCATTCCACACCATGTGCGAATGTGTGATTGTTAATATCAACAGCGAACTTGACAGGATTTAGAATCCCCCGAGGAGACAGCCCCTGAACGTATCTGTGAGGGACTATCCAGAGTGGTTGGTCGAGGTGGGAAGACCACCCTGGATGTGGGCAGCACCATCTAAGGAGCTGTGGTCCGCGACTAAAGAAGGAGAAAGCAAGCTGAGCTCTCCTCTCTCTGCTTCCTGACTGTGGCCATGATGTGACCGGCTACCTTTTGGTACCCTGCTGCAGCATCCTCCCACAGTGATGAATGGTACTCCCCCAATCGAGAGCCACAAGGAACACGTCCTTAAGTTGTCTTCCTCAGGGACTTCCTCACAGAGACAAAAAAAATTTAAAAACTGTCTATAGTTATATCCAGACTATGTGAGGCATATAGGAAGAAACCATGAATTTCAGGTTTAGACTTGAGTCTCACTTAAGATATTATGTATATCCAGACATTCCAAAATCTAAAATGAGAAACATTTCTGGTCTCCTGTGCTTCAGATATGAGAGCTCTGCCTGGAGTGACCATGGCCAGCTAACCCCTGTGGGCCTCAGACTTCCCCAGCTGAGAGATGGCTGCCTTCTCTCTCTCACACATGCGAACTAATAACCTTTTAAACACAGTGGTAGGAACAGCCGAAGGTCACATATCACCTTGTAACACAGTGGTAGGAACAGCCAAAGTTCACAAATCACCTTGTAACACTGTGGTAGGAACAGCTGAAGGTCACAGATCACCTTGTAACACAGCGGTAGAATCGGCCGAAGGTCATAGATCACCTTGCTCCTATCAACACTGTCTCAGCTAATTATCACAGTCGTAAGAGGCACACACATCAGACAGCATCTGTTACCGTTTTTTGTTTAGCATTTCGTAGCTAAGAGAACTGAGGTTTGGGGTAAGCCAATGGCCCAAGCTCATGGAACTTCTAGAATGTTTATAGCATTTCAAGGAACCCTAACTCAGCCCAGGCGTGGGTCCCTAAATGTAAATGAATTCTTTTCCATCAGAAACTGGAAAGGGTCAGTAGGGGCTTTCCTGGAATCCCAGCTCTTGGGAAGCAGAGGCAGAAAGATCAGGAGTACAAGGTCAGCCTGTCTACACGGTGAGACCTAGTCTCAACAACAAACAAATAGAAAAGACTTGTATGAACTGGCTGGAAATGCAGTCTCTTGAGGACTGGTGATATTAAATACATATTAGTTTACCCAAAGGTTGTCCTTGAACTCGACTATGTAGCCAAGGATGACTAAAGGGAAAATTGGAACCAGCAAGGAGGAGCTCGGATTGGGCGTCCTGAGGCTTTGGATAGTGAAAAAGCTGAGGGTTGGGAGCCATTCCTCCCAAGGGATTGGCTCCCACCAGAACTCCTGGTAAATGTGTACCTCCTTTGGGTGCTAAGTTATCATCTCCAGAATCATAGGGGCATGGTTTGACAGTCACTTAGAATGAACACTTGGAGTTGTTAGCCTTCCGTCTCTTTTAGATAGCACTCCAGGACATGGCCAGGAAAGACTTCCTGGAAAAGGCAGCCATGGAAGAGGAAGGCTGAAGAAAATCCCAGATTCAGGCCCAAGATTAGTGATCCTAGACAGTGAGAAGAAGGCCCTGGCTGATACGGGGAAAGCTTGACATAAGAGCATCTCCCAGGATGCATTTGGTATTGGACTGAAGCCTTGAATGCAAGGTAGAGTTTGACTTCCTATTAAAACCACCTAGGTGAGAGGCTTCCCAGTGTCCAGAATAGCAAGTCAAGAGCTTGCCCGTGACTTACTGCCATGTTGACAACCTGCAAGATAGATTCACATAAAGGCAAAGGGAAGGAGGAGGGAAATCACCCTAGATGCTATTTGACAGACTGGCTTTTCTCTCGGGGTGTTTCGAGGCACCCCAGTTCTTCAAGAACCTCCATGAAAATGTGGACCATGGACTGGAGTTTGGATAACACAACATCCGTTCTTAGAAACACAGGCTTCAGCCAGTACCGAGCTTGCTAGCATCCCCAGCACAGCAGAAACTTGGTGCCACAGTGCATGCACACGACCCCAGCACTAAGCCGGTGCAGGCAGAAGGTCAAAGTCATCACTGTGTAGTCAGGGAGCTCAGGGCCAGTCTCAAAGCAGTTAGATAAAAGAATCCATTTTCTCTGACAAGTAAAGGCACAGACAGGCCATTTTATTGTGCTTTAACTCAAGTTTTTTTTTGCATGCAGTTTTTATTTTGCTTGGTTAGGGTTTTTCTTTTTGTTTTGTTTTTAAAGTCAGAGTCTCATTTTACAGTCCTGGCTGGCTTCAAACTCAGTATATGGACAAGGCTGGCTACAAGCTCACAGAGATCCACCTGCCTCTGCTTCCTGAGTGCTGAGATTAAAGGTGCGCACCCTTAATCCCAGCCCTCTTATCTAGGTTTTAATGACAAAACACTTGTCTATTTCTGTCCTGGGGATCCAGCTGTAGACCACAGCACATATGTATAATGTGTTCAGTTCTTCCTATTTAGGCTCTCTGGCCTGCAGGCTGATAGTCCAGAATGGCCTCAAACTCAAAGCAATCCTCCTGTCTCGGCCTTCCTTGTTTGGGAGTTTTAGGCATGCGCCACACTTCTCCCTTGCACTTGTTCTAGCTCCTCACTCACTCAGCCTCTGTGCCCAGGTCCCAGTCACCGTTTAGTCACCAGCCATGTGCAGGAGGGCCCTGCCATAACTTGCTGGCAGCCTAGCGGCTGGAAGAGTCTCCTCTCAGCAATATTTACTTTTATATAATCTAGGAGAAGAAAGGGCCCTGTGAATCTGATAAGCTTCAGGGACTTCCTGAAGTTCATAAGTTCCATGTTGTTTATTTGGGAGCTGGATGGTGGGACAGAGAAGGACTAGCAACAGCAGTTTGCTTTTATTGCTATTTTTCCCTAGAAACTCCAGCTTGACATAAGCTTCCAGACTTGCTTGCGAGTGGTTGTGCAATCTCTTTGATCATCTTATCTTCCTTTCACACCCTCTTGGCTCCTTTGCTTCTAAAATGTGGCTCATTGAGATAAACAACATGGAGACTTCTTATTAGTTATAAAAGCTCAGCCTATAGCTCCTATAACTTAAATCAATCCATTTCTATTCATCTGCGTGCTGCCTCATGCCTCACAACTTGTTACCTCATCCCCTACACACCCTACTTCCTCTGCATCTGACTGGCAACTCCTCCTCCTTCTTCACAGCGTCCTCTGTGCCTGGAAATCCTATCTCACTGTTGACCATTCAGCTTTTTATCAAACCAATCACAGTGACGTATCTTCTCTTAGTGTAAAGGATTATTCCACATAAAACAAACAAACAAATGGCTGTGAGAGTCAACTCCAGAAAGGTGAGAAAGCCTGGGCAACATTAAGCTTGCCCTAGGGATGGGCAATTGTGTCCCCATCCCCACCCCAGAGTATGTGGTAAGTATGCTTGAGATGAGCTTGCTCACTAGACTGGGACCCTTTCAGCAGTCAGATGTGACTGACAGAAAGTTAAGGGCCACAGCGCTGGCCTAGAGCTGTCAGAACTAGGGAGCCAGCTCCAGCAGCAGGCACCGCAGGTTAGAGTGAAGCAACACAAGCCAGCCCTGCTGAGACCATTGGCGATGGGGCAGTGTGTGGATCGTGTAAGGCTAAATGGGGCATTGTCTCCTGTCTGTGTCACTGTGCCACAACACCGGTCCTCTAACTGAAGAACGGATGAAAGTGATGAGACCCTTTCACACCACCATACTGGGCCTTGCTAGTGTCTCTTTTTCCACTGTCCCCTTAACCCTCAAAGTTGACTGCACTTACTTGAGATAGACAATGGTGGACCCTCACAAATCCGTCACACTCTCTGTATAAAGGGCTGCTTACATAATGCTAATGTTGGAGTGTCTTACAGATTTTTTAAAGATTTATTTTATTGTTTCATGTGTAGAAGTGTTTTGGCTTCTTGTATATCTGTGCTTCACATGTGTGGCTAGTATCCACGGAGGTGGTGAGTTCCACATGGATGCTGAGAAAAAAAATCCAGGTCCTTGTAAGAACAAGTATCCTTAACCACTGAGCCCCAGAGTGTCTTACAGATTTCTACAAGCACCTGGGGGATGGGCGGGGGTAAAGACAGCAGTGAAAGTTTTTCAGAGGATAACCTACACGTCTAGAGAAAGACAAGCGCCTTAAATCGGTTAAGTAAAAGTTGCTGTGCCAGGAGTGGGTAACCTCTGCATGAACTGCTGGCCAGGAAGGTTCCCAAAGCCCCCCAAATGAAAGGTCACTGCCACTGCTCTTGGCTGCATGCCAGAATTAGATAAGTTCCTATGGCAGAGGACAATACATGAGCTGGTCACGTGACAGAGAAATCAGGCTGGGACTACACTGGAAACTCACTCCATGCTGGCTGGCTTACACAATTCTGTAAGATATATAGAAGGCTTCTGGGGGAGAGTTTCACCAGTAGTACCATTTGGTTGAAGATGCTGCATGTGACACCATCTAAATGTCAAGAAAGATGTGTCTGCAGGTCTACTAGTGGCACAGACTTTTTGGGTACAACCAACAACTTCCTGATTGGATTTTAAAGCCTATTCCACAGAAGGGAAGTCACTCAAGATCCTGTGAACCAGGACAAAAACAGGTGGAAGGGAAAGCAACAGCTATTGCTTTGTCAAATGGACGTGATGTGTCTGTCAAATCGCATCTGTACTTAAGACAGTCATAGAGCACCGCTGTCAGCTGCAATTGGTCATAAAAGGGTGTTTCCTTTACAGATGGCCGTGGGCTACAGAGACACTCCTGAGAACAAGCAACTGTTGCTGTGACTGAATAACCCAAGGCTCGGACATCTGCGTCACCTCCAAGGCTCAGAGAGCACCATGGACAGGAGGCGGAAAGAATAGAGGAAGGGGTGGACAATTGAGTAGCAATTTTCTCTAAATTGAAACATTGTATCCCTCAGGGAGGCTCCTTAAGACTCGGGAACTTCTAAAGCAAAGCTCCTTAAGACACAGGAAGCAAATACCTCAAGCCTCAGGAAGTCTCTGAAGCTTACTGGACTCACAGCCCCCTTCCTCTCCCTGGATTCTTTGAGTCACAAGGACTGTGGAGGAGAGGAGACTCTGGCCTGTGGAGCTCCCTGCAAGCTGTGTAGAAAGATCCAGGGTTCCAGCTTCCCTAAGTCGTTGCCCATCCTGGGGTGGGCTTTCAGGGATGCAGCTGCCTCTGGAAATAACCCCTAATCTATACTTTCATAAGTAACCCTGGCAGACTCCCTGGCTCACCACGCTGGACTCTGGAGTCATCCTTACATTGTCCCTGGTTCTCTATCTGGGGTGAATACAAGTTTGTTCACATCTCCCCAGGAATAGTGTCACACAGCACCCGGCTCAATCTTAAATATAAAAATGGAATCTCTGCCCACTTTTAATTTGCATTTCCCTCATTACAGAAAGAGAATGAGCAACTTTGCATATGTTTAAAAGTCCTTTGTAGCCTGGGCGAGATGGTTCGTGGTTTATAATCCCAGAACTCAGAGGTAGAGGCAGACAAATCAAGTATTCACAGTCAACCTTTGCTACATGAGACCCTTTCCCATAAAACCTACTAAGCAAAGAAATGAATAAATAAACAAATATCGTTCGTGGTTCCTTTCCTACAAACTGTCCCTCCCAACCGTTCTCTACTTATGTGGAGTTTTTCTCTTAATGACTCAGAGGGGCTCTTTACATATTGAAGGAATTCAATCTTCATATGTGATGTGAGTTTCAAATATCTCCCCTAGTTTTTCATTTGCCTTTCGAATCTATGCACTTTAATCAAATTTACAGATCTGAATTTTGTGGAGTTGCTAGGTTTGGGCCATATTAGGAGGCCCTCAGAGTTTTAATCCTTGGTCCCCAGCGACTCCTCACATAGCCAGTTCTGGCAGCTTCCACTGTGTACGGCCTTCTCCGGACAGATGACAGCACCGCCCTGGACTTACCCCCTCTCTTTGTTATGCACTTGTCCTGAGTCTTCCTACACACAGAGGCCTGCTCCAGCCTCTGCCTCTCAGCGTGAAGCCCCTTGCAGGTGTGTGTAGGCTCCTCTCCAGTTCCCCCTTCCCACCCCCACAGGTCACATGGCTCCCCAGACATTCCTCACTCCTGCTAGTCCATAGCCTTGACTTAGAGGCCCTGTCTCCAGCTGGAGTGATGGGGGGCTCAGAGGAGACACGGGGACACAAGAGGAATGAGCAGGATCAGGTCAAAAGGAAGGCAGGAAGAGAATGCAGCTTCCGGGATCCTCTGTCCTCAGGTCTCAACATGGCTTCTTCCTTCACGGCAATTAAGCCAAATTTCTATCTTTATTAATCAAATAAGAAATTCAATTAATTAACTCAGATTGTTTAAATTGAATTGAGAGCAAGAACATGGACAGAATCCCTGAAAGTAATGAAGCCTGGCGTCTCCCGCATCTGGAGCAGAAACGGCTTTCCCCCTCGGCAAGGGTATGGAAAGGCCAGCCACCCTCACAGTCTGCTCCCAGCATCCTCACTGCCACAGCCAGTGCCAGGGTCTTGAGGCTTCCACCCTCCCACCCAGGTAGAAGTGGTCTTTGCCTCTGCAGGGCACCACCAGCAAGTGTCCTCTGGTCCCCAGAGCACACCTGGCTTTTACAGAGAGACCAGCATCAGGCCCAGGAGAGGTTCCACATGTAGCTGGCCTCCAGACTTTTGGCATGGAGTCATTCCCGTCTCCAGAAGAGGCCAGAAGGAGTTGAGATAATGTCCCGGATGTCATCACTCTAAGCCAGAGGTGAGGACTGTATTGTAGCCAACTGGATTTTTTGAGATGTGTGTTACGTATGGTTAAAGACAAGGAAACAGAGCGCAGAGAGGTGCAGTGCTTTGCCCAAGACTGCACAGCTGGGTGGCAGTCAAGCTGTGCACCAGTGCGTTCCTGGCCCTAGCTGGGTGCTGGTGCCCATCGTGGTTAATCTTCATTATCAACATGACCGATTTAGAATCACCATGGAAACACGCCTCTGAGCATGTCTACAAGGACCTTCCCAGAAAGGCTTAACTAAAGAGGGAAAATACACCCTAAATGTAGGCAGCAGCCTCCCACGGTCTGGGGCCTTAAACTGAATAAAAAGGAGAAAGTTAGGGCTGGGATGCAGCTCAGCTGACAGAGTACTTGCCTAACATTCACAGGTCCTGGGTTCAGTTCCCAACACTGCACGAGCCAGGTGTGTTGGCACAAACCTGTGATTCCAATATGTGGAAAGGTAGAGAGTGGAGGATCAGGAGTGAAGATCATCCTCAACAGACAAGGCTAGCCTGGGCTATGTGACAGTGTCCTGAGGAAATGAGAAAGTGAACTGTGGAAGTCATGTGATTAGCCATCTCATGCTCCTGTTGCCATGACTCCACAACCATGATGGGCTGCACCTCAATCTAGCAGACAAAATAAATCCTTTCTTAAGTTGCTTTTGTCAGGTGTTTGGTTATAGCCAAGAAAATAACACAATGCCCCACAACCTAAGCAAGGTCCCACCTCCAGCTCCCTCACTGTCCCAGTAAAGCAGTCCCATGGGTCACCCTAGAGCCTGCTAAGTTCACACATGCTCCTCCATTCGGCCTCACCCTGGACTCCCCACCTCTCTCCACCCTGGGCCTGCACCTCCTTCAGCCTGATCTTACATTCATATCATCTTTAAGAAACAGGATGCTAAGGTAGGCAAGACACCTGCTGCCTGCACCTCTAATATGATGTTACTTTGTGTTACTATTCAGTTACTGCTCCAGCCTGGAGAGGTGGCCCTGGGACTAGAAGAACGCACTTCCCTGCATTGCTCTTGCAGAAGACCAGAGTTTGGTTCCTAGTACCCATGTGAGGCAGAGAGATTAAATGCCCTCTTCTGGATGCTGCAGTCACCTGTACTCACTTACCACACACACACACACACACACACACACACACACAATAAATCTTAAGATAATAATAAAGGAAGGGCCAAGCAAATGGCACATCTTTGACCTTAGCAAGCAGAGGCAAGCAGAAGTTTCTGAGTTCCAGGCCAGCCAGGCCACACACACACACACACACACACACACACACAGAGCAGAATATTGTTACTACATTATTAGTAGACTTCCTTCCACCAGTCAGGCATGTGCTGGCGCCTCCTTCTCGGTGCCGTGCTCCTGCTCAGGCACCTCCCGTGGCTCTCATTACCTGGATCCTCAGTTCAGAC
Source organism: Chionomys nivalis (assembly GCF_950005125.1). Classification (NCBI taxonomy): domain Eukaryota; kingdom Metazoa; phylum Chordata; class Mammalia; order Rodentia; family Cricetidae; genus Chionomys; species Chionomys nivalis. The sequence goes on from NC_080094.1 coordinate 81,888,094, forward strand.
ACCACATTCTAGCATCCAAGATCCTCCCAAGTTGACCCCATGGAGTCAGGCAGCTTGTCCACCCCTTACACTGCCCTTGGAACACGGCCTAGCTTTAAGTGGACACAGCAATCCCTACATCTCAAGACTCTGCTGAGGACACAGGAAGGCCCAGTGCCTGGCCCTGCCTACACTGCAGCCCCCACCCCACCCCGGGTTGTCTGATGTGTTGCAGGATTGGAACTCCCTCCACTGTCCTCCAGCTGGGAGTCTTCCTTCTCTAGAAGCATGTGCTACGCTGTGTCCTTCCTGGTACCTTGTCACCCGTCCCCTTTGAAGCCCAGCTCCAACTACTCAATCCCTGCCTTGGGTCCATATGAGATAACAGCACAGGATCTCCTGTCCTGGCACAATCCACTCTTTCTGCCAAATAATAAGAAAGAGAGCAAGGTGAGCAAGGCAGAGCTGCACCAGCTGACCTTCTGTGGCCCCTGCCAATGCCACTACCCACCTCATTGGGGAGGGAGGCCTCTGTCCTTTCCACCTTCCCTGTGAGACTGAGTCTGTCTCCAGCCAAGTCCCCTCCTGCGTGTCTATAGGCACAGTTCTCCTGAGAGCCCAGAAACCCGTTTTTCATGCCAAGAACATTCTGCTCAGTCTAATCCGGAACCACAGCAGGCAGAGAGGAGACACTCAGGAGGGAAGCATCCCCTGGTCTCAGCTCCTACTTCCTCCAGGCTTGCACTCGGCAGGGAACACTGGTCGTTCCCAGAGGGAGAAACCTGCCTGCCCAAGATTCACCTAGAGTTGCAAGTGAGCTGGTGCCCTGGAAGCAGACACGGGTAATTCACCTCCTCGGGGGACCCAAGAGACAGAAGTGTCTCTCAAGGAAGTAAGTAAGAGGATGTGATGGCCTTCAGGGGCGTGATCAGGTATCTGTTCACTCTCTCCCGACGATAGCCATACTGGTCCCACAACCCCTGCATCTCAGGCTCTACCTACTTAGGCCTCCTCTTTCATCCTCAGTGCCCTGTGGAGATCGGGTATGTTGGCACCAGCTCACCTTGTTCTGCAGCTTCCAGGGCTCTACAAGTACCGGGGGCAGGAGGCAGAACCACATTCCCTCCCTATTCTGGAGGCCAGAAGTTCAAAATTGCAGTGCAGTCAGACTACACTGTCCCTACAGGCTCTAGGGGAAGGCCTCCCCTGCCAGCACTGTCACTGTCCCTACAGGCTCTAGGGGAAGGCCTCCCCTGCCAGCGCAGCTGCCGGTGGCTCCAGTCACCCTGACTCAGGGCTACAGAGGCATCACTCTGCCTTTGAGGGGTATTTTCCTAAAAGGCTGTGCTTTTTTCAGACTTCATTTCCTTTCTCTTATAGAGGCACCAGTGATTGGATTTCAGGCCCACCCTACACACACTGTGAAATCCTGGATAGCATGTACAAGACCCCTTCTTCAAATAAGGCCACACTTCCAGGTCATAGGGCCAATTGATGAGCCCCAGGATCCCTGGGAGACCCTGCTTCAAAAACAATAAGGTAGAAAGTGATCAAGGAAGATGCCAGATGTTGACCTCTGGTCTGTACACACATGACATGGCAAGTACAAGTGCTTGCCAGGGTTGTCCTAGGTCCTCCCCAACATGTTCCTGTGAGTGTACCCTATGACCTCAATGACCCCACACAGTATCCCCCCAAAACGTAGCTTCCTCATCACACCTCCTAACTGCAATGCTGGTGTTCTCATTTTACAGAGAAGAAAACACACATTGGAGAGCGGCATGCTCTGCGGTGGAAAGCCCCCTGAATGTACGGGACAGAATTAAACTCCTAGGCACAGAGCCCATTCAGCTGAAGGTCTCTTATCGCCTTGTTTACGATGGAGGAGGTGTGAATGCCATGTGGAGATGAGAGGACAATTGATGGGAGTCAGCTCTCTCCTTCCACCATGTCAATTGATGGGAGTCAGCTCTCTCCTTCCACCATGTGGGGCCCAGGGACTGAACTCAGGTTGCTGGGCTTGGTGCGGGGGGGGGGGGGGGGGCTTTTCCTGCTGCGCCTCCTGCTGGCCTCTAATTCTTGTTTGGGGATCTGTTCCTTTTGACCTCTCCACCTTGCTCCTTTGACACGGAAGCGTCACTTATCAGGTCCAGGCATGGCTGTTACTTGCACAAAATTCAAAGGACAGGACAGTTCCCCCTTCGCTGATCCACCCAGACCTCTCAGCAGCCCCGCAAGGAGGCCCACAGGTGTCTCTGCCACAATCAAAGATGGCCCTGTGATGAAGAGAGGCTTACAGAGGACTCCAGTGCCCAAGCTCTTGCCACTTTGCCGTGCACTGGGAGAGTCCAGGTCTTCAGACATATGGTTCTGTTTCATCCATTTCCGCACAGGCGCAGAGCTCCGTCACTCACACAGCAGTGAAACTTTCACCCTGGATGACATGGAATATGTCACCACCTTGAAGAACAAGTTCCCTTCCCACCCATTTGCTAAGTGAGAACAGACTAGCTCAGAAAAACCCCTGGGGCAGGATGCTAAGCCCTGTCTCTGCATCTGTTCCAGAATCCTCCACAGACAGCTCCAGGCCTGTGTGCTATGCCTAGGCTGCATGGCCCTGCGCTAATAGATCCTAATCACTGCTACCAGGACAAGGCCAGTCACAGGGGTTATAGGTGTCAGTGGCCAGAGAGCAGCTCGGAAAGAGAGGATGAGGCCAGTACAGTTCCGAGGGGATAGCAAGGTTTCATGTCACCTCCCCCAAGGAAACACCCTCCTTCCCTAGAAACTGGACTGAAAGAGAGAAAGACAAGAGAAAACAAAACACCCTCCTCCATCCCCCAAGGTGGTCCATTTGGAGATTAGGGTGGGGCAGAAATGGGGCTGGTGGGAGCTCACACTGGGCCTCTGGTGTGCACAGACCACTCCAGCAGAAGGAGCAGATGTCCCAGGTTGGCACACTTCATCTTTCATAAATAGCTGTACTTTCTGGGAGCCAGTGCAAGTGCAGGCCCAGCATCTTTGACTGACAGAGTGAGCCTTGTCCATCTGCTCTGGGCACTGCCTTCCTGCCCAGAGCCCAAGGCCACCAGAGTGTCATTGTACCCAGGACACAGCAGCCCAGCCTATGCTAGCCCCACACGGTTTGTGATGTCTGAAGCTTGTGAACTAAATAATGAGAAAGGGCTTGGGGACAGACACTTGCTGGAGGTAGTGAGATTCTTGTCCCTTGGAGGAGCCCAGGGAATCTGGGCCATGTGACAGCCATGCAGCAGCCAGTCTTGAATTTCTGGAAAGCGGTCAGAACAGAGAAAGGAACCTGGGCCACATTGTCTAGTTGTTTGATTCCCGGTGTCCATCTACAGTGACACACACTGGGTACTATTAGGCTGTGGGTTACTCAGAACAACTGTGACCTCCCCTCTCTCCTGTATGTAGAAGCTCCACCATGTGGCTCCCCAAGTCCTTGACCTCATGGCTGGATCCCCAACCCTCTTCGGCAAGAGCAGTCAAGAGATGCCCCTGCTCTAGAGCAATGGTACCCCTCTTTCACCGCTCCTCACTGAGCACTTGTGCGGCTCCTGAAGGGGCACTAGAGAGGCTAATGGGCCCAAGAGGCTTTCTGAGAAACCTGCGGACTGGAACAGCCTCTCCTAAATCCTTTGATCTGTGGGGAGCTTGCCATTTTTCAGAAGCAAAGTTTGAAAGATCTCTTGACCTCTGGAATCAGAGAGGAATGCCCTGAATCACAGCTCCATGAGGGCAGGGGCTTGGTTCAGCCTATCTTCACACCTCTTGTCCATGGTGGTGTTTCAGTAGTGAGGATCAAATGGGGGAGTGGCTAAGTCATATTATAGCATTTAGTCTGTGGTCTCTGAAGAAGTGGGGGACGATGGACAGGATCCCCATGTCCCAGGCCTAGTTGTGCCTCTTGTCACGTGAGTGGCCTTGGGTGGACTTCTTGGCCACTCTACTCTAGACTGTTCCTCCGCTGCAAACCTGCCAGGGCTCACACTTTGGTCCATCCTGTAGAGAGTATCCTATGAATCACACCAGCCCTGTTCCTACCACTGTTCTCTAGATGTTTGTAGTCTTACTTCCTCATCCCTGTGAAACTGAATGCGGCCTTATGATCTGCTCCCACCAATGCCTAGAGTCATGTGCCACTTACTTGACAGGACTGTAAGATTCCGTGAGACAATCAGCATATCCTTTTTTGACTTTGCCAAACACTGTGATAAATGAAGCCACACCCCTTTCAGAATGAGGAGACTTCTCAGAGGACCTGGAATGGAGATGTGTTGGAAGGCTGGAAGGTGGCTATCATGATGCTCAGCCTACTACTCCCTCTGTGAGGCTAGGGAGTCCCTTCCCATGACCTTTGACCCTTCTCTACTGTGCACCTTTGGTCAATATGATAACAGAAAAGGAGGAAGCAGAGGTATCCACATTGGATCTGGTCTTTCTTCTCAGCTGGAAATGCTAACGCCACTGTGAGCAAGCCTCCAGTGGCCTCCTGGAAGGGGGAGAAACCACAAAGAGGGGTCTCCGCTCTCCCTCTAGCAGTGCCAGTCATCTGAACGGGACCGCTCTAACCAACACCCCTCCTGGGCAGCAGCAGTCCAGAGCCACCCTCAGCTACCCCGAGAACTGTGAGAAGTATTAACCAGGCATCTGTTGGGCCATGTGTGTCCCAGTTTAGCTACAAATGCACCCAATACAATTTTAGATGACAATGTAGAAAGGTCAGACACCCATATATTCCCTTGTATTAAATGGTTACTGGTTTTGAGCCACTAAGTTTCCAGTGGTTTGTACTTAGCAGAGGTAACTAGCTGATAAAATGTAGCATGAATGAAAAATAGATATCAGAATACTGAGCCCCAGATATCTAGTGATATTTGTCACTGCAGCAAAACCTAACCCATGCTGAATAATACACCACTTTCTTTCTCTTTCTCTCTGAGAAAGGAAGCACGTGGCAGTTAAGTTGCACAACAGCATTTTCTCTCTCACTTAACCGTGTCCTTCCAGGCATCCTCTCTCCTTCCTCTGGGTCCAGTTAGGACCTGCTCTCATTGTCACTTCCTTGGGAAGGGTATTCACTGGGCTGGTTATGAGTCATTCCCTCTCTTGCCCAAGATCTCTGATGTTGTCTAGGACTTCGAGATGGCATGAAAAGGCAGCCAGGCTGTGACTTGGTTCTTCACCTCTTACTCTGGCTCTGTGGAAGCATTCAGCTTAGCCTGATGGTGGCCATGTTGCATTGAGCTCACCACAGTTGGTTGTCAGTCTCTCTGGTCTGTTTACCCAGTGCTATAGGAACTTCACTGGCTCTAGGCATGTGCCAGAAGCCTTAGATGCTGACTCCAGACAAACCAGCTGCATCCTGGCTCAGATGAAGTCACTTTTGTCCTGTCTCGTACTCCTTTCTGATCCTTATAACTGGCACCCACTGGTCTTCTTCCATCAGGGCCCACACTTCTGTCCCAGATTCCCCTATAGACTTACACTCGATGCCGCCTACCTTTCTACTCAATCTCATGTCACCTTTGATGCCGGTTCTCACAAATGAGACCATGCTGTCCCAGAACATTTTGTCACCCCACTGACCTCGCTTCCTCCTCTGTGAACCTGGAGTAAAAACAAGGCTGTGAGAATTCTGAGTTTACCAAGTGTCTCATGTAGTGCCTGGCATGCAGCAGACTGAATTCTGCAGATATAGTGCCTCCATCAACTGCACGAGCATTCCGTTCATCACTGCAGCGTATCCTAGCTCGTGCTGAATAATACACGATTTACGTTCACTTTCTCCCTGCGCAAGGAAGCACTGCCATTTAAGTGGCAAGAAGATTTTCCTCCCATGTTTAACCATTTCCTTCCAGGCATCCTTTCTCCTGCCTCTAGGCCCATGTAAGATCTGCTCCCTGTTGTTCAGGCCCTGGGGAGAGCTGTTCACTGGCATCCCCAGCCTCATTTTCCTCCTTTATGGAATGGAAAGACAGCTGTCTTTTTGAGAGGCTGGACGGATGGATGTAGAGAGGCAATGGCTCTAAAGGCACACATCGCTAGTGGGTTCTGAAGGCGTGTCCATTCCTCCTCCTCTTAGAGAAGGAAAAGGCCCCTTGTGTTTTAGCTCTGCGCTCTTCTCCCACTCACATTAGCCTGCTGCTCACATAGACTCAGTGAGGCTGGTGAATAGGGGCTCATCACGAAGCAGGAGCAGATCACAGTGACCTCAGATCTGCCAGGTCACCGCAAAGTAGGGAAGCCTGGTCCTGCTGGGGATCCTAAACCGAAAGATGGAGTAGTACCTAGGCAGCTGGGAGACCTGTGAGGATCTCTTCCTCCGCTTCCCCTCCCCTTGCCTGTCTCTCTCCCTCCCCCAAAGCAGGCTCCATGGTTGCTCAGAGCGGTTTCCATGGTGATAGCATTTTAAAGTTTTCTAGGAGCAAAACAGAAATAATTCCCTCATTCTCTTCTTCCATAGCAATCCGTGGGAAAGAAGCTTATTTGAGATGGAGGGTAGGGTGCAGGGCTAGGAGGCAAGACAGCCTTTTACTTCTCCACCTGACTGAAGAATGAGACCTGGAATGCCCCTGCCAGCTCCCTCCCCACCCCATCCTGGGAAGGGTGGATGAAGGGTTGGGATGGGGGGGGGCAGTGAGGATGCAAAGACAAGGGGAAAGAAAAGCTAAAGAGAAGAGAGAGATGAGCTGGTGTGCCTGTTCATGTGCACACCCTCATAGCACAGCAACCCTGTGGAAATTTCCACTGACCCTTGTCATTCACTAATAGAGAAGAACTGGCTATCTGTGAGACCAGCTGGGCCAGAACCAAGACTCCATCTACATGCTAAAATTGCTAAATTATAGCATTTTCTGCTTCAGATAACAATGCCAAGGACTGGGAACATTAGAAAGAGACTTATTTTGGCTTAGAGTTCTGGACCAAGGTCAAGGCACCATGTCTGGTGGCCTTCTTGTTGGTAGAGTCCTGAGATGGCACAGGGGGCCACAAGGGGACAGAGATTGCTCTCGGGTGCATCTTCTGGCCTCTCCCTCTCTTGTAAAGCTACCAGCATTCAATGACATGAAGGTTCTACCCTGGCAAGCCTATCTTATCCTAACCACTATTCAATGTTCCTACCACTAAACACCTCAGTCAGATTCAGTCATGAGTTAATAGCTTACAGAGAGGACCTCATTCCAGTCTCAGAGTTCTAGAAGGAGGGGGCTCACTGGGGGCAGGGGTAGGGGTAGGGGCAAGCCACAGTTCTAGGCTACAGCCTGGCCACAGTATCCTAGGGAGTTTCTCAAGCCTATCTGAGCCTCAGTTTCCCCATTTAGACCGTTAGCCCCACAGACTCACCCAATGAGCACCACCCCACCCTCTAAGTGAAGTTCAGCTCAGCGTGGGGTCTGTGGTGAAATTCAAATCACAAAGGTACCAAGGAGAAGCTGATTTTCTCCATTCCCTGCGCTTCCTCTTCCAAGCCTTTCCCCCCAGTGGGGACAACTCCCAAGCTCTCTCTCTCTCTCTCTCTCTCTCTCTCTCTCTCTCTCTCTCTCTCTCTCTCTTTCGGGACATCTTGATGTAATGGAACTCTCAAAGCCCTGAGTAAAAAGGCTCGGGTGTGAGTCTGACTTTGGCGCCTACTAGCTGTGTGTCTTGGGGCAAGTGTATTCATCTCTCTGGGCTTCAGCTGGCTCCCTTGTGATTTGGGGATTAGACAACGCCTGCCTCACACGTTTATGTAATATGTAAATGAGAACACTCATGCAGCCTTCAACATAGGCCTACCCCTAGTCCCTGCCCATTATACCAGCATGACAGCCCTCTCTACCTATCTGCACCAGGACTTGGTGCTTCAGCCGACAGCTGCAGCTGGGACAGCCCAAAGTGAGTCACACAGGCATGAACTGCAGAGGACAGGGAGCAGGAGGGGCCTTTAGGTGTGAACTGTTTCCAAAGAGATGTGGTGTGAGTCCTGATTACGGTTGCCTGACGGGACTGGCATCTGCTTTCCATATCTGTAGCCCTAAATAATAGAGGCCAGGAGTGTGAATCCAGAGCCCTCGGAAGATGCTCACATGCCCTCCAGCTCCGGACCTCTGCTTTTATTCGCTGGACTGAGAGAAGACACAGCCTGCCGTGTTTTCAATCCCAGCTTCGCAACTGATGTGCTGTGTGTCTTATGACAGCTCCATTGTCCTTTCTGAGCTGTAGCTTCCATATTCGGAAACAGGCAGGCTTGGAGGCTAGAAACCCATGGGCCTCCACCCACCCCTCACATGTCTACACTCTGGCTACATTGACACGGGGAGCACTTTCTACTTCTCCTGGGGCTCCTTGCATCCTACCTGGACTAACCTTCAATTCTGTGTGGCAACGACCTCACCAAGAAGGCTGGGGGACATTTGTAGGGCATTTGTGGACTTCCAGGACAAATCAGCTTTTCCTCACATTCTCTACAAAGTCCTCAGAAGGGTCTCCATTGTTACTTACAATGTGTACAAGTGACACATTAGGACACAGGAGAGGAGCTAGCTTCAGATGGAAATCTCTGTGCTAGGATGGTCAGCCCCTCTGAAGTCCCAGAACCCTACTGAGGAAGGACACAGCAGGCATCCAGCAGCCATTCTGTGAGTAGGTGGCCATCATGATCAGAGTCTTTCCCACTGTTAAACCTCTCCAGAAACTCCTCATGGACCCACCCCAAGGTGTGTCCCCTAGGGGATTCTAAATTCCCCTAAGAGAAAGCAGGGTCTTCAGCCAGCTGGAGAAGAAGCAGAATCAGCTGTACAGAGTAAAGGTAACCAAGCCGTGTAAGAGAACATAGATTAAAAGATATGGGTTAATTTAAGTTATGAGAACTAGTTAGGAACAAGCCTAAGCTAAGGCTGAGATTTCATAATTAATAATAAGTCTGTGTTGATTTTTGTGAGATGGAGCCCCCCAAAAATTCCACTTCCACAGACTAGCCTGAAGCTCAGTTCCAGTCCTTTGGCCCTAGCCTTTTGAGTGTTGGGATTACAGGCACGCCTGGTTTAAAGTGACTTTCTTATAATTATCCATGTGCATGTGTGTTGCTGTATAAATGGTACACGCATATGTGTGGCAGACAGATGACAGCTTGCAGGAGTCAGCTCTCTCCTTTTCTCATGTGGGTCCCAGGCATCGAACTCAGGTCATCGGAGCAGGCTTGTGAGCCAGTCCCTTTACCTGCCGTCCTCTGTAAGTAAGGTCTACTGCTGTGATGAGACAGCACGACCAAGCAAGCGGCTTTCGTTGCTTACACTTTCAGAGGATCGTCGTCATTATGGTGGGAGTGTGGTGGTAGGCAGGCCAGCATGGCGCACAGGACTCACATCTGATCGCTAAGCTCAGGTGGAGGCAGAGAGAGTGAGACAGAGCCTGGTGTGGACCTCAGAGTCCACTCCCATTAACACACCTCCTTCAACAAGGCCACATCTGTGTCCTAACTCCTCCAACACTTCTACTAAGTGGGAACCAAACATTCAAGTATATGGACCTGGGGGGGGCCATTCTCATGCAACCACCTCACCTGCAGAGCCATCTCAGTTCTGTTCTCCTCCTCACCCCTGCCCCTCACTCCTCACCCCTGCCCCTGCTCTCCTGCGACCCAGACTGGCCTTGAACTCGCTGTGTAGATGAGAATGGCCTTGGACTTCTGACCCCCCAGCACTGCGATCCCAGGTGTGGGCAGCACCCTAGAGGATGGAACTCGGGGGCTCTGTACGAGTTACCAACCCAGCTACATCCCAGCTCCAAAGTCCAGTCCTTGAATTCTGAGAAAACCATGCTGGGAGCCGGCAGTGGGGGGTATGAGAGCCCTCAGTGGTAACCATGGAGGGCGCCTTGGGGACTCCTCGAGGGCTGTCTAGCTGAGCACGCTTGTTCTTCATTACATCTAATTTCCCTCCAGAACTCGCTGGCCGCTCCGTGTCCGTGTACAGCAGCTGCACTGATCTGTCTTGATTGGGGTCATTGTCGAGATGAGAGGGGGACAGATAAGGCAAGAGAGAGGAAGAATGACTTACCAGAGGGAGGAAAGAAAAGGCCTAGGGGTGACATGATAGGGACAGGGGGCGGATGGAGGTCCATAGCCTGAGTCTTTGCTGGATATTCTAGCCAGGGGCAACCAGAGAAATAACAAATCCTGGCTTGAATCTTCTACCACTTCTGAGCAACCTACCTCCTCGGTGCCTCAGTTGTCACCTCTGTAAAATAAAGCTGATGCTGCCACCAAGTGTGGGTCCTCAAGAGTCCCTGAAATCTGTAGGAAGTGTCTGTGTGTCCAGCGCATAGGAAGGACAGCTGTGGGCCGGGTGATGTCAGCCCCACTCAGCCCCTCACTTTCCTGTATGTAGGTCTGAAGAGCAGAACAGGAGAAAGGAAAGAGAAGGAGAAGGGACAGGTTGGACCAAGGGAGACACCCCCTCCCCCATTGGAAAGGGCCATCTAGGGCATGTACCCCAGGCCCTCCTGTGAGGTGGGTACCCCTCCTGTGAGGTGGGTACCCCTGGCCCTCCTGTGAGGTGGGTACCCCTGGCCCTCCTGAAGAGCCCAGCCTGCCCTTTCCCATCTCAGCCGGGCTGGCCCTACACAGGCTCATAGGCTGTGCTAGAGACCCAGCCCCTCTCCCTGTGCTCTGGCAGGGCAGTTGCTTCTCTGGGAGGCTGCTGGGAGCTGCACACACCAGGCTCCACAGCACTTGGCCCACCCCCAGCCTTCCATTCCTTCTCTAACTCCAACACCTGAGTGCCACCTCCACAGCCCTATGATCATGAGCTTAGCTTCATTTCTAAAGCTGTAATAAAATGTAATGACAGAAGCAACAGAGCAGAGAGAACTGAAGAATCGATGCTGACCTGCTGGTGCTCACCTCCATTTCTCCACTCAGACAATTCAAGACCCCTCTACTAGGGAATGGCGCTGCCCACAGTGGGCTGGTCTTCCCACATCAGACATGCCCACAGGCTAACCTGCTGTAGACAGTCTATCATTGAGTCACCCCTCCCAGTTATCTCACCTAGATCCCTCCGGTTAACAATCACAGCAGGCTATGGGAAGGCAGCAGGAAGCCACATCTTCTTCAGGATCAGAAGGACAGATAAGGAGGACTCTTAACCCAGTGCTTCATCCCCTTTCCACTGTGGATTCTCCAAGTGAACAGATGGGCAGGGGCCGGGTGCTCAGTGCTTTCCTTCTAGAAGTGGCCCTCACTCCTCAAGGCTACCCGGAAACTGAAATTTGTTCCTAGGCAGATATGCAGCTAGATGGGGACACCTGATTCAGGCAAAACATACCCTAGGTTTGTGTTAGATGGGTCCCCAGGTTACTGCTCAGAATCCTCAACCACAGTCCCTGGCTCTTTGTTTAAGCACCTGCTGTTTACAAGGCTCGCATCTGGATTAGGCTGAGCAAACCTAATAATTTCTGTTTGAATCGAGATAGTCATTGATCCTGTCTTTATGCTGGGCCCTAGTCCATCTCCTTCTCCCAAGCTCTATCAGCTGGTAGTTGTACAAGGTCCCTTGATACAGATGTTACACTGAATTCCCTTAAAGACACCAGGGACACAGAAGCCCAGGAGTCACTGGCCTTTCTGAGCAAACAAGAGAAGAAGCAACTGGCTGGCCAGTCACCCAAAGGCCCCCTTATCTACTCTATTCTGCCCACTGTCCCAGCAGACTTTGGAGGTCTGGGAGCTGCACTAAATGAGAGAAGTCCCAGAACCCCTGAGTTCTGGCCACTGTTCAGTCCTGGCTTCCTGCTCCCCCTGAGTGAGGCCAGCTTCAGAGTCACTTCTGGGAATCTGGAAAGACACAAGCACCCCCAGAAAGCTTTTGGATGAAACCCCTGCATGACTGAGGGAAGAATGCTCTGAGATAAGCCACCAGGGATTTGGGACAGGACAATGGTGGGTCATCTAAGCTCTGACTTACTCTGGGCCCTCCGTCCCTCAAGCCCTGTCCTCTGAGAAGCGTGGAGCCTCCCCGACGACGGAAGATCAGGGATGGCTGAGCCCCATTCATCATGGGAGTGAGTCACAGTTGACCCAAACCAATCAAAAGAAAGAATGGTTACATTCTGTGGTGGCCAGGGGATGGGGTGCTCTGACCAGCCAAACAAGGGAAGAGCCCTTGTAACTATGGAACTGTACACCCACGGAAGTCAGATAAAGAAGGGAAAGAACCGTGAGCTTGAAGGGTATTTGAGTCGCAGAATTAAGCAACTCCTTTGGAATGTCTTATCTATGAGACAATCCAGGTCTTGTTTGTGCTTATGAAGCCTGTCACTTGCTGTCTAAGGCATCTGATCCTCCTCTCATTGACTTGGGCTCATGTAGTTACCCAAGTTAGAAACGGGGCTGGGACAGACATACAAGGAGCTTAGGCAAGAAGAACAATCCCACCACAGTTCTTACCACCCAAGCTCTTAGATCCAGGAACGACTGACAAACAAGCTTCTCCTGGCCAGAGAGGAACTGCAGGCACCGCTTCTGTCTAGTGATCTAGAAGGTTCTGATTCTCACTCTTGAGTCCTCAGAGACTTAAGGATAAGGAACCAACCAACTGTGGTGTTCCCAGCCATGGAGAAAAGTCTTATCCTGTACACACTGGAGGCAGCAGCACCACTGCAGAGACCCCCATCTCCCTTCTAGAGAGACTTCCAGGAAGCTGGGTATAGACTGATAGTCTAGAGATTCCCAGAAATTGTGGCTTCACTTGGGGACAAATGTAGACAGTATGAGACTCACTCAAAATCAAAAATACATCTCAGAATCTACATGGAAGCCCTCTTGGGGTGAAGTTGAACCCTGACCTTGACTCTAATTGGTGTGTAATCTTAAGCCTTTCATGGACCCCTCAGGATCTCAGGGTCAAAGAGGAGGGGGAAATCCTGCCTCTGAGTCACCATGGCATGCTGTGTGACAATGGTCTGCACCCTGTCAATAGTATTTTAATAAAATGCTGATTGGTCTGTAGCCATGCAGGAAGTATAGGTGGGGACACCAGGCAGGAAGTAGAGGCGGGGCAATGAGAACAAGAGAATTCTGGGAAGAAGGAATAGTCAGTCTGCAGTCATCACCCAGATGCAGAAGAAGCAAGATGTGACTGCCTTGCAAAAAAAGGTACCAATTCACATGGCTAACACAGACAAGAATAATGGGTTAATGTAACATGTAGGAATTTGTTAATAAGAAGCCTGAGCTAATAGGCCAACCAGTTTATAATTAAGGTAGACCTCTGTGTATTTCTTTGGGACTGATGACTGTGGGACCTGGTGGGACAGAAACCTCAGTCAACAAATGGCACCAACGTGGACAACTGCATCCACATAAAACCTGAGAGAACTTGGGAAGTAATTCTAGACACAAAATAACAGCGTTAAGCATGGCTTCTTGGTAGCAGCGTTTTCTCAGGTGGACTCTGTTTGCTAGAGGCAAGCACTCTCATTTAAGAGAGGCTTCCTGACTCAGCTTCAGAAGAAAAAACCTTGCAGCTCTTTTAAGAGCCCCACCACCAAACATTTAAATGATGTGTATGAATTGCCAACAGCATGCTTCTTGAAGGTGTCAGGGACCTTGAAATGCCATAGAATTGTGGCAATAAACATGTCACCACTGCCATGAGCCTAGGCTCTCAGAAAGCTAAGGAATGGATTGGATCCAGCCGCCAAAGCCACAGTTTTAATCCTAGCCATACTGTTTAGCAAATTATAGATTCATGTGGTCAGAAAAAGAGAGATATACAGTAAATATAGATTCAGATGAAAAAGCCTCTAAATGGTTTACAATGTGTTTAAAAAAATATGTAGGTTTGGGAGAGAAAAGAAAAAGGATAAAGTCCTTAAAATAAAAAAGAAAGAAATAAAGTAGTTGGGTGTGGTGGCACACACCTTTAATCCCAGCACTTGGGAGGCAGAGGCAGGCAGATCTCTCTGAGTTCAAGGACAGCCTGGTCTTCATAGTGAGTTCCAGAACAGCCAAAGATACACAGAGAAACGCTGTCTCAAAAAACCAAAAATTAAAAATAAAAATAAAAGAAATAGAGCTTAAGATCAAGCCGCGTAAAGACGGAAAAATATACAGAGAGTCTGGTCTTCTGTCTTCACCTGCTCCTCACATCCACAGCCTGTAGAACCGGATGTGCAGGTGTCTGTGCTGGACCAGGATCAGGCTCCCTTCCCCTCTCTTCCCTTCTCTGCTCTGTCTTCAGCCCTGCCTCTGCAGGAGGCGCTGGGGGCTTTAGCCCGGCTGTTCTGTCTCAGCTCACCACTGCCCTGTGCCCTGCTGCTTCCCTTCCCCAGGCACTGCCACTAAATCACCTTTATAGGACTTGGGATCTTTCTACCCAGCCACTTTCCTGAGGATACAAAGTGTCTTTTTGGATGTGGAGAAGACAGGAGGACTCATGGGCTTGCTCACTACAAGATTAATAGGCTGCTGATCCCATTAACTTGTTCTTGACCTTTCCCTACATCAGCGGCCAGTCACCTAGATCCTGATCCAGCTGTGGTTTCCTTGGAGCCAAGGGTCCTATTTGTTGGCTTAGCCCCAGCTCTAGCCCCAGAGACTCACTGAGCCCTTCTCTACCAATGAGGATCAGGGACCTTACCTCCCACCCCAGAAGCCAAAAGTGTGACAGTCCACTCTGTGAGTGTCCTCTGGCCATGGAGAAGGCTTACACTAATGAGAGAAGCACCTAAAAACAAAGCCTTATATTGAAAAGGTGATCTCAGGCTTGGCGGTTGGCTCAGCAGGTAAGAGTGCTTTCTGTGCAAGCATGAGGACCTGAGTTCAATTCCCCGGCACCCATGTAAGCAGCTGGGCATGGACACATATACCTGTAACTGGGAGTTGGAGGGAAAGAACAGAGACAGGCTTTGCTAGTCACAGGTCTAGCTGGAGTCAGAAAGAGACTTTGTCTTGGGAGACTTGGGTGGGAATGACGGAGCAGGTCACCCAGCACGCTCCTTTGGCGTCTGCTCCATTTGCCCACACTGGCATGTGTATCCACACGCACTACTCACATATGTACACACAAGGATGATCCTAAACCCTGTGGGAATATGCAATGTAAGACACAGGGAGAAACCGTGGTGGTCAGTAAATGGCTGTTAGCCTTGTTTATTCATCTGTATCTATAGCACCATGTGGAAATCACAGGGCACACAAACTCAAGGAAGAAGTTCCAGGCAGAGGCAGCAAGAGTACATGGGTCTCTGCAGCCAGATGCTTGAGGGCTGGAGGGAAAAACAGGACCAGGAACCCAGAGGCTAAGGTGGTGCTTCTGGCCACGAGGGACCGCTTCCTTTGCACATCAGAAGCCACTGGGGAATGAGAGGTCAAGATGAGAACTTCTATGCATATCTATCCCCAAACTGCCCAGGATGGGCCAGCAGGCAGGGAGCCTGTTCCAGGAAGACCTGATGCAGAGACTGGTGGCCTATCCCTGGAGGATGCTGAGGCCCTGTGTGGGTGGCTGTGGAAGATGGCGGGGGTGAAAAGTGAGGAGAGGTGTCTGGGAGGCAGATGAGACAGGACTGGGTGACTGATGGGCTGTGGGAGGTGAGTGACACTTGGGGACTATGAATATCATAGCTTCAGGAAGACTGTGGGGAGGGGCAGCCCCCTAAACAGGCAAGCCAGATGCCTGACTCAAAGCAGTGTTGTTAGCAGGCTGTCTTCTCCCTGGAGTGCACCATGATCCCCAAACCTTTGCCCGCATTATGTCTTGAAGAAGACGCTCCATGGTTCTGATTCAGCTGAAATGAACCCTCTGGGAAGCCTTTTCTGGAGATCTTCTCTGGGCTGCTTTTGCGGCTCACCCTCAAATATGTTAGTCATGGACCCACGGGAGGTCCCTGCCCCTTAATATCTGTCCCCACAAATATTCTACTAACTGTTCCAAGAAGGGTAAGAGTCCCTCTCTTACTAACCCTGTGTCAGAGACAATACCAGGCACTCAGAATGCAACTCTTAGATGTGTCTGCTGAACTAGGAAGAGGGCTACATCATTCCCTCAAACATGGAATCCAGGAGACAGGGAGTCAGTATGGGCTCCCGTAAGATGGGGGAGCTGGAACCTCACCACAAAACTCATGGGCAGCTGGTTATAAGGTCCTGAAGCTCAGCCTGTGGCTGTAATTCAAGTACTGGGTGCTTGTCTAACACACACAAAGCCCTAGTAACCCTCAGCCCTACATAAACTATGAGTGTCGTAGTGGTAGAACCCAGGTGTAAAACAGTACTGGGAGGCAGGGAGATCAGAAGTTCAAGGTCCAAAGTTAGTTGAAATCAACCTGGACTACAGGAGACCCTATCTAAAACTAATTTTTAAAGGATCTGAAGGGCAGAAAGGTGGGCTGCCAAGTTTCTGGGGTTCTCTGCTGCTGCCAGCCTCAGCCCCTAACAGTTCTGCTATCATTGAGGTCTCTAGAGTGCTGGCCCATCAGCCACTCTCAGAGAGCGAACAGCTCTGTCGTCCACAGTGCCCATCTCTCCCCTGGGGAAGCTTTTCCAGGGACCATTGGAGATTCAATTTCCATAAACAAGTGAGGTTTGAGGTTAACTGCACCTTCCTTTCCACGTGGAAAGTCTTGGAATGGCGCTTCCTTCCTCCGTGTTCATCCTCTGCAGGCAAACCCACCCATTCCCATTCCCAGCAATCCACCCTCCACCACTCTTGGGGGGAAAAGAAATGACATTTTCCCTTTACATTGGAAATACTTAAAAGTCCCAAGAATAGATTTATAGGAATATTTTAACCTTTTCTCTGATCCTTGAAATGTCATTGTTCTGTGGACTGAATCGGCAACACTGACCTTTTCCAGTAACCACGGGGTGGGGAGCCCCTGCTGGTTCTTTGAAACCATAGCTCTCTTTGCAACTCCCCAGCAATCCACTCCCATCCCAGCCTGAGCCAGTGGAAGGACCAGAGAAGGGATAAGAAGAGGGCTGGTTCTCCAGCCTTATGCCACTGCACAGGCAATCCCACCAGCCCCACAGAGCCAGCTCAGAGTGGGGCCAACCGCCTGCCCTTCCCACTCTGTGTCCCTGAGATGGATGCTTAAAATGTGGAGATGTGCATGTAGTATGTAGTATGTAGTGCCCTTTACAAAGTGGATAGGAGTGGATCAGGCAGGGTCTTGTATTCAGTAGTTTCTGCTGGAAAATAAAAGACCTCAAAGTCCACTGGTTACCATGACTTTGTTTTCTGAGCATGCGTGTGTGTGTGTGTGTGTGTGTGATGTGCATGTATGTGTGATATAAGTATTGCCTGCACATGTGTGGGCACATACATGTGGAGGTCATAGTAGAATGTGGGGTGTCTTCCTCTATAGCTCTCTACCTTATTGCCTTGAGACAGGGCCTTTCACTGAACTGGAGTTCACCTTACCCACCAGTCTGGCCAGCAAGCTCTTTCCTGACTGAACCATGGCCCCAGCCCCAATACACTCACTTTTGAACCCACAGGCCTTGCAGTCATTCTGTGAGCCAGCCCAGCTTCTTCCAGGTAATTTTGCTTCAGGATTCAGATTTTGTAGACTCGTGAGGACCCACGAAGGAGCCTGCTCACCTCACTGGATTAATTCACACAGTCTCTTCAAGTTTGGGCTCAAACTTGGCCAGTCTCACTCCCACCTACTTTCTGTTGGTCAAGCCAAATCACTCAACTGTCCGTGCAATGGGTCAGGGTTGCAGGCAGGGGCTCAGGAGAGAGGGAACTGACTTTCTGCTGGGCAGAGATCCAGTCTATCAGAGCTCATAGGGCCCTGGCACCATGCCTGTCTGTGACAGAACTCCAAATAGGAATACCACATTGCAAAATTATTATATTTTACTGTTCAGATTAATTCCTCATAACTCACTGTAATAGCATCAGCCTTTTGGCTGAGCGCACACGCCTTACTGTCCAGTTCCTGTGGGCTGCGAGGTATCACACATGAATCAGCTCTCCCGAGATTCAGAAGCTTTTGAACTTTAATTATCTTGATGGAATTGTTTGTGGGGGTGTTTCGTAACTTCCCACTTCCCACTTCAAACAGAGCCTGCTGAATGCCGTTGAGCCCTTAACACAGATGCACTGGGTCCTCTGTGCTGGGACCCACACAGGTTCTCTGATGATCTCTGGGCACACTGAGATGCCTGGTCTTCTCAGTGCTACACCGAATGGCCCAGCAAGGCACTCTTTACAGCCTGACTTCAACAAGTGGCCTTATGGATCAGCAATAGAGACCACAGACTCTGGGTCAACCTATGTCCCATGGCAGCCCATTTCAGCCTCACCGAACTCTTTCCTGGTGGCTGCAGGATGGCTTTGTTTTAACAGACAACGATGGTGGCTCTAACCAGAGTGGAGTTTCAGAATCTTCAACATGGTATGCGCTTGCAGAACTTGACAGTTAACCAATTCATCCTTCCCAGAAACTCTGGGTCCCTGTGAGTGTCAGAGAACCCGTAGAAGGCTCCACAGCAACTGAGAACCTTCTCTTATCCCAACTCATCACCTTGTTTCTTTGTCTGTAGCGTTCAGCTGCCCTTCCATATCCTTCTTCAGGGACCATCTCCTTTCTGCCCATTTTGCTTCTCCTCCTGCCTCCTCCCTCTTCTTTCCCTACTGTGGATAGAGAGGCATACCACTGCTTAAACACATTCCAAAATAACCATGTCATCCCTTCTGGTGCTGCTAGGTACTTCCTTCATCTTAAATTGTTTTTGGAACCTTGGGGTGGGGCAGGTGGAGCTCAGTTGGGGGAGTGCTTACTTGGCCTGCAGGGAGCCCTGAGTTTTATCCCCAGTACCACATAGACTGGGTGAGGTAGTGCATACCTATAATCTCAGCACCCCAAAAGTGGCAGCTAAAGGATCAGTCCAAGGTCAATCACAGCCTTATAGCATATATATATATATATATATATATATATATATATATATATATCCTGAGTGACATGAGATTCTATCTTCAAAACCAATTTTTAAAAAAAATCAGATCACACTTTGCTTCTGCAAACACTTGGATTCTTTCCTGTCAACCTATGGATGTCTACGCCCACCCTCAGAGGTTAAGCTCAGGTTTTGAAGTTCTGGGGATCAGCAGCACAGTGGAGGTGCCCTAGGCCTGCATGGAACTGTCCTAGGTGCTGAAATGTGTCTGCACTCTGTGTTCTGCCTGACATCAGAAGCCCTTGGTCCTGCCTTAGTTTTCTGAGCTGTTCTAGGTAAAGTCAATCCTACAGCCTCCTGTTACAAGCCCCACGATGTGCCCCATGACCTCATTGTTATGCTATTGATAGATGCCTGTCTACATAACTGACCAGGATCTTTTGGAAGGGGTTTAGACCAAGAATGGTTGTCCATGGAAATGACAAGCAAGCTCATGGATTGGTTGCAAAGAGACCTATAGACTGGGAAGAACCTGACTGATGAATACCAGTCTATATCCTCCACTTTCTAGATGTACAGTATTTGGTTGGGCAACTGTATACCCTATTCTGGGCACCCAAACCTACTTGGTAATGTGATCTGCAAGATTGTAGTCAATTCTCACATTCTATACTTGTGAAGTCATGATCTAGATGTACATAGCAAATTATGGCCCTTTAACCTCTTTGAGATCTGCTGCACGTGACATTTTAAATGTTTAAGTTTTCTACAGTGAACCATGACCATGTCTAACCTTTGAAGTCTACAAAGGGAAGATGGGGCCCCATAATGACAATTCCACCTGGATTGTGGTAACACCACTAAACTGACAAACACCACCCAAAGATTATCTTTGGACTACAAACTACTCAGAACAATTTTAGGGTGGCTAGCTAAGATGGTCCAGCCTCACAGACTACTCTAGCCAGGACTTAAGATAAGCCCTACATTTTTCTATACACGGAGATTGGACAACAAATGATACAGATAGCTCTCCCAGGACTTGATAATTATATCAATTTTTTCAGGGTCCCTAAAGACACAATTGCCCCAGACAACAGGAAGTAATTTTAAGAACATGACGCCTACATTGCTAAGAAGTGGGATGGGTGGTTTTGGTTGTTCTGTGAGTTATGGATATTTGTCATCATTTAATGGGGGTTGGTTACAAGTTGTTATTGGTAATGATCAGGAAAAAAACTGAATAAATGAGATTAGATTCAGAAATCTTGCTCTGAAAAGAAAAAGGGGAGATAGAAACATGATAAAAGGATAGGTTATTGGATCTGCTTTTAAACCAAAAGAGCAAATACTAGTCTTAAATATTTTACATTGATATGGATTTTTATATATTGATACAGATTTGAGGTTGTTTTTGTTATACTGTATATATGTCTTTACTCTTGTTTAAGATATTTTTGTATATTGATACAAATTTAAGGTTATTTTTGTTAGAACCTACTGTACCTATATTTTTATTCTTGATTAAGGTATTATATATACACAGCTCATTTAACAATATAATATAAATTTATAGTCCACCATTTTCAGGCACACAGCGAGTCTATGTTGCCATTAAGCAAGTTGTAGCACTCTGCTCACAAATCCCATTTACATGTTCTATACCAGACCTCCCGAAAGAGTCAGAGTTGTTCATGCCAGTGAACCAGGAAGCTGCCACTTTTAAAGAAGCCAAGCAGTTTTTATTGTACCGCCCTTAAAAGAGTTATGGTGCCCCTGTTTTCTGCAAGCCCATTAAGGAAAAAAAATGTGAGCTAAACTCTGTTTATTTTGTGACTAGAATTCCTTCCCAAACTCTCTCAGGTTTTATGTGGATGTAGTTGCCCCACATTGGGTGCCAATTTGTAGATGGAGGCTGTTCATTTGTTTCCTGGATGCCCAGACCCAAAATAATCACGCAGAAACTGTATTAATTACAGTATTGTTTGGTCAATAGCTTAAGCATATTTCTAGCTAGATCTTACATCTTAAATTAATCCATTCCTATTATTTTATATTTTACCACAAGGCTTGCGGTTTACCAGTAAAATTTCCAGGTATCTGTCTTCTTCAGTGGCTACACGGCTTCTCTCTGACTCCATCTACTCTCTCCTCCTCTATCTGCTTAGAATTCCCACCTTGCCCTATTCTGCACTGCAAAAGGCTCAAAGCAGCTTTTTTAATTACCAATGGTATTAACAACATACAGAGGAGAATCCCACATCATTCCTTGAAGGTTATTATTACAAACTATTTAGGGTTATATAGAAATGCAGGTCAATAGTCACCTGTTACAATCAAGTTTGTAATCATGTTAGATATGTCTTCAAGGTCAAACAAGTATATATTTTAGATAGACAGGTGGCCTTTAAACACTTCAGAGATCTACAGATTATGGAATTTAAGATGTTTTAATAACATAAAGTTCTTTTTTATGAGGCATGTCTGTTACTGGCAATACCCATCTACATCAGAGAAGATGTTAGGCATCAAAGAAATTCCATGGCGTTTACTTTCTTTGTGGCAAAAGTTAGTCACTAGTCAAGAAACTGTGCTTGTCTTAACTGATGACATATGCTGTCCAAATTGGACCAGCAGGACACAAGAAAGGCAACTGCCAAACTTTGTAAAGATAAGGTAGGGAAGTCCTTCAAAATCCTCTGCTCCACAGGAAAGTCTGTCAGATATGTTGGGACTGTAGGGCAGAGTTGGATGCCCCAGCATTACAGAAGAATTTTGGGGTACTGTCTAAGCAGCAAGATGTCCCTGTCATTAGGTAACATTTCACCCTTCTGGGATCTTTGATAGACTGAAGAAAAGATAGCTGTAATTAAAGTTTTTCTTAGTTAGAAAGTGAATTAGGTACAAAACTTTAGACTTACCAAGATAGAATAGATAATTATTTTCTCTAATTTTGTCAAATACAAATGGACTTGATAGTATAACTGTAATTCTTAATAACTGTTTTTGTTGTATATAATCTTATTATGTTAAAGTCAAAACCTTTCTCTCTCTCTTTTTTTTTTTTTGGATTTTTTGAGACAGGGTTTCTCTGTAGTTTTTTGGTTCCTGTCCTGGAACTAGCTCTTGTAGACCAGGCTGGCCTCAAACTCACAGAGATCCACCTGCCTCTGCCTCCCGAGTGCTGGGATTAAAGGCATGCGCCACCACCACCAGGCCAAAAACCTTTCTTTTTAATTAGATTTTAAAAGGGGGAATGCTGTGGTATAATCCTTCCATATGCTGTGAATAATACTCTCATTGGATAATAAAGAAACTGACTGGCTAAAAGCTGAACAGGATAAGGTTAGGTGAGAGAGCCAAACAGAGAATGCTGGGATGGAGGGCAAAGTGGAGAGGAATCACCAGCCAGATGCAGAGGAAGCAGGAGATGAACATGCCATGCTAATAAAGGTACTGCCATGTGACAGAGAGTAAACAAGGAATATGGGTTAGCTTAAAATGTAAGAGCTAGTTAGTAATAAGCCTGAGCTACTGGCCAAGTATTTATAAGTAATTTATGTCTCCATGTTGGATGTTTGGGACATGGGCAGTTGGGATAGAAAAACTATGCTTACACCATAAGGTGATCAAGTAGAGATGAAACTAAAGAGCACTCCCCAAAGAGTGAGGAACCCTACTTGCTACCCAACCACCAAAAGTTGTGTTATCTTGTGCCATGCCCTTGACCTCCAAGAACCATAGAGAGATCACAAAGTCCTAAAATCAGGTAAGTGTGTTTGGTGACAACTGTCCTCCTCTTCCAAGATGGTGTCTGTGGCTCCATCACTGAAGTGTGATTACCTCCTTGTCCTATCATGAAGAAAGCTAAAAGAGAAGGAGAACCCAATGACTCATGAAGCCTCTTCCTGAATGAGAAAGACTCATTAATTCATTTATCTTGAGATAGAACCTCTCATAGCCCAGGTTGGCCTAGAATTTACTATGTAACTGAGGATGAACTTGAGCTTCTGTTCTTCCCACCTCCACCACCAGAATGCAGAGTGACAGACATGTGCCACCATTGCACCCAGTTTATATGGTAGTAAGGATCAAGTCCAGAGCTCATGCACTGAGCCATGCCTCATGCCACCACTGGACAGTCTATGGGCACATTGCCAATATGCCCTCATACTGGCTGACCCCCTGGAGCAATGACTCTGTGGCAGGTGCCCCACAGAGTCCTCTAGGCACAGTCACATGTTTATCCTCCCTCTAGCCTGAGGAGGAAGGGACTGGTATTAGCCCTTGCTTAGTGCTTGGAACTGCCAACTCTTAAACTGGCATACACGTGCCCAAGGTCAGGGAATGAAAAGCCCATTGCCATATTCCCTCACATCTTCACAAGTCCCTTCCTGAGTGGGCAGTTATTATGCTATATTAACCGTTTCCTTTTGAGTATATTTATAAATTTATTTTATGCAGATGTGTGAGGGATGGCATATACATGCCACAGCTTTTATTTGGAAGTCAGAAAACAACTTGTGAGAGTTGGTTCTCCCCTTCCACCATCTGGATCCCAGGGATCACATTCAGGCCATTAGGCTTGTTGGCAAGTGCCTTTACCAGCTGAGCCACCTCTCCATCCCTGGTGCTTGCCTTTAACAAGGAATAGAAGGTGTTAAGAAGCAGCTCTTCCTCTCAACATTGGCTTTGGGTTATTTTGGGCAGCCCTAGGGCACCAGGACAGCACTGAGATGTACTTGGGGCAGGAGGGGAGCTATGACCAGGCTGGCCATGGAGTCCAGGAGCTCTTCCTGAGCATAAATACCCCATGCTGAGTGCAAGCACTCCTCCAGTAAAGCAGCCTGCCGGGGCTTCCAGAACTCAGACTGGGAAGCTCTGGGCAGATTTATCCTTCCAGAGGTCAGACAGCAGCTGTATTTCACCATGGGGCTGGTGAAGGCCCTCGGAGCCCAGAATTATGTTTCTATCAAATATCCATTTGTCTGGTTTATGGGCTACTGATGACCTGGACACACTGGATCTTGCCAGCCACCTGTGCAACGGGAGTTCTTCTATTCCCGTCGACAGTCCAAGGCATGTTGGGAGAAGATGAGGGGGGGGTCCTGTGCCCTTATTAGAGCTGTTCCCTCACTGGGTCACTCCGGTGTGCTAAGATTAGAAGCAATAGGAATAAAAGAAATTCAATGATTTCCCTAAAGCAGATCAACCTGCCGCAGATGTCAGTGGGTGTCCCACCCAGGGGTGTTGGCGCTCACGGTGCATCCTTCTCTGAAGGACCTTAACTGATTGTGGCTGATGCATACAGAGATAGCTAAAAGGTTGCTGTGGAATAATCCTCTTGTACACTGTAGATTTGTCACTTCAGTTGGTTTAATAAAATACTGATTGGCCAGTAGCCAGGCAGGAAGTATAGGTGGGGTGACCAAACCAAGGATGATGGGAAGAAGAAGTGTGGAGTCAGGAATTGCCATGCTAATAAAGGTACCGCCACATGGCAGAGTGTAAATAAGGAATGTGAGTTAACTTAAAATGTAAGAGCTAGTTAGTAATAAGCCTGAGCTATTGACCAAACATTTATAATTCATATAAGCCTCAGAGTGGCTATTTGGGAACAGGCTGTTGGGGACAAGAAACTTCCTTTTACAGGAGGCCACCCCAGACTCAAGGCAGCCTGGGCCTTATGACTAGCACAGATGTTGTCGTGATTCCTGCCTCACTTCTGTGGGGCAAGCCAGTGTTCAGCTGCTGCTGAGCCCTCACTATTCCCAGCCTGCTGCTGCACTGTTCCACAGCTGTATCGTGAGTATTCTCTCCCAATCCCAACATACACAGGAATAGCCGTCTCTACTCAGCTTCTAGGGGACCCAACGCAGACAGTGCCTGGAACCCCAGGGTTTTTCCATCCCTGCTGGGTCAGAGTCTCCTGAAAAGCTTCTCACTTGTGGAAGGGAAGTTGAGGAACAGTTACTTCTTAGTGGAGAGACTTCCTCAAAATGTCAGGAGAGGCCCAGCAGCAGCTTCTCTGGAGACAGTTTTAGGGGACAACATCCACCTCATTGCACAGGAGCAACCACTTACAGGGCAGAAGCCTATCAGCTGTGACTGGTTAGCACGTTACCTAGGATTGGACAGTGGGTGCTCAAACCACCAGGGCCTTCATGCAAAGGAAGCACATTAAAGGAGACGTGGGAAGTGAGACTCATCTCTAGGCCGGCTATGCGTGCTGTTCTGGAATTCAGTGTCCTGACTTCTGGGACTACTCAGGAGCATGGTGGGCCAGGAAGGCTGACGTCCATCCAGGTCATGCCTGCACGTTCTCCTCGTACCTAGTTGCCCATATGAGTCAGAAGTGACTTGTCCATGACCCAAGAAGGTCCAGGAAGATCGGCTTTGAAACTTCCGGTCCATCTCACTCCTAATGCCAGGTACTGTCAGTTACGTTAGGGCTGTCTCTACAGAGACCTCGGTGTCCAAAGGGAGACAAACACAGGAGTGCCTTGCCTTCCACAGCCTCCCGGCCTCCTCTGCCAGAGCTCACAGACCCTCCTTCAGACAGTCCTCTTGTTTCTGGCTGTCCCAGTGCCCTTGGGGTTTATCTTCTCTCTCCCAGCGACCATGGGCATTCCTCAAGTCCAAAGCGACAGACCACCACTGAAGCCTGCAGAGTGGCAGATTCCTTAGCAAAGACAACTCCAAGCTTGCAAGGACGCAGTGGGAACAGCCCTCCTGAGCTCTGATTACTGCCACCTCACTTTGTTGACCTCCAAAGACACTCAAGGGTCAGTACACTTTGGCCTACCACGGGACAGTGAGGAGACTCCCATCTGCCTTCTGCCCCTAGGGCACCTGGGAGGGGGGGCAGGAGGGGGCTTCTGTGCTTGAGGTAAGCAAGGGCACCTAGAATATCAAGACAAAGAGAATGCCAATATCTCTCTGCCTGCCCCCTCCTCTGTGTGTGTGTGTGTGTGAGTGTGTGTTCCCATGTGCACACATGTGTTTAGGCCAGAGATGGACATCAGGTGTCTTCCTCACTTGCTTTTCACCTTGCACAGAGTCTTTCACTGCGCCAGCCTCACCAATCAGTTAGACAGGCTTTCCAATGAGTTTGGGAATCTTCCTGCCTCTGCTCCCCACGCATCCACTCCCCAGCAGTGGAGATCTTCCTGCCTCTGCTTGCACCCACTCCCCAGCAGTGGGAATCCTCCTGCCTCTGCTCCCACCCACCCACTCCCTAGCAGTGGGGCTCCAGAATCACACTACCATGCACACCTTTTGCATGGGTGCCGGAGATCCAAACTCGGACCCTCATGCTGCGTGGCAGTCCTACCTGAGCCAGGTCCCCAGGCCCTATGGTGGTTTCTGACTGTCCCGAGTAACTGGAACACTAGGCACCCATCAGAGCTCTGTGACAGCATGCCACTCACTTGTCTGTGTACATAGTGTGGTTCTTTACGATGGCCGTTTATAAAGATGAAACAAACCGCAGCCATGCCAGCTGTGGTTGTCTGGATTGTTCTGGTTCCCGAGCACTCAAGGCAAACACTAGACAACTTCACTACATCTCCGACTTTTGTGGTTTTGTTTTATTTTGTTGTCTGTTTGGATTTTTTGTTTTGTTCTAAGTTTGTTTCCTGGATTGGTTTGGTGTTTACTACAGGGTGTCATTGGTTGCCCAGGCTGGCCTTGAACTCCTGCTTCAAGAACTCCTTCAGCTTCAGCCTCCCCGCTATCCAGGACTAAGGTTGTAAATTCTTCTAATACCTTTGTGTGGGGGCAGGGTGCTGGGGGCAGAGCACAGAGCCTCCTGAATCCAGGCAAGTCCTTTGCACTCAGCTATGCCTCCAGTCCTAGGCCCCTTGTTAGAAAACCAGACCTCTGCTCCCTTCATTAAAGCCAAAGCAAGGCTGGGGCTAAAACCACATTAAAGATAGCAAGGCCTCCTGCCGAGTCTCTCCTGCCTGGTCCAGGGCTGGAATCAGTTTCGAAAGGAAGCACATTCTGCAGGATTCCGGCACCTTCCGTCTCCTGGTGACCCATGCTTTAGGAAACACTAACCCCAATGACGCAGCCCTGGGACTGGTTCTACACTCACCGCAGCTTCAGCTGACTGGCCATTAGTTCTCCCCCATGAAGTCAGCACAGGCCACAGCACTCCCCAGTCCTGCAGGAAGCAGCAGCTGCAGCTGAGGAGCTACAGAGACCAGAGGAGAGGCTTCTGGGGCAGCTGGCCTCTGTGGGTTCCTGATTGCAGTCTCCTTGTCTTGGTGAGTGGAATAGGCTTGATTCAGTTGAATGGCACAACCGTCAGAACCTGAGCACCTATTGTGGAAAAGACAAGGCTTTGTTGTAAAAACAATTGTGCTAAGTTTACAGCAGGATTTAAAATCAAGGCACATTCAGTGTGCTCCTTAACAAGCAACCTTTCTCTGCCCATGGAAAAAGAACCTATTTCTGCCTGCTGGACTGCCCTGGCCGAGTAAGGGTGCTCAGCCAGGCCATGGGGCCTCAGAGCCTCAAGACCTGCAATTCCCCGAGGTCAGCAACGCGGAACACACTGGAGCTTTGCTGACAGAGAAAGAGAGCACACAGCGGACACACAACTTATTCGTCTCTGTGTGTGTGTGTGTGTGTGTGTGTGAAGTATCTTCCTTAATCATTCTCTACCTTATTTGGGGGGACTAGATGTCTCTCTGATCATAGAACTTCTTGATCTGGCTTTATTGGCTGGCCTGCAAGCCCAAGGGATCCTCCTGGCTCCCCCTCCCTGCACTGGGATCTCAGGTGTGTCCTATGCTGCTCTTCTTTTCTGGTGTTGCTATTGGAATGAAGAGTTTTGTTTACACACCAGTCTATCGATGATTGTAGAGTGAATCTTTATTTCCATTGCGATGTTTCAAAAATACTGTAACTTATTCTTGACAATTCCATATGTACACAATCCTGCCGTGACTGGGGTTGAAAGCCCTTTCTAAAGGAAGCTCGTGCTGTTCTGGCACTTTCCATCACCTTGCAGCCATGATTTGGCAAATGCTGACCCTGAGGAAGCAGTCACTGAACTGGGCTGATCCTCACTTCAGCCTCATATCCACCTTGATCATATCCATCCCCCAGTCATCCCCGTCTCTTCCCCCAAGCCCTCAACACACACTCCACCTTCATGTGATATGGGATTCTCCTCTGTATGTTATTAATATGCTTTATTGCCATTGGTTAATAAAGAACCTGCTTTTGGCTAATGGCTTAACAGAGTAAAGCCAGGCAGAAAATCCAAACAGAGATGTATAGAGAGAGTAGGCGGAGTCAGGAAGACACTATGTCTCCACCAGAGGAGAAAGACACCCCTGCCAGTACTGGTAAACCACAAGCCTTGTGGTAAAATATAAAATAATAGAAATGGATTAATTTAAGATATATGAGCTAGCTAGAAATACACTTAAGCTATCGGCCAAACAATATTGCAATTAATATAGTTTCTGTGTGATTATTTCGGGTCTGGGCGTTCGGGAAATGAACAAGCGGCCTCAGCTGACATCCATGTGCTCTTTTGTTTTCTATAACCCATTGGGTATAAGTAGTGCCGCCTGCCTGTGCATGCCTAGGGCACCATCCACTAGCAATGGGCACCTAAGTCAGAACCATACCCCAGAAGAAAATTGACTCTATCCCCGGGAACCACCAACTGTGAACAGCTTCTCGCTAGAGGTAGGGCCTCAAGAACCCGTCCTTCATCCACGCTGCAATTTTGACTGGCTTGATGCTGTGCACATAACCCCAGCTGCTGGGAGTTCGAGGGTGCAAAAGCCGCAGCCAGAAGACAGTATTTTGCAGCACTTCTTCCCCTCTCTGGCGCTTGCTGTTTCTCTCTTCTGGCCAGAACCAGGGTGCTGATGGGATGTCCCGTTTAGGACTGAGCACCCAACAGCCACTGCTCTGCTCTCTGGGCTGAGTCTCTGCATTAACTGCTCCACTGCAGAGAAGTGTCGTGATGGACTGGATCAAGATGAATAGTGAAGGAGCTGAAGGTCAACCAGGGAAGAGAGCTTATTTCTGCTGGTCTCCACTAGGACATGAAGGCCAAGTACACACAGGGGCAGGAGGGGCAGCCCTGTCCTAGGGAGCTCTAGGAAAGAGAGAGGAGGAATGAGCCACCATTACCACAGACCAGGTCTCCTCATAGAGGCTAAACTTAGTAGTCATCACTTAATCAGGGGCAGGAGAAGGCCACTGTGTCCCTCAATTATAAAAGGGAAAATTCTGGGTTTATAGTAGAGACTCTTGACAGAGCAGAGAGAGGGAAAGTGACATGGCTTGCTGCAGGCACCTCTGCATCCTTTGGTCCCTCTGAGATGATGCACATCCTACATTCTGTCTGTCCTAACATGACATAAAACCCTCACCGAAACAAAGTGCATTAGTCTGGGCTCATTTAACATCATCAAAGGCTGAGGGCTGAGGAGATGGCTCAGTGGCTAGATGAGCACAATGCAAGCGTGAGGACCTGAGTTCAGATCCCCAGCACTACATGAAGCAGGACTTGAACACTCGAGTCTCAGTCCCAGTGCTTCTGTCATGAGACAGGAAGCTTGAAGATGACTTGCCATAGTCAGTGATGTAACCCGCATCCCAGAGCACAGCCCAGGGGACCTGGTCAAGCAAGGCAGGCAGTGAGAACTGACACCTGAGGTTGTTTTCTAACCCCACACATGCCAGGGCATGCAGGTATATACGCACACATACATACACACACACATACACACATATACACACACATATACACACATACACACATATACACACATACACATATACACACATACACATATACACACATACACATATACACACATACACACACATACACACACATACACATACGCATACACACATGTATACACACACCACACATACACACACATATACATACACACATGCATACACACACATACACACACTTACAAACATACACACACACACTTACACACACCATACAAACACACACACATACACACACTTACACACACACCACATAAACACACACACACATACACACACACTTCTCTAAGTGTCAGATATGATCACAAAAGACAAGGAAAGACAGAGACTATGCGCAGAATGGAAAGAACCAGCAGGACCCATGACTGATGCAGTGTGGTGTCTTGGGGTGGTTCCCCAAATTAAAAGGACATGAACCAGAAAACTGAGGATACCCCAGTGAGTTTCGATGTTTGGTCAGTCACATCCTAACATGTTCATTTCCTAATTTTGGCATTTGTTTTCTGCTTATTGAGAGTCAGACTCCAGGGGAAACTAGTGGGAAGAGCTGTGTGAGAAATTTGTTGGACTCATTTCAGCCCATTCATTAAATACAAAATTAACTCAAGAAAAGTTCAATACTATGATAGGCTGAATATTGACCCCTAAAGATATTCACTCCCTAGCTCCTGGAGCTTCCGGGCATTGCCTCCTTCTATGGCACACATGAAGAATTTGTATACCTGGTTAACTGGGAATCTTGAGATGTGGACACTATCCTCTATTATCTAGATGGTCTTAAACACCATCACATGGACCTTTTGAATAATCTAGGGAGAACTGCCCCAGGAGAGCTGAAGACAATGTGACCACCAAGGCATAGACCAAGGCACATAGCTGGCAATCAAGAAGCCAAGAAGCATCTCCAGCCTCCAGGCCCAGAGCAGGTGAGTAACATCCTCCCCAGAGTCCCCAGGCCCTTGGCTTTCTGTGTAGCCACACATAGTTAGGGCTGTGGCCTCTAAAACTAAAAATATAAATCGTTGGGTTTTATTTTTTAATTTGGTTTTTGAAAAAGATTGTGTGTGTGTGTGTGTGTGTGTGTGTGCAGTACACACAGAGGCCAGAAGATGGAGCTGGAGTTGTGAGAGGCTGGACATGAGTGCTAGGAGCCCAACTGAGGTCCTCTACCAAAGCAGAATCACTCTTAACCACTGAGCCATCTCTCGGTTCCTAAACAATTTGCCCCTCCCCACTGTGGCTTTATACACATCAAGTGTGTGGTGACTGGTTGGCATAGCAACAAACAAATAATGTAAATGGCTAAAGGAAATTAAGGGGGTTTGCTAGGATGGTCCCCAGTTCCAGCTGGGTCATTCCGGATGCTCAGTTCTGCATAAAAACACCCTAACCCCCAGGGAAAATTCCCCAAGGTACCTGCCCAGAGGCCTGCCTGTGGGGGTGTTCCTTTTTCTAAGCTGCCAGCATCAATAACCACGTGCATGAATTTCTTTTAATAATCCTGCCTCTGTCCAGCTGGAGGTCAAAGGGCAGAGCATCCAGCTTCCTCCCATTCTCCCAAAGTAGTAAGAGCTCAGCTGTTTGCCAGCTGAGGATACTAAGAGGCCAGTCCCAAAATAAAAGCTGTTTAAGAAAGAGCCGGTTTCACAGCAGCCTCATTGCTGAGCAATTACATCCATGTTCTCACGCGGTCCTCAGGATCACCTCCCATTCCCATGTGGTTATGAGGCTTGCTCAGGGTCATACAACTGCCCCACAGCTGAGACAGTTGCCACTCAGCTACTGGTGATTCGGAACGCTCAGGTGGGTAACAGCAATGTCTTGCTGACTCCCAAAGCCCAACCAAAGCACCCCCCCACACACACACACACACTCAGCTCCATACAGAAGTTCAGAGTCAAAGTCACCCTTTTGGTGGCCCCTTTTTGCAGAGTGTCCAGACTTCCCTTGCCTTGGAGAACAGGGGCAGGTTGGACCCAGCTCTGTCAGATACTTTCCTATATCTGTTCTTCATCGCTAGGTGTCTGGAGATAGATGGGAGCTTTTGGGAAGACTCCAGATCCAGGGATGAGGGAGTTGTTGAGGAATGGAAGGGAGACCTGGCTGAGGTCGCATAGCTGTTAAGCACTGGAAAGGAACTCCTTCAAGTTTAAAGTGGTCCTGCTGCTGGCTCCTGGCCCTGCTGCCCATCCATACATGTCCTGTGCTTTCTTCACTGTCCCCAGGTGTTGCTAGGCCCAGTTTGATCTCACTGCCCGTCTCTGGGGACCAAAGCAAAGTGTCCTCCTCTCCACAGTACCTATCAGAGGATGTGTGTCCACACGCACAGATGTCTCCCACTACGCCAAGGTTCTGGAGTGAGGCAGCATGCTGATCAACATCCCAGAGCCCTGCCCAGGCTGGGGACAAGGGAAGCGCTTGACAAATATTTTGCTGAATAAACAAAAGAACAAGTGATTGAAGGAAAGATGGGGTAAAGGCAGCCATCTTCAGGGAGCCTCTCTATCCTACCACCCCAACCCCTTCAGAGCCCTGTAATAAGGTGCAGGGTTCAGACTGCTCCCCTCCTGCCCACCGTCCTCTTTGTTTCTTTTTTTTTTTAATTTTTATTTTTATTCTTTTTTAATTAAGATTTCCACCTGCTCCCCGTTTCCCATTTCCCTCCCCTCCTCCCAAATATCGCCCCCTCCCCCCACTCCCCTCCCCCTATCCCCACTCCTCTTCTCCTCCCCCCACACCATTCACCCTCCCTCTCGATACTGAAGAGCAGTCCAAATTCCCTGCCCTGCAGGAAGACGAAGGTCTTCTATCTATGTCCAGGAAGGTGAGCGTCTAAACAGGCTAAGCTCCCACAAAGCCAGTTCATGTATTAGGATCGAAACCTAGTGCCATTGTCCTTGGCTTCTCATCAGCCTTCATTGTCTGCCATGCTCAGAGAGTCCAGTTTCAACCCATGCTTATTCAGTCCCAGACCAGCTGGCCTTGGTGGGCTCCCAATAAATCAGTTCCACTGTCACAGTGGGTGGGTGCACCCCTCGTGGTCCTGATTTCCTTGCTCATGTTCTCCCTCCAAATGAGGTGCAGAAGGAGGGAGAACACGTCCTCTTTGTTTCTGTGATGAAGTCTGAGTCACACTGGATTCAGACCTGCTCTAGCTGGCATCATAATGGGAGGCATAGCCTATCTGAGGGCCTAGAACCTAAGAGAGACTGGCTAATATGGCCCAAATGGCAAGCTTTGCATCCTATTGACTGAGAGGGAGAGTACCTGCCTGGCTTGGCTGGAAAACTGCAAGTGCCGTGGGCAAGTCGCTCATGAGTATCAGTGGCACTGAAAACAATTGCACCAAAAGAAAGTCTGATGGGACTGGAGAGCTGGGAGGAGGGAGATTCCCTTTTCTCCCGTCCTTACCTGCAACTCCAATGCTGCCTGGAAGGAAGTGGTGTGCTAGCCTGTATCAGCTGGACAGAGGCTGGTAGTCATGAGAACCCAGAAGAGTCACACCAGAACGCAGTAGTAGCCTGGGGAGGCTGCACCAGGTGTTTGGGAAGGAACTCGGTCCCTTTTTACCTCCTGATTTTCTCAGGTGAGACAAATGTATCTTTTAAAGCCAAGACCTGACAGGGTCATGCCTACCTACATTGGGCTCTGGAGGTTCCAAGAAGGCTACCATGGAGAGTCTCTAAATGTCCTAGACCAGAGGACACTCAACTGTAACTAACAGCTAGGACCACACTCTGGGGAGCCCCGGGGATCCTGAGAGGTGCCCCAGGGGCTCTGTGTAGGATGCATCTGGTTGCAGGATCCATATGGGAATTGTGGCTTTCTGAGCCCTCAGTGCTGAGACAGAGCAGTCAAGGATGGCATATACCTACGCTCTGGTGCAGGGAGGGCAGGAAGTGGCCCATCCTTCCCACACAGGCACAGAGGGAAGGGCTGCCTCTGACAGGAGCAGTGTAGTTTGTAACCTATCAATAGCAAAGAGAAGGCAGACACCCCACAAGGAAAATGAGCGATGTCCTCAACCTCACAGTCTGCAGAAGAGCAAGCAAGCAGGGTGCTGGAGGCTCAGGGACCCCACTTCTCTCGGCTCTAGCAGCCCAGCTTCTTCCCACCAGCTGGAAGATGAGTAGCGAACTTCTCAGGTCCTCTTTCCTCACTTAGCTGATTAAGACAGGCTGTCCCATCACTAAGACTTTGAGTTTGCTGTGGAGCCAAGGATGACCTTGAATTTAAATCCTCCTGCTTCTACCTCCCAAGTCCTGGAATTACAAACTCCTGCCATCCGGCCCATCCCTAGTTCCTCACTTGAAACATGGGGCTAATAAAAATCAGTCAGTAGAGTGCAAGCTTGTACAACCACTGCTTTGGATTTCAGTGTGGCAGTTTCTCAGAAAATTAGGAAACAACCTACCTCAAGACCCAGCAATACCACTTTTGGGTATGTAACCAAAGGATGCTCAATCATACCACAAGGACAAGTGCTCAGCTATGTTCATAGCAGCATTGTTTGTCATAGCCAGAATCTAAAAAAATCTAAATGCTCCTCAACCGAAGAATGGATAAAGAAGATGTGGTACATTTACACAATGGAGTACTACACAGTGGAAAAAAAATGACATCTTGAAATTTGTGGGCAAATGGATGGATCTAGAAAACATCATATTGAGAATGTAACCCAGACCCAGAAAGACAAATATAATATGTACTCACTCATAAATGGCTTTTAGACATAAAACAAAGAAAAACCAGGCTACAATTTACAATCCCAGAGAACCTAGACAACAATGAAGACCGTAAGAGAGACATACATGGATCTAAATAGGAAGAGAAAAAGACAAGATCTCCTGAGTAAATTGGGAGTATGGGGACCACGGGGAAAGGAAGAAGGGGAGTGGGAGGAAGGGAAGGGAGCAGAGAAAATATATACCTCAATAAAAGCAATTTTTAAAAAAGAAAAAAAGTACAGTGTTCACGGGAAAAAAAGTCAGTTAAGAGTGCTCATCAAGAGAGCGTCCTGGCACACTGCAGGCACCCACTGGATTCCTCTACTCCACCCTTTCTCTCTCCTCTGGACCAGGGTCTGGAAGCCAGAGTGACGGAGTGACTGGCTCGGGAATGAAGGTTGCCCTGGTTGGGACACTCAATCCCTGGACTTCTTTCTGGTTTGTTTAGGTCAGGCTTGCTCCTCCCGTTGAAGCTGCCATAGGAGTGACAGTGTTGCTGGCAGCCACTCTGTGCTATGGATGCTTTCTGCGGTCATGTTTGCTGCGTTCCTATTTGGTGCCTTTACTTTCAGCTTTAATAACTCCATATTTCCACTACCTAAGAAAGAAAGATTCCTGAAAACACCATGCAAGCCCCAAATCCAGCTGTGCTTGAACCAAACTCAGCTATTCCCTGAATTTTTCCCATTCCAGAAGCCAAACTATTTTTCTTTAAGCAGTGAGTCTTAGTTAACCCATCCTGCTTCCCCAAGTCATAAGTTGGAACCACAGCCCAACTTGGACCTGAAACAAACACTCTCATCTTTCACTACTGTTCCCCTGCTCAATTCTAGGGCTCCAATGCCCTGAAAGCTGAAAGTCCTAAAGTTTGTTCCCAGCCCCATTTATCCCCAAACCCCAGGCTCACCGGCCCCTCAGTCTTCAGCTGCAATACAGAGACACCATGTGGTCAGCCCCTGGTTCTGGAGAGGGCAGGCCCAGTGCCCCTGTCTACCCATCTGCCCCTCTGGCATCCTAACCCCAAGAGACTGTAAAAAGGACACAACTCCCCAGACCCCAGGTTTATATCACATGAGAGGAGGGGAACAAGGAAGGCAGGGCCTGGATCAAGGCCTCACACTCATAGTTCTGACACAAGTGCAACTTGTATTGGATTTGCATACTCTGTATTTAAATGTTTGTTTTACTAAAAGTTTTTAGGTGTGGGAAGATAGTTCTGAAGTGCTTACCTTGGCCTGAGTTCTAATCCAGAACCTGTCTGAAAAAGAGCCAGGCACTGTGATGCTGGCTGGCCAACCTAACCTACTTGGTGAGCCAGGCTACTGAGATACCCTGAATTGGGGTAAGAAAAAAAAAGTGGTGAATGGCTTTTAAGAAGCAACACCCAAGGTTGTCTGTCCTCTTGAGCACAACCGTGTGTGTGTGTATGTACCAAAAATTTCTAGGTAAGAAATCGTCTCCCAGCTCTGCACAACCCTCCATTCCGTTTTTCCTACACCCATGCTGCTGTCTCTGAAGTGCACGTGAGTCTGAACCCCCTGTCCACAGCTGCCTCCGCGTGGTGGTCTCTCAGAGGCTCTGACAGCATACTCAGCAATTTCCTTGTCTGGAGGACATGGCAAGAGCTGGGGAATGGTGCTGTGATTGACACCATTAGAGGGTGTGTGTTGCCCTGTGACTTTCCAAGCTCTAGCATGTCCAAATCCAGGCTGTGCTTCCTAGTTCCCCACGTCCATGCAGGTCTCTCTGTGAACTCCAGGCTCACTTTTTTTTTCTTAGGACCCCCTGGGCTACCCCACCTTCCCTAGACCAGGGAGGCACCTGCAGAGGCTCTGCTGGTTTGCATTGTATTTGTGAGATGATCACTAATAGCACAGATCGTTTTTATTATCTAAGCCGCCTGCATTAAAATGATAGATGTTTTTATCATTGAAAACATCCGCGGGAGCCGCCATTGTGGTAGCTTAAGAGCAGAGGGTTACCATGATGTTCAGTGGGAAGACTGTTGTAATATGAGCGGAGGGACTGCGTCCCTGGCACCCGGCCGCCTGCATGGCTTATGCCCCAAAATAATTACACGGAAACTGTTTTCTTTTGAACACTGCCTAGCCCATTAGTTCCAGCCTCTTATTGGCTAGGTCTTACATATTGATCTAACCCATTTCTAATATTCTGTGTAGCACCATGAGCTGGCTTACCAGGAAAGATCTTAACCTGCATCTGTCTGGAGTGGGAGAATCATGGCGACTCCCTGACTCAGCTTCTTTCTCCCAGCATTCTGTTCTGTTTACTCCACCCACCTAAGGGTTGGCCTATCAAATGGGCCTAGGCAGTTTCTTTATTAATTAACCAATGAAAGCAACAGATTAATACAAGACCCACCTCCATCAGAAGACACCACACCTGGTCCTGAGCACGGGGAGCTGTGGAGGCTCTCCTTCAATCTGCTTCAAGAACCCACATCACCCCAATCTCTCTAGTTCTGCCGGCCCCCAGTTGGAGGTTGAGTTCCAAATCACAGGCCAGAGGGGTTATACACTACCAGGCTACTGGGACCTAGGTCCCCGGGGTGAGGGAGATGAGAGATACTTGAGAATCTCCCTGGATCCACTTCAGATTTTGGGGTGCTGCTGTTAGAGGCTGGAGCAGGATAAGGGAGGCAAAACAGGTTCCTGTAGAGAGGAATGGCCTTCCGTCTCCCACGGGAGCAGTGAGAGCTGGACCAACTCCCAGAGCTGATAAGTGGGATGGGGGATATGGTGCTTTTGTTTTTGTTTTGTATTTAAAGCCTTAGCAATCAAGATGACTAGGAAGGGGAAGTGGTGTCTTGACTTCTTTTCCTGCTGCTGGGGTGAAATGCTCTGACAAAAGGAACTGAGGGAGAACAGGATTTGCTGTCGCTCACAGTTCAGGGCCTGCCACAGAGGAGTCGCAGCAGCAGAGAGAGAAGAACACCAGCTCCAGCCCAGCTTGCCTTTGTCACCCTTGACACTAAATACCTAATCATATTGACGCTAAGTAAGAGCCAAGGCTGCAATCCCGGAAGCCCCTGGTGATTCTGTCGAGTCAGCATTCCTGTGTCCAGGTAGCCTGCTCTGAAGAGGAGGTACTCCTTCCCAGCCTTTCAAGGCCCCTTGCACCCTGAGGTCAATTAGAGATAACAGAAAGCTGGCGGCCAGGTTACGCCTCTTATAAGCTTAGTGTCCTTGAGCAAGCCTCTCCACCTCCTTGAGCCTCCATAGAGAAGTACCTCTAGACTGGGGATTTCAGAGAGGCCCAGTCACCGGTCAGTGCTGGTCACCTGTCAGAGGCTACCTGGACAGCCTGCTATAGAAGATGCCAGGGCAAAGTCTAAGCCACCAATCAATGGCATGATTTTGCCTCACTGGGCCAGAAGCCCACCCAGGAGGTGGGGCTCTGTTGAGGTGCCGGGTTCCTTAGGAATCAGTAGTACTACACTTGAGGATTCCCATGGATGGCCTGGAGCTTGGGACCTCCTCAGAGCTCCCTACCCCAGGTTAACCCGCTGCTATATGGCATCGGGGAGGGGCAGGGCTCATCCCAGAAAGCTCTCCAAAGCCGCCCCAGCCCCGATGGCTGGGCTGGGAGAACAGTCAGGCAAGGGCGTGTGTTGCTCACAGGTTGACCTTACTTCGAACAGTAAGTGTATGTTCCTGAGAAAAATCACGTTCAAATTGAATTTTTATAAACGGAATCCCATTGCAGTCTTGATTTACAACCCAGTTTCCCAGAGACTGTATGTTCATTTCGGAGTGATATTTCTAATGGTTTTGCTGTAGAACTCACCTTTCTTTCAAAAATACCGAGAATGTTCCAGTCAGATAAAGCCATGGAATCTACCCTTCCTGCTGTTTCATCTGGAGGTTGGGAAGCCAAGACAGAGAGCAGCAGTAAGGATTGGTGTTTGTTGAATGTCTGCCCTCATCATCCTGTGGGATTCTTTATTAATGACATAGTCTGCTTTTCTTGCTATAGTAAAATTCATGAGGCTAGGCATCTTTACAGAGACTCAGGTTTGCTTAGCTGAAAGTTGTGAAAGCTGGGAATAGCCTGGCACCACTTCGGTGAGGGCTGCAAGCTGCCTCCTGACACAGCTGCGGGACTGAGGTGAAGAGAGGCATGCTGCCTGTTCTTCTAACAAAGCTGCTCATGAGAACGGGTCACCAGGAATCCATGAGTATATCTGCTGTGTATGAGGGCTGAGTCCTGGATCCTCACTGCCTGTCAAAGACCCTGGCTCTCAACACGGCTGCACGGGGAACCCAGTTCCCTCCCTACACATGCAACATAGGAGACTAACCAGACTCCACCCTGTTTAGCTTCCGAGCTCCATGGAAATTAGGTACATTCCGTGGGGAGTGGCCACTGACTTGCCCTTAATTCCTAACGGAAGTTTTTGATGTGTGTAACAATGTTCCTCCCACTTTCTAGCTTGCATAGCAGGAAGTCTGGGGCCCTTCTGTGCGTCTGCGCTGCTCCTCTGCCTGCTCTCCAAGTGCGTCCCTATCACTGCAGTCTAACCTACACACACAGTTGCCAGCTCCATTGGTGTGTGTGTGTTTTGTGAGTATACATGTGTGCACATGCATGTACGTGTGAGCATGTGTGTGCATATGCATGCATGAGTGTGTGTGCGCATGGGGTCTATTCAGTGTGGGATTTGCAGTAGTATTTTAGTGTATGCCAAAGCTGAGCTTATGACTGTCCGGCCTCTCTGCCACTCACCCTTCCCTGCTGCACTTCCTGCCCTACGGCCTGAGTCCTGCTGCCTAGACAAGGCGCCGGATCCCGACGAAGCTGTCCCAATGACTCCAGTGCCCTTCACACGCCAGCAGCATTTGCCATCCTGCCACCCACCTGCAGCCACCATCAGAGAACAGTTGGCCTGTAAGGAGGCACACACGAAGACTCAGGAGATATCCAAATATGGGTTTCCATGGGAGGCTTTAGGGGATTTTCCCCAAACAACCCTTTCCATCCTGATAAATACAACATGTCATCTACGTGATGCTTATCACGCTCTGCGTCCTGTGCTGAGCAAAGAAAACAACTTAGGATCTTTTGTTTTTATTATTTAAACCTTTATTTTTATTTTATGTGTATGTGTGTTTTGCTTGCATGTATAACTGTGCACCATATGTGTGCCTTGTGCCCATGGAGGCCATGTGTATCTGTGCACCATATGTGCACCTTGTGCCCATGGAGGCCATGTATCTTTGTGCACCATATGTGTGCCTTGTGCCCATGGAGGCCATGTATATCTGTGCACCATATGTGTGCCTTGTGCTCATGGAAACCATGTATATCTGTGCACCGTATGCCTTGTACCCATGGAGGCCGTGTATATCTGTGCACCATATGTGTGTCTTGTGCCCATGGAAACCAAAAGAGATCACTGGCTCTCCTGGCACTCGAGTTGCAGATGGTCATGTTCCACCATGTGGGTGCTGGGAATGGAGCATGGGTCCTTGGAAGAGCAGCCAGTGCTCTGAACTGCTGAGTTGCCTGCCCAGCCCCTTCATTGTTTCCTTTCCCAAGAGTCCTAAGCACAGCTGTTATAAACCTACTTGCAGTAGATGAACTGAGGCTCAGAAAGGTCACTCAGCACTTTTACGGTCACACAGCTGTTAACTGTAACGTTTGGATTCCAACCAAAGCCCTGACTCCACAGCCCGTGGGATCTGCTACTTGGCTCTTGGGAAGGGAGCTGAGGAAAGGTTCTGAGAGGGCTCTGCCTTCCATGCTGGCCCCTTGCCCAACCTGATGGAGGGTGGTTTTAATTTGAGCAAAACAGAAACCACAAAGTGGAATAACAGAAATCCTTCTATAACAGTTTTGTGATTCCAAAAGAAGTATGTGTCCTTTAGATGATCGAGAAAGGATGCCACAGATAAGGAAGTAAAAGTCCCTACATCTCCTGTGAGGACCTTGGCACATGCACCCATCCCAGCCTGCCACAGAGACTCAGTGGCCCCAGAGAGATCACTCCCAAACCATAGAACCATCACTGGCTCTCGAAACCACAAGGGCGCCCCTTACTCTGTATGGCAAGAGCAGCTCCCTGGAGGAGCGCTCAGCCCCTTGAGGAAACTGGAAATGCCTAACATGGGGTTGGTGCAGAAAGTAAGACCCTTCCTCAGCACTGGACAGACAGTGGCACTCAATGCCCTTCCCATGTCCTTCAGTGGGAAAGTTGTTTAACCATAATGTCAAGACCACTGAGCCTTTCTTCCCCAAGGCCCCATGAGCCAAGGCTGGGGACAGGAGAGAAAGGGGAACAGTTGAAACAAGCCTCAAAATGGGCCTGTGGTCAAGATGCTAAGCATTACTAGGTATCTACCCAGAGTGGTTACCATGGGGACAGCTCTGGAGCAGACGAGAGGAAAACAGGGCAGGGCCAGCTCCAGGGACCTTCTTCAGGGGCCAAACACAGTCCCACTCAGCCCTCCAGTCCACTCACACCTCCTCACTGAAGACACAGGAGGGATGGATGCCCCTCTCAGCAGGACAGAAGCAGAAGCAATAGGCCCCTCTTTCGAGGTCTCCCTGGAGAGATTAGTTAGTTATGTATGCATCTACATATATGCAAATTATATGTGCCCCAGGAGTATAGCAAATGGCCGATGATCGGTATGTCATGTCTGACCATGCTTCTGTGCAATCCTGGCTGCCATCTGTGGGACTTGTGGTGTCTTTTCTGGGTAATCAGTACCCAGCTGCCCACAGACCAAACAGACCTAGTGAGCTGTGTCAGTTCCTGGAGGCGCCGTTTCTTTCTCTTTGGGTACCAGGGGTCAAATGGGGAGTCTCAGAAGTGCTAGGCAAGTGTTACTAAGCTGTGTCCCCAGCCCTGTGTGTGTGTGTGTGTGTGTGTGTGAGTGTGTCTGTGCGAGTGCGTGCATGCACATGTGCGTTTACATGCTGGCCAGGGGTTGATGTCGGGTTCCTTCTTCAACCCTCTCCACAATGATTTATTTACATTTATTTCTTTGTAGAGTTGGGGTGTAGGTTCATACTTACTACGGGGTTCATATGAAGTTAGAAACAACTTGTGAGAGTTGGTGTCCTTCCACCATGTTGGTCCAGGGATTGAACTCGGGACATCAGGCTTGGTGGCAAGTGCCTTTACCTACTGAGCCATCTTGCTGGTCCCCCACTTAATTTTTTGAGGCAAAGTCTCTCACTGAACCTGAAGTCCATCTGTTCAACTAGACTAGCTGGCGCAGTGAGCTTCCAGAACCCTCTGCCAGCACCCAGCACTCCCAGGGTGAGGTAACAGGAATGTGCCACTACCCCCGATTTCTACACAAATGCTAGGGGTCCAAACCCAGGTCCTCGTACTGTGTGTGTCAGGCATTTTGCTGACTGAGTTATCTCCCTGGTCTCCTTTCTTTATTTTATTTTTTTTAATGTTTAAGACATCTCACTGAGTTGCCAGGCTGACCGCAACCTTTTGGTCCTCCTGCCTCAGCCTCCTAAGTAGCTAGGATTCAGGCCTGCACCACCAGGCCCAAGTTCAGAAGATGTGTTTTAGTGGTTTCTGGTGTTCACCGGTTCGGAGGAACCCTGCTGCCAAGAGGGTTTGGTGTGCTTCTACGAAGTGGCATACAATGAGCTCTCAGGGCAGCAAGTACTTGGTATTGCCACTGCCCATGTCACTGAGGAGCACTGCACCCAGCCATGCTCCTGCTTCCTGCCCAGAGCCAGCCGGAACAGGGAGGTTCCAGCTTCGGCCCATCTCTCCCTCCTTTCCTCCCTTTCCCCCTCCCTTCCTTGCTCCCTCATCCCTCCCCCTTGCCTCTCCCTTCCTCCCTTTCTATCTCCCCTCTTTCTTGCAAAGCCTTATCAAGTAGTGCCGTACCCTTGGGTGCAGCCCCTGGAGACAGAAGACGGCAGGTAAATGTTAGTTGTGACCTAGAAATTCCTGGCTGATCTGATCTTCCTCCAGAGAGCTTCCTAGGACCTGCCCTCCAGGGCAGGGGGCGGGGTGGTAGTGGGAGATAACCCATAGCTGGCCAAGAATGGAATCTGCAGGCCTCAGATCCACACCCCTCTTCTCCCCTCTCTTGCTCTATCCCCGCCCTTCCTCTGTGACTGGAGCTTAGAGGAGGTATGCTAAGAGGAAAGGAGGTAGGGTGGGCAGGAACGGGATTTGGTATTCTCAGAGCACCTAAGGAGCCGTTGAAGGTTTCTGAGCAGCAATGGCCTGATCCAACCTGCAGTTTATTAAACTCATTCTGGTTCCTCAAGTCCCTTCCCAGATGTGTCTTGGGTAGAGAAGGATCAGGAAGGACATTGAGTCAGAACTTGTGGGAGACACAAGTAAACGTGGGATTAGCAGATAGGTAGGGCCCTACTAAAGAACTCCACCAGGCTTCAGACAAAGAACTCCGAATCGCAAAGACCAGGCGTCTGGAGGACCTAGAGTTGGGAGGATAGAGGTCTTGGTTCCTGCACACCCTGTCCCAAACTGCCCCTCTAGGGTCCCAGTTGTGTAGCAGACCCGAGGGCAGCTCTGCCTTGGAAACTAGGCTTCCTGGCCCCAAGTCACACACACCTGCTCCTCCATGCACAAGTTACCATGGTAACCTGAAATTCTTCAGAAGCTAAGGAAGGCGGTGGAAGGGGAGCAGATGGTTTGTGGTCTCCCCCACAGATGGGTCCAGAGCCCCTCTTGTCTTTCTGCTTGGGTAACAGGGTTGTGCAAGCAGAGCGAGGCTCAGAGTGGAAGCGAGCCCTAGCTATGGCCATCTGGGAAGAAGGGAGGGGTTCACTTTTCCCCTCCCACCGTACCTGAAACCCCAAAGTCCTTAACTCACCTGCTGTAGTCACAGTGCCTGCAAAGTCCAAGCCTAAGTGCCCTGCACACACAATGTTATCAAGGGCTCTCTGCAGGGCCAGGGAGTGCATACTTTCTGATTGCTATTGCACAGATAGGGAAACCGAGGCTCTAAGGAAGCCACAGGTCACTGGATGAATAGCAAGTGAAGGCCCCTGCCAGTGCCGTCATGTTCTGCTCTTGAGGTCATGTAAGGAATAAGTTAACAGCAGCAGTCAGTTTATCTGCTGGAGAGTTCACTGCTTCACAGTGGTCCTGGTAGCAGAAGTGCTTTAGCTGTAAAGCGCCTGCCCTACAAGCCCGTGGACCTGAGTTCTTATGTCCAGCACCCACGTCAAAAGCTGGCTGTGATAGCATACAGTAGCCCAGCAGAGGTCGGGCGGAGGCGGGACTATGCAGAAACAGGTGGCTCCTTGAAGCTCATTGGCTAGCCAGCCTAGCCCTCAAATGAGCTCCAAGATCATAGAGAGAGTGTGCCTCAAAAGGCAGTGTAGAGAGAGATCAAGGAAGATTCTCAACTTCAGCCTCTGCTTCCACACATGTGGAGGACCTCGTGCATATACCACAAACATATACACACAAAAATTAAATGAAAGCAGTCCTCAGCAACAGGGGGCGGATGACAGAAAGTCTCCCATGAAGCAAGCAGAGCTAGCAGTCCTGAGACATGTCCCTAGTGTGCCTGCCACCTGCGACTTGGAGGAGCTTGCTGGGCCACAACCCACTGGGTGACATTTCATCTCCAGCATCCTGAAAAAGCTCTTACAAA
The DNA here is from genome assembly GCF_950005125.1 of Chionomys nivalis. NCBI lineage: Eukaryota > Metazoa > Chordata > Mammalia > Rodentia > Cricetidae > Chionomys > Chionomys nivalis. The sequence continues at coordinate 81,932,127 of NC_080094.1, forward strand.
CTTTAGCAACTGCTCCATGCAGGGCTGTCAGCTGCTAATGAATTGATTGATTGGTGTTCAGGGCACATTTTGCAGCCAGACTCTGGCTCAGTCTGAGATCAGGGTCAGGGCTCAGTCAAAGGCAGGGCCGGGCGCTGTGTACAAGCCAAGGTCAAGGCAGCCATCTGTGCCCAGATCAGAGATCTATGAGCAGACTTTCTGCACAGAAAGCTTCTAGGCACTTCCAGGGGTCACTGCAACCTTGGCCTCGTTAGCATACAGCTTTTACCAACCTGTGGGGCCCATCTGGCTTCTTAGTAATGCAAACATGAGCAAGGGAAGCAGGATTCTGGGGGAGAAGCCACTTGGGTAAAAGAGCTTGCCAGCCCTGCAGTCTGTCACCTCCCCTCCGCTGCAGCCAGGAAGCTTCCTGCACTTCCTCTTTCCTGCGGCCTTTGTCCCTCCTCGTGATGGCTACATTACAAGGCTTCAACTGGTGACCAAGTCACATTTCCTGTAGGGAAGCGGGTGGGAGGACTAGCTAGGAGGGAAGGAAGAACTCCATGGGAGAGAGGTGGGGTGGGAAGCAGAGGGAGTGGGTGTCAGGAAGTTATTCAAGATCCAGCTGTGCCCAGCTGTCACAACTGCTCTTCCCTTTGATGGATGGCTTTCATTGTTCCCTCTGTATGCTTCCATAGGTTCCCCAGACTACATAAAAAATTCAAATTCCCTCCCCATCACTGCCAGCTCAAGTACTGTCTCCTCCAGGAAGTCTTCCTGGAGCGCCCCCCACCATGTGTATTGACCATGCCCCCCCCCCATGCCTTCCTGGTAAGAGCCATGGTGGAGAGCTTTGAACATCTGCATCAGACTGTTTGAGGGCAAGGTCCACGTTTAGGGCAGTAACCCCAAACTCTTGTACATGTAGCACTTTGTAAACAAATGTTTCCTCATTGAGTGGAAGGCTGACGGACAGAGGAACGCATGCATGACTGAAGGATGGACGGGGTCTTTGGTCCACAGAAAGCCGATCTGTGCCAGAGTTTTAGCAGGCAGGATATTTACACAGGATCCACACCTGTGGAAGGGGAGGAAAATATCAGGGCGCACAGACTGGAGGCAAGCTTTAGGGCATGCCCTGGAGGGTAAGGGTGCCCAGCCTGTTAGGTTCCCACACTATCAGTCTCTGGGTGCAGGCTATGTTGGGAGGGCAAGCAGCTCTCTGTGACTGAGATAACAGCTGAAGGAACAGACTACAGAAGACTCTGGTGCCGCATAGCCAACCACTGAGAGTGCCAGTGTTTCGTCACAAGGGGACTCAGACAGCATACCACAGTGTCTTCCATAGATGGAGATGATTGCGAGGGATGAAGGAGAAAGACATGGTAAGCTAGATGGCAGTTGAATGGAGAGAAGTGGAATTCGTAGAGGCCTCAATGAATGTGTGATGGATGATCAGATGAATAGACAGAAAGATGGCTGGGAGAATAGGTACCTAGATGACGGATGGATCAATGGATGGGTGGAGGTGTGGATGCATGGATGATAGATAAGTAGATCCATTCGTACATTAATTGATGGTTGGTTGGGAGTGTGATTGGCATGAATGTGTGGATTCACAGATAGATGAAGCTTCCCAGCATCCCTTGCTGAGTAGCTGACTCTCCACTGCTCACCCAGTTCTGCCTTATCCCTTGAGCAGATTCCAGGGAAGAGCTCAGACAGCAATCTCAGCAATCAAAATGGCCAAAATGTGACAAGCTAACTCTCCAGCATCAAGGCCAGCATTTAGGGGCTCTTGGGACTCTTGCTTGGACCAAAGCAACTGATTAATGTGGAAGTGACCACAAAAGCATGAGGGGAACGGGGGACAGTGAAGGTACAGTAAGCACCCACACAGATACCTTTGGGTCTGCCACCAATGGCAGGGCTTCCTTGCAGCCCAGAGGAAGGGCAACTTGTATTTACTTGAACTGGGGGACACCTTCCTCTTCCAGCAGCAGAAACCCCCCCCCCTACCACTCACCCTCTCTCCTGCACAGCAGGCCAACTCCCCCTGTACATGCCAGATTCTCAACCCCAGTATGACACTCCCTTCTTGGAAGCTAGCCAGGAGGGGACTTTTTCAGGTTATAGAAGAGACTTTGCTAGGTACAAAGATCAGAGGCATCCACAGAGAGCTGTTAACTAGACATCAACCATGGTCTTCTGTCCAACCATGTCCTAGGCCACAGCTTTCATAGGTGGCAGTAAGGAGCTGATGGGAGAATATGAACTAAGGAGAAGGCCCCCTATCTGGCCATGTGGCCACAGAAAGCCCTAGGATGGCTAGCCTTCCTGTTCCTAGCTCATGCTCCCCCTTGGTTAACACACACACACACACACACACACACACACGCACACTCCCAAATGTTTCTATGTTCTCTTTATCTTTATTCAAATCACTGACAACAGGAGTCTCCCTGTGGATGGACACTGAGCCATTTATCACAACACGCATTCCATCTGAACACCAGTCTGCTCAGGCACTGTCTCGCGACCTCTGTGTATCATATTATGATCATATGTAAACAAGCAAAGGCTTTATGGGGATCCTGACTACACAGGTGGATTGTGGGGGTTATCACCAAGATCTGATGATGAGGGAGAAAAGTCAACCAGTCAAGCATCATGTAACCCGATGGATACTGGGATGGCTCCTCTTCACTACTAACTTGACTAGATTTGACATCTCATAGGAGACACACCTCTGGGTGTGTCTGCAAGTGAGTTCCCAGAAAGGTTTAACTATGGTGAGAAGACCCACCTTAAGCTGAGAAAACCCACCACCATGGCAGACTGAATAAAGAATAGACACTGCTAAGCAGAAGCAATCTTGTCTATCTGCTTTCCTACTGTAGACACAGTGTGACCAGGTGCATTTCTCTCGGGGCACCATTTTTTCCCTGCCATGATAGCCTAAGCTGGAACTGAAGCAAAAGAACAGTTCCTTCTTTAAGTTCCTTTTCCCAGACACTTCGTAACAGCAAAACGAAACGCAGCTAATTCAGTTACAGAACACCTTTGCTGGATGCTGCTCAGAGCAACTGCTGCTGCCATGTGCCTCTTGACCGCAGATCTGACCCTGTATAACAGCTGCCTGTCTTAGTCTGTTTCTGTTCATATAACAAAATACCTGAGTCCAGGTAATTTATACCAAACAAAGATGTACTTGATTCATGATTTGGAGGCCACAGCCTGCCACCATCATCTGACAAGGGCTTTTGAGATGTACTATCCCATGGAGAGAGGCAGAACGAGAGAGGACGAGAACAAGAAGGAAGGAGCCCGATCCCGCCCACTCCTGCGATAATGGCCGTTACTCCATTCTGAGGGTCCTGATGACCTCATCAGCTCTTGAAGGTTCCACATCAGTCATTACACTGGGAATGAGTTTCTAATACGTGTACTCTGGGGGACCCACCCAAACCCCTGGCAAGGCTGATCCTGCCACTGGGAACGCTGATACCAGAAGGTAGAAAATGGGAGAACAGACCCTTCTTACAGATTGCTTGGCCCTTTTTCATGCCCCTCTGGTCATCTAGCAGCAGGTGGGTAGAAATTCCTTGCAAGTCAGCCCCACCTCTCCGTTCTGGAATCTAACCTCCTCACCAGCTCCCTGGCTCTCCAGTCTCATTCCCAGATGTGGCAGCAACTTGCTGTTTCCGCCTTGGATGAGATCCTGGTATATTTCTATTTTCCACTGGAGCCCTAAATGCTACTGGACTTTGCCAAAAAAACAAACCAAACAAAAACCCAAAAAAACTTTAACTTGATCAAATTACCAGAGCCAACCGTCACTGTAAGCCGAGGTTGGTGGCAATTCGTTATGCAGTAGAGAGGAGGCCAGGTGTGGGGATGGCATGACCCGGCTGGGGAATGATGCACAATGACATGTTTTCATAGGACCTAGGATTTACTTCAAAACCTTGGGCCTGGGGCCCCGGGAAAGAGCTCAGGAGTGCAGCAAGGCTGGCAGTGAGCGGAGCTCTGCTGAAAGTGGGGGATGAAGGTACTGGCTTCATTCGTGGCTCTCTCTTTTAATTTTTTATAATTAAAAAGATTTATATCTTGCTCAAATCCCATAAGACTTCAGTAATCTGACAAGACTTATCCTTGGTAAGTCCATGCCTAGTTCTGATTACATTACCGTCTTTCCCAGAAACAAACCCTGGGAGCCACAAGCCACAAGCCCTTATAATGTCTTCCACAGAGAAATGTCGCCCTTCTTATCACCAGAACCCATGTTGTGACCATAAGTTTTAGTCAGCCTGACATGATCTAGAGTCATCTGCGGAAGGGGACCCTCAGTTGAGAAAATGTCTCCATCAGACTGGCCAGTAGGCCAGTCTGTCAGGTCTTCCACTTGATTAATGCTTGGTATGGGAGCGACCCCGAGCAGGTGGTCCTTGTTATGTAAGAAAACAGGCCAGGCAAACAATGAGGAGCAGGCCAGAAAGCAGCAGCATCTGTGGCCTCTGCTTCAATTCCTGCCTCCAGGTTCCTGCCCTGGATGAGTTCCTGCCCTGCTTCTCTGAATAACATAATAGAATCTGGACATGTAAACCAAATAAACCCTTCCTTCCTCAGCTTGCTTTGAGTCATGGTGGTCACCACAGTAACCGAAACTCTAACTAGGACAATATTATTCATCTCTGAGAGGGGACTAGCACACATCCAGACTATCTTCAGGAACAATCAGTACACCACCACCTCTCAAAGACAAGGACATGGGCTTAGCCACCCTTCCCATTCAGTGTGCAGCTCAGAGGTCACCCGGGCAACAGGAAAGCACAAGACACTCCCTTTCTCTTTCTTTCCTTCTTTTCTTTCCTTTTTGAGCTGGTGCTCAAGCTCAGGGCTTTGTACAGACTAGGGAAGAGGTTTATGTTTGAGACATACACCCAGGCCTTCATTGGAGGATTGTATACAGACAGTCCACCACTGAGACCCCAGCCCCTCACTGGTAGAGTCTCAGCAAGCACTCTACTACTGGCAGACACCGCCAACCCTAAGGCATTTCCTTCTCCTTCACACTCCCCTTCCTTCTCCTCCGTGGTGCTAGCTGATCAAACCAAGGACACTTCATGTTCAAAGTCACTCTACTTCTCTTTTGCCGGTTTTCCCCTGCTGTCTTTCTACGCCTGTACTTCACTGATCCCAAAAGAAGGCACAGGAGTAAAAAAGAGATGAATAATTCTGTTCTGTCCACCTAGAAGGTATTCTGCAGCCTTCCACAAGTACTGTCGGATCTACAGATGAGTGGAGAAATGAAAAGCCAAGAGTACAGAACCAGCTCCATAATGGGCAGCAGAAAAGTTGAATTAAATGCACTAAATAGAACAGATAGTCGTTTGACATGTTTAAAAGTTATGGCCAGTAATGAAGTCGTTGTCAGGGCCATGAACTTTAATGTGCCAGAGATGAGAGCATGGAATATATTAAGCACAGACTCTCAGATATGTGAGCAGCAACTGGCGGAACTTCAAAGACAGTGGGAGACAGTATCCTACCATCTTCATCGATGTAAGACCAAGAAAGCAAACTTCAATAAAAGTGATTCAAGTCTCATGGCCAAAGGGTAGTTTAGAAGATACTGAACTTGTAGTTCCCAAACAACTAAGTCTTTATTTTGCTTAGCTTTGTTTTTGGTTTTGTGTTTGTTTATTTTGAGACAGGATCTCACTGTGTAGCCCTGGCTGTCCTGAAGAACATGTAGACAAGGTTGACCTCCAGCAGGCTGAGATCTGCGTACCTCCACCTGCTTTCTCATAGAACCCAGGACCATAAGCCCAAGGATGGCACCACCCCCAACGACCTGAACCCTCCCACATCAATCACCAATTAAGAAAACGTCCTTCAGGCCGGCCTTCATTGAGGCATTTTCTCAGTTGAGGTTCCCTCCTCTCCAGGGACTCTAATTTGTATCAAGATGACATAAAGCTAGCCAGCCACCAGAGGTGTTAACTTGACTCCACTCTCCTGGAAAATGGTGTCACTGGGTTTACCCAGTGCCCTAACTCTGCTGGCTGCTCTTCCAGAGGACCCAGGTTCAATTCCCAAAACACCCATGGTAGTTCATAACCATCTGAGTTTAAATAGAGTTTTGATGATAAAAATAAAACAAGGAAGTGTCACACAGCTAGAACCCATGAGTTTCTATTGAGAAGCCATAGACTGTGGCATAAGTTAATGATTAAGAAAAACAACTGAGTCCCAGTAGCCCAACTATCTTAAATTCTAATCTTAGGATCCAGCAACCTGATCCAGAGTCAGCCATCTTCACCGAAACAGGTACAGGGGAGTAACCACTGAGCGAGTGAGCCAGAGCCAGAGTCTGCTGAGGGTCCAGATGTGAATCTGGGACCTTCAAGGGAGTAGACCTAAGCCAGGACCACTGTGGGTCTGGGCAAGAGTCTAGGATCTTTCAGAAACTAGGCCTGAGCCAGAAGCTCTGCCAGTCTGGGCATGAATCTGGGACCTCTGAGGGAGTAGGCAGGAACCAGAGATCTCTGCAGGGTCTTGGACTTCACAGGAAGTAGGCCCCAGCCAGGACCTCTGTGGGTCCTGCATTGGTCTGGGACATCAAAGGGAATAGGCAGGAACCTGGAACCTCTGCAGGTCTGAGCATGAGTCTGGGACCTCTGAGGGAGTAAACAGAGCCAGCTCTGTGGTTCTGGGTGCACCAGAGCCTGGGAACTATGAGGCAGAAGATTGGAGCCAGGAACATTTCCAGGTCCAACTCCAAGCCAGGGACTTCTGCAAGAGGGGATCCAGACCAGGATTTACAGAAACAGGTAAAAGCAGGTAACCTAGGCCAAAGTAGGCCTGAGGCAACAAACTGCAAGGGAGCAGAGCAAAGCACAGGAGTGCTGAGCCATCTCCAGGAACACTGAGTAACCAACGGGGTAACTAGAACTGTGACACTGACTGTACCACAAGGAACAACCATCTGAGCTTTGGATTCATTGACACCTAGAAGATTATTCAACAGAATCACAGACAGCCACAACCACACCTATTAGAGAAAAAGATAAGTAGAAAAGGTAAGAACACATGCAACACCACAAAGAGCAACACGACACCAGTAAAACCTAAAGACCCTACAACAGCAAGACCTGAACAACCAAATACAGATGAAGCAGAAGAAAATCACCTAAAAAAAATAACTTCAAGAGAATGTTTGAAACTCTTAAAGAGGAAAAGAGAAATTCCCTTAAAGAAATGGAGGAAAAGACAAACAAAAAATCCCTCAAAGAAAACAAAGAAAATGAAATCAAACATATGAAAGAAACTATTCAAGACTTGAAAACTGAAATAGAGACAATAAAGAAAACACAAGCTGAGGGAATTATAGAAACAGAAATCATGAGAAAACTATCAGGAACCACAAATGAAAGCATGAACAGCAGAATATAAGAGATGGAAGAAAGAATCTCAAGCGCTGAAGATACAATAGAGGAAATAGACTCATCAGTTAAAGAAAACATTAAATCTAACAAAAGCTTAACCCAAAATAACCAGGAAATATGGGACACCATGAAAAGGCCAAATCTAAGAAGGAGAAGAAGTTCAACTCAAAAGCACAGAAAATATTTTTAACAAAATCATGGAAGAAAATATTCCCAACCTAAAGAAAGATATGTCTATGAAGATATAGGAAGCTTACAGAACACCAAATAGACTGGATCCAAAAAAAGTCCTCTTGCCACATAATAATCAAAACACTAAACATACAAAGTAAAGAAAGAATATTAAGAGCTGCAAAGGAAAAAGGCCAAGTAACATATAAAGGTAGACCTATCAGAATTACACCTGACTTCATTGGAGACAAGGAAAGCCAGAAGGTTGGGGTCAAGCATTATGCAGACATTAAGAGACCACAGATGCCAGTCCAGACTACTCTACCCAGCAAAATTTTCAATCACCAAAGAAGGACAAAACAATATATTATATGACAAAACTAGATTTCACAATACCTATCCAAAAACCCAGCCCTACACAAAATACTAGAAGGAAAACTCCAACCCAAGGAAGCTGGCTACACCAACAAAAACACAGCCAATTGATGGTCTCATAGCAGCAAATCCCAAAGAAGAGGGGAAATGTACAAATTAACATCACCAACAATGAAAACTAAATTAACAGGAGATAGCAAACACTGGCCATTAATATCCCATAATGTAAATGGACTCAATTCGCCTATAAAAATGCACAGGCTAGCAGATTGGATATGAAAACAGAATCCATTCTTCTTCTGCATATAAGAAACACATCTTAACCTCAAAGATAGACATCGTCTCAGAGTAAAGGGTTGGAGAAAATATACCAATCAAATGGACCTAAGAAAAAAAGCAGGTGCAGCTATCCTAATATCTAACAAAATCAAGGTAAAATCAGTTAAAATAGACAAAGAAGGTCATTTCATATTGGTCACAGGAAAAATCCATCAAGAGGAAATCTCAATACTGAACATCTATGCCCCAAATAGAAGGGCACCCTTATATGTCAAAGAAACACTTCTACAGCTTAAGTCATACATTAAACCCCACACATTAATAGTAGAAGACTTGAACACTCCCCTTTCACCACTGGACAGGTCAATCAGACAAAAAAATAATGAACAGAGAAATAAGAGAACTGACAGATGTTATGACTCATATGGACTTAACAGACATCTATAGAATATTCCATCCAAACAGAAAAGAACATACCTTCTTCTCAGTACCTCATGGGACCTTCTCAAAAATTGACCACATACTCGGTAACACAACAAACCTCAACAAATACAAAAAATTTGGAATAACCCAATGTACCTTATCAGATCACCATGGTGTAAAACTAGAAGTCAACAGCAATACTGATTCCAGAAAATCCACAAATACTTGGAAATTAAACATTGCTCACCTGAATCACCAATGGGTCAAGGAAGAAATAAAGGGAAAAATTAAATACTTCCTAAAATTCAACAAAAATGACCACACAAGATATCCAAATTTACAGGACACAATGAAAGCAGTGTTAAGAGGAAAGTTCAAAGCACTAAATGCCTACATAAAGAAGCTGGAAAAATCCCACACTAGTAAATTAACAGAACATTTAAAATCTTTAGAACAAAAAGAAGCAAACTCACCTAAGAGAACTCTATGACAGGAAATAATCAAATTGAGAGCTGAAATCTACAAAATAGAAACAAAGAAAACAATACAAAGAATCAATGAGACAAAGAGTTGGTTGTTCGAGAAAATCAACAAAATAGAAAAACTTTTGTCCAAATGAACCAAAAAGCAGAGAGAAAATATCCAAATTAACAAAATCGGAAATGAAAAGGGGGACATAACAACAGACATCAAGGAAATACAGAGAATCATCAAGTCATATTTTGAAAACCTGTACTCCACAAAATTGGAAAACTTAAAGAAAATGAACAACTTTCTGGATAAATATAACCAAAATTAAATCAAAACCAGATAAGCAAATTAAATAGATCTATAACTGCTAAAGAAATAGAAACAGTCATCAAAAGTCTCCCAACCAAAAAAAGCCCAGGACCAGATGATTTCAGCTCAGAATTCTACAAGACTTTCAAAGAAAAACTAATAACAATACTCCTCAAATTATTCCACACAATAGAAACAGAAAGAACAATGCCAAACTCTTCTTATGAGGCTACAATTACCCTAATACCCAAACCATAGAAAGACATTACTAAGAAAGTAAATTACAGACCAATCTCACTCATGAACATTGATGCAAAAATACTAAATAAAATACTGGCAAATCGAATCCACACATCAGAACCATCATCCACCATGATCAAGTCGGCTTCATCCTAGAGATGCAGGGATGGTTCAACATATGAAAATCTGTCAATGTAATCTGCCATATAAACAAACTAAAAAATAAAAACCACATGATCATTAGATATTGAAAAAGCTTTCGACAAAATACAACATCTCTTTATGATAAAGATCTTGGAGAGAGCAGGGATACAAGGTACATACCTAAACATAATAAAGGTAATCTACAGCAAGCCAACAGCCAACATCAAACTAAATGGAGAGAAACTCCCAGTGATCCCACTGAAATCAGGAACAAGACAAGGTTGTCCACTCTCCATATCTATTCAGTATAGTTCTTGAGGTCCTAGCTAGAGCAATAAGACACCAAAAGGAGATTAAGGGGGATACAAATCGGAAAAGAAGTCAAACTCTCACTGTTTGCTGATGATATGATAGTTTACATAAACAATCCCAAAAATTCTACTAAGGAATTTCTACAACTCATAAACACTTTCAGTAATGTAGCAGGATGCAAGATTAACTCAAAAAAAAATCAGTAGCCCTCCTGTATACATATGGTAAAAGGGTTGGGGAAGGTGTCAGAGAAACAACAGCCTTCACAATAGCCATGAGTAGCATAAAATATTGGAGTAATTCTAATCAAGTGGAAGACTTATATGACAAGAACTTTAAGTCTTTGAAGAAAGAAATTGAAAACGACACCAGAAAGAGGAAAGATCTCCCATGCTCTTGGGTAGGCAGAATTAACATAGTAAAAATGGCAGTCTTACCAAAAGCAATCTACAGATTCAATGAAATGCCCATCAAAATCCCAGCAAAATTCTTCAAAGACCTCGAAAGAACAATACTCAACTTCATACAGAAAAGCAAAAAAACCCAGGATAGCCAAAACAATTCTGTATAATAACAGAACTTCTGGAGGCATCACAATCCCTGACTTCAAACTCTACTACAGAGCTACAGTACTTAAAACAGCCTGGTATTGGCATAAGAACAGACAGGAGGACCAATGGAACTGAATAGAAGACCTGGATATTAATCCACACCCTTTCAAATATCTGATTTTTGACAAAGAAGCAAAAATTACCAAATGGAAAAAAGAAAGCATATTTAACAAATGGTGCTGGCACAACTGGATATCAATATGTGGAAAAGTGAAAATAGGCCCATATCTATCACCATTCATAAAACTCAAATCCAAATGAATTAAAGACCTCAACATAAAGCCAGCCACACTGAACCTCATAGAAGAGAAAATGGGAAGTACATTTGAACACATTGGCACAGGAGACCACTTCCTAAATAAAATCCCAGCAGCACAGACACTGAGAGAAACAATTAATAAATGTGACCTCCTGAAACTGAAAGCTTCTATAAAGCAAAGGACACAGTCAACAAGATAAAACAACAGCCTACTGAATGGAAAAAGATCTTCACTAACTCCATATCAGACAGAGGTCTGATCTCCAAAATACACAAAGAACTCAAGAAATTGGTCATCAAAAGAACACATAATCCAGTAAAAAAAAAAAAATGGAGTACAGACCTAAACAGAGAACTCTCAACAGAGGAATCTAAAATGGCTGAAAGACACTTAAGGAAATGTTCAACATCTTTAGTCATCAGAGAAATGCAAATCAAAACAACTGAGATTCCATCTTACACCTGGAAGAGTGGCCAAGATCGCGGCAGAATCCCGGCCTGCAGAGGACGGCAGCGGCGGAACCCCGGCCCGCGGCGGAAGGCAGCGGCGGAACCCCGGCCCGCGGCGGAAGGCAGCGGCGGAACCCAGGCCCGCACAGTTAAATCAAGTAGGTTTTTTTGGGGCCTGGCCTGTAGAGAGGGAGGCCTTTTATTGGCGAAGTCCACGGGCTAACGGGGAGCTGCGACCTGTCCCTGAAGACCCTCCTGAGTGGGGAGAGTGTTCTGGGCCCGTGCCCGGACACAGGAAATGGAGCTGGAACATTCTCAGACCCCTTCACCCCCCTGGTAAACCTGCAAAGGCTGATACCCTCTGCGGGGGCTGCTCCTCCTCTGCTGCGACCTCTCTATTGCTGGCACATCCCAGCTTGTGCCCAGGGCCCTCTTCCACTCCCCCTCCCTTCTGCAGGGCTGCGGGATCACCCAGTATAGCCTGTTTGGGCACTGGGTCTGGAGCTCGGAGCGGAGGACAGCAGGAGTTTCTCTGTGGTGGTGGCTGAACTACAGAGGGGTAGGCCTTTTGTGGACGAGGTCCTGGGCAAACGAGGAGCCTGGTCCTGGTCCTGAAGATCCTTCTGAGTGGTGAGAGCGATCTTGGCCCACGGCGGGAGCCAGGCCAAACAGACTGGATCAAAAAAAACATCCCCTTGCCATATTATAATCAAAACACAAAATATACAGATTAAAGAAAGAATATTAAGAGCTGAAAAGGAAAAAGGGCAAGTTACTTATAAAGGTAAACCGATCAGACTTACACCTGACTTCTCTATGGAAACCATGGAAGCCAGAAGGTCCTGGATAGAGGTACTGCAGAAACTAAGAGACCATGGATGCAAACCCAAACTACTATACCCAGCCAAGCTATCGTTCACTATCAATGGAGAAAAAAAGACATTCCAGGATAAGAACAAATTTAAACAATACGTAGCCACAAATCCAGCCCTACAGAAAATAACGAAGGAAAATCACAACACAAGGAATCCAACATAGCCAACACTGCCTACAATAACTCAGGCATCTAGCGACCCTTCACCAGCACGACTCAAAGAAGGGAAACACACAAACTCTACTACAAAAAACAATAGGAATAACCAGAGTAATCAACCACTGGTCATTAATATCACTTAATATTAATGGTCTCAATTCACCTATAAAAAGGCACAGACTAAAAGATTGGATACGAAAACAGGATCCAACATTCGGCTATTTGCAAGAAACACATCTCAACCACAAAGACAGGCATCTACTCAGAGTAAAGGGATGGGAAAAGGTTTTTCAAGTAAATGGTCCTAAGAAAAAAGCAGGTGTGGCCATACTAATTTCTAACAAAACGGACTTCAAACTAAAATCAATCAGAAGAGATCGAGATGGACACTTTATACTCATAAGAGGAACAATTCATCAGGATGAAGTCTCAATCCTGAATATATACGCCCCTAATATAAAAGCACACACTGATGTAAAAGAAATATTACTAAAACTCAAGGCAGACATCAAACCACACACACTAGTAGTAGGAGACTTCAACACACCTCTCTCACCAATGGACAGGTCAATCAGACAGAAACCTAATAGAGACGTGAGAGAATTGTTGGAGGTAATGAAGCAAATGGACTTAACCGACATCTATAGAACACTCCACCCAAATAGGAAAGAATATACCTTCTTCTCTGCAGCTCATGGAACCTTCTCGAAAATTGACCACATACTCGGTAACAAAGGAAACCTCCACAGATACAAAAAAATATCAGTGTCCTCCTGTGTCTTATCAGATCACCACGGATTAAAGTTAGAAGGCAACAACAATGCTACCCCCAGAAAGCCGACAAACTCATGGAAACTGAACAGTCAACTACTGAACCACACCTGGGTCAAGGAAGAAATTAAGAAAGAAATTAAAGTCTTCCTTGAATTTAATGAAAATAAAGAGACAACATACTCAAACCTATGGGACACGATGAAAGCAGTGCTCAGAGGAAAGTTCATAGCACTAAATGCCCACTTAAAGAAAATGGAGAAAGCATACATTGGGGACTTAACAGCACACCTGAAAACTCTCGAAAAAAAAGAAGCAGAAGCACCCAGGAGAAGTAGAAGACTGGAAATAATCAAACTGAGGGCGGAAATCAACAAAATAGAAACACAGAAAACAGTCCAAAGAATCAATGAAACAAAAAGTTGGTTCTTAGAGAAAATCAACAAATCGACAAACCCCTATCTAAACTAATTAAATGACAGAGAGAGAACACGCAAATAAATAAGATCAGAAATGAAAAGGGGGACATAACCACAGACACAGAGGAAATTCAGAGAATCATTAGATCTTACTACAAAAACCTGTATGCCACAAAACTGGAAAATGCAAAAGAAATGGACATGTTTTTAGATAAGTACCATATACCAAAGCTAAACCAAGAACAGGTGAACGATCTAAATAGACCTGTTAGTCACAAAGAATTAGAAACGGTTATCAAAAATCTCCCTTCGAAAAAAAGCCCAGGACCAGATGGTTTCAATGCAGAATTCTACCAGACCTTCCAAGAAGAATTAATACCTATACTTCTTAATGTATTTCACAATATAGAAACAGAAGAGTCATTGCCAAATTCCTTTTATGAAGCTGAAGTTACTCTGATACCAAAACCACACAAAGACACAACCAAGAAAGAGAACTACAGGCCAATCTCACTCATGAACATCGACGCAAAAATACTCAATAAAATACTGGCAAACCGAATCCAAGAACACATTAGAAAAATTATCCATTATGATCAAGTAGGCTTCATCCCAGAGATGCAGGGCTGGTTCAACATACGAAAATCTATCAATGTAATCCATCATATAAATAATCTGAAAGAAAAAAACCATATGATCATTTCATTAGATGCGGAAAAAGCATTTGACAAAATTCAACATCCCTTTATGATAAAGGTCTTAGAGAGATTAGGAATACAAGGGTCGTTCCTAAATATAATAAAAGCTATTTATAGCAAGCCGTCAGCTAACATCAAATTAAATGGAGAGAAACTCAAAGCTATTCCACTAAAATCAGGAACACGACAAGGTTGTCCACTCTCTCCATACCTCTTTAATATAGTGCTTGAAATTCTAGCAATAGCAATAAGACAACATAAGGGGATCAAAGGGATTCAAATCGGAAAGGAAGAAGTTAAACTTTCATTATTTGCAGACGATATGATAGTGTACATAAGCGACCCCAAAAACTCCAGCAAAGAACTCCTTCAGCTGATAAACACCTTTAGTAGCGTTGCAGGATACAAGATCAATTCCAAAAAATCAGTTGCCCTCCTATACACAAAGGATAAGGAAGCAGAGATGGAAATCAGAGAAGCATCACCCTTCACGATAGCCACAAATAGCATAAAATATCTTGGGGTAACCCTAACCAAGGAAGTAAAGGATCTATTTGACAAGAACTTTAAGTCAATGAAGAAAGAAATTGAGGAGGATACCAGAAAATGGAAGGATCTCCCTTGCTCTTGGATAGGGAGGATCAACATAGTAAAAATGGCAATTCTACCAAGGGCAATTTATAGATTCAATGCAATCCCCATTAAAATCCCATCAAAATTCTTCACAGAGCTTGAGAGGACAATAATCAACTTTATATGGAGAAACAAAAAACCCAGGATAGCCAAAACAATCTTATATAATAAAGGATCGTCTGGAGGCATTACCATCCCTGACCTCAAACTCTATTACAGAGCCTCAGTATTGAAAACAGCTTGGTATTGGCATAAAAACAGAGAAGTCGATCAATGGAACCGAGTAGAAGACCCTGATTTTAACCCACAAACTTATGAACACCTAATTTTTGATAAAGGAGCTAAAAGTATTCAATGGAAAAAAGAGAGCATCTTCAACAAATGGTGCTGGCAGAACTGGTTGTCAACGTGTAGAAGAATGAAAATAGATCCATATCTATCACCATGCACAAAACTCAAGTCCAAATGGATTAAAGACCTCAATATTAGTCTGAGCACACTGAACCTGATAGAAGAAAAAGTTGGAAGTACTCTACAACATATGGGTACAGGAGATCACTTCCTACGTTTATCCCCAGCAGCACAGACATTAAGGGCAACATTGAATAAATGGGACCTCCTGAAACTGAGTAGCTTCTGTAAAGCAAAGGACACTGTCACTAAGACAAAAAGGCAACCCACTGACTGGGAGAAGATCTTCACCAACCCTGCAACAGACAAAGGTCTGATCACCAAAATATATAAAGAACTCAAGAAACTAAACTTTAAAATGCTAATGAACCCAATAAAAAAATGGGGCACTGATCTGAACAGAGAATTCTCAACAGAAGAAATTCAAATGGCCAAAAGACACCTAAGGTCATGCTCAACCTCCTTAGCGATAAGGGAAATGCAAATTAAAACAACTTTGAGATACCATCTTACACCTGTCAGAATGGCTAAAATCAAAAACACCAATGATAGCCTTTGCTGGAGAGGTTGTGGAGAAAGAGGCACACTCATTCATTGCTGGTGGGAATGCAAACTTGTGCAACCACTTTGGAAATCAGTGTGGCGATTTCTCAGGAAATTAGGGATCAACCTACCCCAAGATCCAGTAATACCACTATTGGGAATATACCCAAGAGATGCCACATCAAATGACAAAAGTATCTGTTCAACTATGTTCATAGCAGCATTGTTTGTAATAGCCAAAACCTGGAAACAACCTAGATGCCCTTCAATGGAGGAATGGATGAAGAAAGTGTGGAATATATACATATTAGAGTACTACTCAGCAGTAAAAAACAATGACTTCTCGAATTTTGCGTGCAAATGGATGGAAATAGAAAACACTATCCTGAGTGAGGTATCCCAGACCCAAAAAGAGGAACATGGGATGTACTCACTCATAATCGGTTTCTAGCCATAAGTAAAAGACATTAAGCATATAATGTGCGATCCTATAGAAATTAAATAAGAAAGTGAACCCAAAGAAAATCATATAGTCTTCCGCATGGAGAGGGGGAAGTAGACAAGAGTGCAGGGCAAAAAATGGGAACTTGCGGGTGAGGTGGCATGGGGCAAAGGGGAAATGGGATGAGAAATATGAGAAGGGGAGGATGGGAGGAGCTCGGGGGATTGGGATGGTTGGGATATAGGAAGGATGGATACGGGAGCAGCGAAGTATATATCCTATCTAAGGGAGCCATCTTAGGGTTGGCAAGAGACTTGACTCTAGAGGGGTTCGCAGGTGTCCAGGAATATGTCCCCAGCTGGTACCTTGGGCAACTAAGGAGAGGGAACCTGAAATGACCCTATCCTATACTGATGAATATCTTGCATATCACCTTAGAACCTTCATCTGGCGATGGATCAAGGTAGAGACAGAGTCTCAATTTGGAGCAACGGTCTGAGCTCTTAAGGTCCAAATGAGGAGCAGAAGGAGGGAGAACAAGAGCAAAAAATCAGGACCACGAGGGATGCACCCACCCACTGTGACAGTGGAACTGATTTATTAGGAGCCCACCAAGGCCAGCTGGTCTGGGACTGAATAAGCATGGGTTGATTCCGGACTCTCTGAGCATGGCGGTCAACGAAGACTGATGAGAAGCCAAGGACAATGGCACTAGGTTTCAATCCTAATACATGAACTGGCTTTGTGGGAGCTTAGCCTGTTTAGAAGCTCACCTTCCTGGACGTAGATAGAAGACCTTCGTCTTCCCGCAGGGCAGAGAATTTGGACTGCTCTTCAGTATCGAGAGGGAGGGGGAATGGTGTGGGGGGAGGAGAAGAGGAGTGGGGATAGGGGGAGGGGAGTGGGGGGAGGGGGCAATATTTGGGAGGAGGGGAGGGAAATGGGAAACGGGGAGCAGGTGGAAATTTTAATTAAAAAAGAATAAAAATAAAAAAAAAAAAAAAAAAAAAAAAAAGAAAATGGAGAAAGCATACATTGGGGACTTAACAGCACACCTGAAAACTCTCGAAAAAAAAGAAGCAGAAGCACCCAGGAGAAGTAGAAGACTGGAAATAATCAAACTGAGGGCGGAAATCAACAAAATAGAAACACAGAAAACAGTCCAAAGAATCAATGAAACAAAAAGTTGGTTCTTAGAGAAAATCAACAAATCGACAAACCCCTATCTAAACTAATTAAATGACAGAGAGAGAACACGCAAATAAATAAGATCAGAAATGAAAAGGGGGACATAACCACAGACACAGAGGAAATTCAGAGAATCATTAGATCTTACTACAAAAACCTGTATGCCACAAAACTGGAAAATGCAAAAGAAATGGACATGTTTTTAGATAAGTACCATATACCAAAGCTAAACCAAGAACAGGTGAACGATCTAAATAGACCTGTTAGTCACAAAGAATTAGAAACGGTTATCAAAAATCTCCCTTCGAAAAAAAGCCCAGGACCAGATGGTTTCAATGCAGAATTCTACCAGACCTTCCAAGAAGAATTAATACCTATACTTCTTAATGTATTTCACAATATAGAAACAGAAGAGTCATTGCCAAATTCCTTTTATGAAGCTACAGTTACCCTGATACCAAAACCACACAAAGACCCAACCAAGAAATAGAATTACAGGCCTATCTCACTCATGAACATTGATGCAAAAATCCTCAATAAAATACTGGCAAACCAAATCCAAGAACACATCAGAAAAATTATCCATTATGATCAAGTAGGCTTCATCCCAGAGATGCAGGGCTGGTTCAACATACGCAAATCTATCAATGTAATCCACCATATAAATAAACTGAAAGAAAAAAACCATATAATCATTTCATTAGATGCTGAAAAAGCATTCGACAAAATTCAACACCACTTTATGATGAAGGTCTTGGAGAGATTAGGGATACAAGGTTCATACCTAAATATAATAAAGGCTATTTACAGCAAGCCGACAGCCACCATTAAATTAAACGGAGAAAAACTCAAAGCCATCCCACTAAAATCAGGAACACGACAAGGATGTCCACTCTCTCCATACCTCTTCAATATACTGCTTGAAGTTCTAGCAATAGCGATAAGACAAATTAAGGGGATCAAGGGGATTCGTATTGGAAAGGAAGAAGTTAAGCTTTCGTTATTTGCAGATGATATGATAGTATACATAAGCGACCCAAAAAACTCTACCAAAGAACTCCTACAGCTGATAAACACCTTTGGGAATGTGGCAGGATACAAGATCAACTCCAAAAAACAGTTGCCTTCCTATACACAAAGGATAAGGAAGCAGAGAGGGAAATCAGAGAAGCATCACCTTTCATGATAGCCACAAATAGCATAAAATATATTGGGGTAACTCTAACCAAGGAAGTGAAAGATCTATTTGACAAGGACTTTAAGTCTTTGAAGAAAGAAATCGATGAGAACACCAGAAAATGGAAGGATCTCCCTTGCTCTTGGATTGGGAGGATCAACATAGTAAAAATGGCAATTCTACCGAAAGCAATCTATAGATTCAACGCAATCCCTATCAAAATCCCATCAAAATTCTTCACAGATCTGGAAAAGACAATAATCAACTTTATATGGAAAAACAAAAAACCCAGGATAGCCAAAACAATCTTATACAATAAAGGATTGTCTGGAGGCATTACCATCCCTGACTTCAAACTCTATTACAGAGCTACAGTATTGAAAACAGCTTGGTATTGGCATAGAAACAGAGAAGTCGACCAATGGAATCGAATAGAAGACCCTAGCTTTAACCCACAAACCTATGAACACCTGATTTTTGATAAAGGAGCTAAAAGTATACAATGGAAAAAAGAGAGCATCTTTAACAAATGGTGCTGACAAAACTGGATGTCAGCCTGTAGAAGAATGAAAATAGATCCATATCTATCACCATGCACAAAACTCAAGTCCAAATGGATTAAAGACCTCAATATCAGTCCGAACACACTGAAACTGATAGAAGAGAAAGTGGGAAGTACTCTACAACACATGGGCACAGGAGAACACTTCCTACGTACAACCCCAGCAGCACAGACATTAAGGGCAACATTGAATAAATGGGACCTCCTGAGACTGAGAAGCTTCTGTAAAGCAAAGGACACTGTCACTAAGACAAAAAGGCAACCCACTGACTGGGAGAAGATCTTCACCAACCCCGCAACAGACAAAGGTCTGATCTCCAAAATATATAGAGAACTCAAGAAAGTAGACCGTAAAGGGCTAATCAACCCATTTAAAAAATGGGGCACTGAGCTGAACAGAGAATTCTCAACAGAAGAAGTTCGAATGGCCAAAAGACATTTAAGGTCACGCTCAACTTCACTAGCGATCAGGGAAATGCAAATCAAGACAACTTTAAGATACCATCTTACACCTGTCAGAATGGCTAAAATAAAAAACACCAATGATGGCCTTTGCTGGAGAGGTTGTGGAGAAAGGGGTACACTCATCCATTGCTGGTGGGAATGCAAACTTGTGCAACCACTTTGGAAAACAGTGTGGCGGTTTCTCAGGAATTTCGGGATCAACCTACCCCTGGACCCAGCAATACCACTCTTGGGAATATATCCAAGAAATGCCCTATCATACAACAAAAGTATCTGTTCAACTATGTTCATAGCAGCATTGTTTGTAATAGCCAGAACCTGGAAACAACCTAGATGCCCTTCAATGGAAGAATGGATGAAGAAAGTATGGAATATATACATATTAGAGTACTACTCAGCAGTAAAAAACAATGACTTCCTGAATTTTGCATGCAAATGGACGGAACTAGAAAACACTATTCTGAGTGAGGTGAGCCAGACCCAAAAAGAGGAACATGGGATGTACTCACTCATATTTGGTTTCTAGCCATGAATAGGGGACTTTGAGCCTATAATTCGTGATCCTAGAGAAGATAATTAAGAAGGTGAACCCAAAGAAAAACATTTAGGCGATGAATGGAGACAGAGACAAAGACCCACATTGGAGCACCGGACTGAAATCTCAAGATCCAAATCAAGAGCAGGAGACAGAGCACAAGCAAGGAACTCAGGACCGCGAGGGGTGCACCCACACACTGAGACAATGGGGATGTTCTATCAGGAACTCACCAAGGCCAGCTGGCCTCGGTCTGAAAAAGCATGGGATAAAACCGGACTTGCTGAAAATAATGGACATTGAGGACTATTGAGAACTCAAGAACAATGGCAATGGGTTTTTGATCCTACTGCACATACTGTCTTTGTGGGAGCCTAGGCAGTTTGGATGCTCACCTTACTAGACCTGGATGGAGGTGGGTGGTCCTTGAACTTCCCACAGGGCAGGGAACCTGGATTACTCTTAGGGATGATGAGGGAGGGGGACTTGGTTGGGGGAGGGGGAGGGAAATGGGAGGTGGTGGCGGGGAGAAGGCAGAAATCTTTAATAAATAAATAAACAATAAAAAAAAGAATGGCCAAGATCAAAAACACTCATGACAACTTATGCTGGAGAGGTTGTGGGGTAAAGGAAACACTTCTACATTGACTGGTGGGAGTGCAAGCTGGTACAGCCCCTTTGATTGTCAGTGTGGTGATTTCTCAAATTATTAGGAAACAACCTTCTTCAAGACCCAGTAATACCACTTTTGGGTATATATCCAAAGGATGCTCAATCGTGCCACAAGGACACGTACTCAACTATGTTCATAGCAGCTTTGTTTTGAACCTGGAAACAACATAAATGCCCCTTGATCAAAGAATGGTTAAGGAAAAATGTGGTACATTTACACAATTTAGTACTACACAGCAAAAAAAAATGACAGCTTGAAATTTGTAGGCAAATATATGGAGCTAGAAAACATCATTTTGAGTGAGGTAACCCAGACCCAGAAAGACAATTATCTCATGTACTCACTTATAAGTGGTTTCTAAACATAAATCAAAGAAAACTAGCCTACAAACCAGAATTCCAGAGAACTTAGACAACAATGAGGACACTAAGAGAGACTTACCTAGATCTAATCTTCATGGGAAGTAGAAAAAGACAAGATCTCCTAAGTAAATTGGGAGCATGGGGACCTTTGGGAAGGGTTGAAGTGGGGAGGGGAGAGTCAGGGAGGGGAGCAGAAAAAATGTAGAGCTCAATAAAAATCAATAATAGAAAAAGAAAAAAATCTAATCTCAGTGTTGGGAGCAGCTCATAAAAGCAATCAATCAAAGTACTTTGTTCCTTTCCCACAACCATTAGTTCAAGGAGAATCAAGAGCTGGGGAGACAGCTCAGAGGGAACATTATTTATTACACAGTAAGGACCTGTACTAGATCCCCAGTATCCACATGAAAAGGGCATAATCCTAGCACTGGGAAGGCAGAGTCAGGAGGATCCCTGGGGATTCTTGCCAGCCAGTCTAGCTGAATTGATGAGCTCCAGGTTTAGTGAAAGACCCTGTCTCCAAAAGCAAAGCAGGGAATGATTGAGGAAGATAAACCTCTGGCCTTCACATCCACACACACTTGTGTGTTCACCTACATGCACATGAATGCATACACATACATGCACAAACACAGAGAAATAAGTAAATAATTTCACAGCCCAGTTCAGTCAATAACATATTTCCCAGGACCTCCAGGATTGGCATCCTGCTGGACTTGAACTTGGAAACCTGTGAACTTCAGAATAGCTGCCAGCAGTTTGGCTGTGACAAAATGAATGTCCAGGGGCTGGAAATATGGCATAGTGTTTAAAAGCATTGACTGTTCTTCCAGAGGACCCAGGTTCAATTCCCAACACACCCATGGTAGTTTACAACCATCTGAAATTCTAGTTCTAGGACATATGACACCCTTTCTGGCCTCTATAGGAGCCAGACAAACAAGAGGTGCATACCCATACACACAAAATAAACTTATTTTAAAAAAAGAGAGAGAGGAATGTCCATGTAAGAAAGGGACCCTCATGGGTTCTCATGATGTCATTTGAGCTCCTAAATCCAACCACTCTTTCTGTTCAATCCAGCTGGATGAAATTTGATTTTGCTTAAAGGAAATTTCCGGCCAGCTTCAAATTCTCCTTCTCTTTGAACCTGCCCTTTCAGGCTCCAGGTCACGTAACACACTTCTCTTTTTGATTCCTTGTTCATTTATTTAGGATTCCACGTCACAAATTTCTGGGATTTTCTTTCCTAGAACTTCCCAACCCTTTTATGAGCAATCTTGCCCTCTAGAGGGCTATACCATGAATCATTTATATCATCGTCTGTTGAAGGAACTGCGGGCTGCGTTCCTGCCACCCGGCTCCCGGTTGCCTGGCTAGCTTATGCCCCAAAATAATTACACAGAACTGTATTCTTTTAAACACTGCTTGGCCCATTAGTTCTAGCCTCTTAATGGCTAATTCTCACATCTTGCCTTAACCCATATTTAGTAATCTGTGTAGCACCAGTCTTACCGGGAAAGATTCAGCATGTCTGACCTGGCGGCTTGCTTCATCGCATCTGCCCTGGAGAGCAG
The DNA here is from genome assembly GCF_950005125.1 of Chionomys nivalis. Taxonomy (NCBI): domain Eukaryota; kingdom Metazoa; phylum Chordata; class Mammalia; order Rodentia; family Cricetidae; genus Chionomys; species Chionomys nivalis. The sequence goes on from NC_080094.1 coordinate 81,955,090, forward strand.
TGGCCTGGCATCTTACCTCACTTCCTCTTCCTCCAGCATTCTGTTCTGTTTACTCCACCCACCTATGTTCTAACCTATGAGACCAAGCAGTTTCTTTATTAATTAACCAATGACCTTCCTCCATCAATCATCTATTCATGGAAGCCCTTCTTTCTTTCAGGATGTTTAAAATCTGTCCTTTGAAGCTTTCTACTTGTCAGTTGATTCATGTTGACTCTTTCATGAGCTTGTGTGTATGCACATGTGTGTGTGTGCATGCATATGTGTGTGCACATGTGTATGTATGCACATGTTAGGTACATGTGTACATACCTGAATGTAGAGTCTAGAAAACAACTTGGTGTTATTCCTAGGGAGCTGTCCATTCTCTTTTTCTGAGACAGGGTTCCATTGGTCTGGAGTTTGCTGACCAACCAGCCCCAGGGATCCACTTGTCTCTGCCTCTATAGCAATGGGGTACACACCACCATATCCATCTTTTTATTGTGGGGTTTGAACTTAAGTTATGAGCCATTTTCCCCACACCCATGATGACGTTTTACAGTGGGGATCAGGGTACAGGAGGGAGGACAGGGGTGGTAGTTGCCACACAGAGGATTGTCAGCTTACAATGAGGCTGTATGATGCCTCCTCTGTAGCTGAGGACAGCAAAGAGGCCTCAGAGAAGAGAAGAGATAGACCAGATGTCAAAAGCAAGCCCACCTGACTATAAAGCCATTCCCCTCGTTTTCCTCACTACACTGCCACCCTCTAGGCTGTTGTTTCTCCTGAAGGGGACCCTGAAGATTTGAGAAGGTCATGTGGCCATGTAAAAGCTTAGAGAAAGTGAGAGCAGTTGACTGCTTCTCCAGGAAGAAGTAAACAGAAGGCCCTCTGGGAACCTGACTATATGACAAGCTGCCCACCGTGAATGGATGCCACTCCCTAATCCCTGTCCATACCTAGGGAGTTGGAGCTAGCAACAGGACATCCATGGTTACAGGCTGGAGCATCTTCCAATCATGGTCCCCAACCCAACTTTGCTGCTCTGCTCAAACAGGGACTATGGTTTAGAGGTACTTGCTGCAGGGAAGACATGTTGCCTTGTTTAGAGACAGGGTTCTCTGGGTGTGTTTTTTGTCCTGTGTTGCTCACTACCTTCCTTCTACTCCTACTGGACATCTGGTATACCAGACCATGTATTACCCAATGTGAACAGCAGCTATGAGGTAGGTGCTATTTTCCCATCGTACAGATGAAGGAAAAAGGCTATGAAGAACTGAGACTGGATCCCCACCCTTTCCAGTCTTTCTTCACTCCCAAAGAGAAGGCATGGTGTCGCATGCTTCCACCAGCTGGCCACAGGAACCACACTGCATTAGTTACTTGTCCGTTGCTGTCATAAACTACCATAACCTGAAAGAACTTAGAGGAGAAAGGGGCTGATTTGGGCTTACAGTCCATCACGGCAGGGAAGGCTTGCCAACAGGAGCCTCAAGCTGGTCTAGCAGTCGGGAAGCAGAGAGATCATACAGAAAGCAGGGCCAAATTACATAAATATTCAAAGTCCACCCCTAATGACATACTTCCTCCAGCAAGACTCCACCTCCTAAAGGTTCCATAACTTTCTCAAACAGAACCGCCAGCTGGAGACCAAATGTTCAAATACTTGAGACTGTGGTAAACAGTTCTGATTCAAACCAACACATACACACTCAGTGGATGGGGATGGCTCATGTTTTGGTAAATCCCTAGGCTCAACAGCAACCCCTATCACACTGTTTGTTGACCCCACTGAATGGGTACATCTCTAAGTGCTTGGTCTGACCCCACAAATCCCTCCATGGTGTTTTCAGTAGAGATCTAGGGACATGTGTATACTGGTAACACATTATCCACTGGGAGCTTTCCATATGGGAAATCCCCTCTCTCACCACCCTTTGCTGAAGCTGTCTTGCTGTGTCACTCGGGCTTGCTTCAAGCTCTGGATCCTCCTTCATCAGGCCCCTGAGTGCTAGAATTATAAGCATGTGCCCCCACACTCCGTCCAGGAGCCCCCTTCCTAGCAGAGAGTTCTAAACTTAATTCCCAGGCTTCCTTGCCCCTAGAATACAGGCACATGACTTGGCTCTGCCAATCACACCCTTCCCTGAAAGTCACTGATGCAGAGATGAGCGCATCCAGAAACAGACACAAGACTGTTTCCAGAGTGTCATCACAAGATCAACTTCCAAAGGCAGAAGCCACCCTAGCAGCAGGTCCCTGACATATATCCCAGTAGCAAAAACCCTTTCCCTGTGGAGCCAACTATTTGGTGTGTGGCTCTGGGTGTCTCTTCTGGAAGCCTCTCTCAGGTCTGAGTCTCTGGTATCCCAAGGATTCTGCTTGAACTAGCTCTTGATTCTCCTTTCTGTAGTTGACAAATAAACACTTACTTCCTGGAGCTAGAGATGAGGTTCAATTCCATAGGATCTCTTGTCTTTGGACCGTATGGTCATCCATATTCTTTTGTACACACCCTATACACACACACACACACACAACCACACGAGGAGACCCCAACACAACAGCTCTAGCCTGTCCGGCCTCACTGACTCCTCACTGGGTCTCCAAGCTCATCAGTAGCCTCCATCTGTATAAGCAGGACACAACCCAAAACACTGTAGTCCCTGGCTCTCAACCAGGATCATGGTGGACCTAGGAAAACACAGATTCTCAGCTGTTTCATCACACTGCTTTTTGAAATCCCCACCTTGGGCTAACAAGAAGCTCAGTGCTGAAGGAACTTGCCACCAAGTCTGATGACCTGAGTTCAATCCCCAGGACCCACACGGTCAAAGGAGAGAAACGACACCAGCATATTGTAGCACATGTGCACACCTGCAATAAACAAACAAACAAACAAACTGTAGTCTAAAGGGGAGGGAGGGAGGAAGGGAGAGGAAGGGAGAGAAGAAGGGAAAGAGAGAGGAAAGAGGGAGGGGGAGGGAAGGTAAGGGAGAGAAAGGGGGGAGGGGAAGGGAGAGAGGGAGGGAAGGAGGAAGAGAGGGAGAGGAAGAGAGGGAGGGAGGGAGGGAAAGGGAGGGATAGAGGAGAGAGGGAGGGGAGGGAAGGGAAGGGAGGGAGGGAGGGAGGGAGGGAGGGGAAGGGAGACAGGGAGGGAGAGAGGGAGGGAAAAGGAGGGATAGAGGAGAGAGGGAGGGGAGGGAGGGGAAGGGAGGAAGGGAGGGAGAAAGGGAGGGAGAGGGAGGGAGGAAGAAAAAAAAGAAAAGAAATTCCCACTTACTGAATTGTTTTTGTGGCCCAGGCATTGAGTGTGACAGTTAATATCTTGCTCACGCTCAGTGTGTTTTGTGAGGCCGGTGATGCCACTTAGACTTGAGGGCGAGGAAAGTGAGGCCTCTGTGGGCATGGCCATGCAGTAGCAGAGTCTGGCTGTTTGACTTCTTCCAGAGCTGATCAGTGGGGAGTGGGGCTGCTGGTTTAGGGTGCTCAGAACCACCCACCCCCGACACCTGCCTAGCTAGAGAATCCAAGAGCTGTGAGTGGAGGCGAGGAGCCCCAGCTGCTCGGCTTCGAAGCAGGGAGACTTAAAGCTATTATTTTTTTCTCTCAAAAATGCTCTCTGGACACCTGTGGCCATTGTCTACGGCCACACAATGGCCTGGGCTTTTCCCACTGCTGAATGCTTTCAGGTCCATAACAATATAAACATAACTGCTGCCGTCCTGTTTGCTTGTTTGTTTGGTCTGAGTTTGCAATAGAACCTCACAATGTGGCCCAGGTTGGCCTTGAATTCAGGATCGTCTCACCTCTGCCTCGCTAAGATCACAGGAACGCACCCCTCATTCAGCTTTTGGGGCTTGAGCTGCCACCACTGCCCCTACTACAGACTGATGTCTGTGTATTTGCAAAATGCATAGGCTGAAAATGAACCCCCAGTGTGACAGTATTTGGAGACAGGTATTTTGAGATGTGGTTGATTAAGTTGTAAAGGTGAATCCCCCAGATAGGGATTGACACCCTTATAAAATAAAAATTAAAAAAAAAGGCCTAGAGACCTGTCTTGACCTGATTTTGCTTCACAAGGATACAATGAAGACAGGCCTTCACGCTGCACAAGGGCCCTCACCAAAGCCTAATTGTGCCACCATCCTGGCCTTAGACCGCTGACCTCCTGCGCTGTAAGAAACAAAGTTCTGCGGCGGCTTATAAACCATCTGATGTCGAGACATCTTGTTACAGTAGAGAAAACTAAGATGGTTTCCATCCCCAGGCCTTTTCCTCTCTTCCCTCAGCTTCTTCAGAATGCTGCAAGCTACAGGGGCTGTCTTGGTGAGCACAAGTAGGGAGGACCTGTCCCGGTGAATCTCATCTGCTCTGCTAGTGGTGGGCTTGAAAGATTGGGAGAGGCATGAGAGGTTAAGGCAGCTGGGGGCTCTGCTGAGGAGCTGTGGGAGAGGTGACTGAATTTTGCCGCCATCTTAGTCTGACACTGCCTCTGCCCTGGAGAAACACAAACAAGAAATATTAGGTGTACACTAGCCTAAACCTTCATTTTGGAGTTTGTCAATTGGAGACAGTGGGCCAAATCCATTCTCTGTGTTTAGTTTGGCAGCCAGTGTTTAAGTAGTTTTGCTTTGTTCTGTTTTTGAGATAGGGTCTAGTTAGTTCAAGCTGGCCTCCACACCCAGAGCTGGGAGCACAGGTATGAGCCTCCTCACCCAGAGCTGGGAGCACAGGTATGAGCCTCCACACCCAGAGCTGGGAGCACAGGTATGAGCCTCCTCACCCAGAGCTGGGAGCACAGGTACAAACTTCCACACCCAGAGCTGGGAGCACAGGTACGATCCTCCTCCAGTATGCAGTGCTGGAAATCGAACCCAGGACTTGGTTCACTCAAGGCAAGCGCTCTACCACCTGAGCGACACTCCCAGTCCTATTTTTAAAAACGACCATTTCCCAACACCCTAGAATTGGGAGAGCTCATGGTTTACTACAGACGTAGAGAGTGCAAGTATATTTCGTCGAATTAAGTACGTGTGGTGTGTACCTTTACTGGAAATTCCCTTCAAGATACAGATTCTGGATCTTTACAGAAATTATGAGTCTGGGTGGGAAGAACAGCGGGGAGAGGCTTGGAAGCTTCTGGATCTTCACTGCCAGAGGAATGGGTAGACACAGGGATTAGATGCCACAGACTACAGATGAAGGCAGACCGACAAGTTCTATCTTTAGAAGCACAACCCAAAAGAAAGAAAAAAACTAGAATTAGACTTTCATCACCATGCTAGTTAGAGAGATTAGAGTGCCTGTGTATAGGGGCTGAGCTTGATAAAACCCGCTGGAAATCCTGGCACTTGGGAACTGAAGGCAGGGGGTGAGGAGTTCAGGAACAACCTTGACTGCATAGGGAGTTTGAGAATAGCCCCAGCAGCATAAAATCCATTTCCAAAAAGACTCAGCAGTCAAGGCAATTCACCCCAGCACATTGGGTGCAAAGGGAGGAGCCTGGAAATAGAGCAAGGGACCAAGGAAGAAAGCCATTGGCTCATCCCTGCAGGGACCGATGAGGAGGAGGAAATGGAACCCCACATCCCTGCAGGGACCAATGAGGAGGAGGAAACGGAACCCCACATCCCTGCAGGAACCGATGAGGAGGAGGAAAGGGAACTCCACATCCCTGCAGGGACCCATGATGCAAAACAGGAAGGGACTGGCGGTGTAAGCAATGTTGAGTTTCCCAAAGGGGGACATAGAAAGATCTAAAGCTAGGAGAGGGGTCAGGGAGCAAGAAGGAGAGGTGTTCTATGGTGGGCCCACCCTCCATGGGCCAATCTGCCAGGGACTCTAAGGAAGTCTCACTCCTTCATTTATTTGCCTTGGTTTGCTACTCAATAAAAGAAGATTGGCCTTGTTAAGCCAGGGTGTCTATGCTAAACTTGGAGGGTCCATAAGTGTGCTTAGGAGTTACTATACTATCTAGAGAAAACATGAAAAGTCCCAGCCCTTGTCCCCTCCTTGGCTTACCTTTCATGACAGATAATTAAATATGCAGCCTGCACCCCATTCCAGGATAGGCTCGGTGCTTCTGCTGGAAGTCTCCTTCCGCGCTCACAACCAGTACCCCAGGGCAGCACATCTCGTTACCAATGGGAGAGGTAGGCAGGAGAAAGGCCACCCAGATAGCTCTGGTAGACCAGTGACAGCTACAGACACCCTCTGGAGGTAGTCCGGACTGCCAACAGACTAGCACCCCAACTCGACTTTCTGTCTCCCCTGCTTCCTCATCATACCGTATCACCCTTCTTTGATGAATACCTCGAGCCTACTCCCTGGAAAACCCAGCTCCAAATGTTATTACACATGAGAAGCTTAGCTCAGAAAACAGCAAAAACAGAACCACAGTGGCATTTGTGATCAGTGAGTTCTTCCTTGGTAGTCTGCTCTCGAGTTTACAGACTTCTAAGTGGTCGTACTCCAGGCCCGTCCAGATACAATACTTGTTAGTAGTGGTCAGATAGTCAATCCTCAAGCCCTGCTGACCGCCAGAACTGTTCCAAACCCTGAGCCAAGCACGTGCAGTCTGGCTAGTGTCTACGTGTCTATGCCATTTTTCTAGGTGTAGAACAGAACAGTTTCTCTGGGGTACTTCCTGCTCTCTTCATCTATTAATTACTCTCCCAAGAATCACAATTGCTGATCTATCTGCTCAACATTCCAGGGTCTTATTTCCCTCTGTCTTCTGGCATTATTTCTTAGGGAGACAGGTGTGTGTGTGTGTGTGTGTGTGTGTGTGTGTGTGTGTGTGTGTGTGTGGAGTGCTCACATCTGTGTGTATGTGTGAAAATCAGAGGTCAACTTTGAGCATCTTACTCCACTGTTCAACACTTTTTTTTTTGAGGCCGTGTCTCTCCCTGAACCTGGAGCTTGTCATCATCAGCTAGACTGACTCTCAAGCTGGTGGAATCTGCCTGTCTCCACCTTCCCCACCAGCACTGGGTTACACATGAGTGTGCCATCCCTCCTGGCTTTTTACAAGCGTTCTGGGGATCACAGGTTTCCATGGGGTTTTTCGTTTGTTTGGTTGGTTGGTTTGGCTTGGGGTTTTGTTTGTTTGTTTGTTTTTCTGTGTTTTAGTTTTTCAAGACAGGAGTCTCTGTGTCACAGTCCTAGCTGTCCTGGAACTACGGAACTAGTTCTTGTAGACCACCCGCCTCTGCCTCCCGGGTGCTGAGATGAAGGGCGTGCCCCACCACCGCCTGGCAGGTCTTCATGCTTTAACAGCAAACACTGCATCCTCTGAGCCATCTCCCATGCCCAGAGTCGGGTTTTCATGAAGAACTGAACTGAGTCCTAGCCACCCAGATCCTGAAAGGATTTGGTTGTGAAAATTTTAAAGAAATAAAATAAAAAGAACAACTCAAGATGAGGGAACTGTAATAAAGTCAATCCTCATTAATAGTAGTGGTACCCACAGACTTGTGGGGTACTGGCCTAGGAGCTTGACAGGTGCTGACGGACAGGTGACATCATATGTGTCCTAGACCAGCATGAATGACTCTCTAAAGAGGGAGAGAGGAGAACTTCAGTCTATGTGCACTGACCCCATAGATCAAGCACAAGCCTCATGCCACCAGCCTGCAGGTGTGCTGTAAACCCTGGAGGCACAGCCAGTGGGGACCACTGATAGTGTAAGGAGAGCACAAGACCCTGAGGCTGTATGTGACGCCTAGGTGCCAGCTGTCCAGGGGACCTCAGCCAAGGTGTCTCAGGGAGACCAGTCCCACCCACAAGTGCTCTGCTGCACAAACCCTCCTCTCCTGGAGTTGACCTAGAAACCAGTAGCTTCCCCTGGGGGCCCATAGGTAAGTCAGGGCAGCTGCTCCTCCCCACCTGTGGTTTCCATAGCAACAATTTGAAGTGGCTGAGATTTTCACTGAAGAAGAGGTCCCTCCCAGAGAGCAAAGGAGATGAGGGCAGGGTGGGGGGGGTGACTCTTGAGCGCAGGGAGATCTCCATTGGTTTAGAGAAGTGGGGCGCTCAGTAGGACAGAGCAAGACATCTCAGGGACCTCCTGCTGTGCCACACGGGCAAAGGACAGTATCAGCACAGTAAGTGGGAATAAACCGGAGGCCATGCGCGAGCATCTGCAGGGAACTGGGGGAAAACATTGTCTTTCTATAATTCTGATAAGAAAAATAGGTAAGAAATAGGGCAAATGCTAAATATGGAATATGTATAAACCTTTCCAATGAAATCTCTTCAAAGGATTCAATGAAGAGCCTGAAGAGTAGTCCGTGGACACGTTTAAATAGACACATCAGGGTTTCTGTGTAAAATTCGCTTTGTTTGTCTGCTTGGTTTGGTTTGATCTTTCGAGACAGGGTTTCTCTGTGTAGCCCTGGCTGTCATGAAACTTGTTCTGTAGACCAGGCTGGCCTTGAACTCAGAGATCCACCTGGCTCTGCCTCCTGGGTGCTGGGATTAAAGGTGTGCACTGCCACGACCACCAGTACCTGCACCATTCTTAATCAAGACTTTATAACAATGCCTGTCTCTTCAAATTCTTGAGAGTCACCATTGTCAGGATATTTTCATACATACATGATATAAAATGTAAAACCATTTCATAACCGTTCAAAAACGTCTATTCCTTGAATGATATTAAAAGAACCTACCAGCCTCCCTTCTCTGCCCTTGGTGAATATACTGTTGAAGTGATGTGTGCTAACATGGATGGATTACCATTTTATAACAGGGTCTCAAAATAGGATGAAGTTTTAATTTCCAGGATATATTGAAGTTCTCACCCTGTAGCTAACATGGATGTCACCAAAAGGGCACATGGTCTACAGCGGCCTTCAATTGCTACTATATTCAAAGACAGGGAAGCTGGACCTGGATATATGTAGGTCTGTCATTTGGTTGCTGGGGAGGTAGAGGCAAGAAGATGCAAATTCAAGGTATAAACTGATGAGGGCCCGTATCAAAGTAATAACAATCAAAATAATTCATTTTTACCCTAAAAAGTGTGATGTGCAGGACACGGCTCAGTGGGTAAGTTGTTTGTCATGAAGTCATGAGGACCTAAGTTTGGATCCCCAGTACTCTCGTAAAAGCCAGGCACTGTGGCACCGCACACAACTGTAACCCCGGTGCTAGAAGAGGGCAGAACGGTGGGTTCCTAAGCTCTCTAGACAGCCAGTCTCGTCAAATCAGTGAGCTCAGGGCTCAGCAAAAGGCTGTCTCAAAGAATAAGGTGTGGAGCACATGAGAAAAAGACCCAGTATCAACCTCTAGTCTCACACAGTAGCAAGACTGAAGCTGTAGCTCAGTGGTAGAGTACTTACCTGCCATGTGCAAGGTCCTAGGCTCAACACCTAGATTTAATAAGAAAGGAAGGAAGGAAGGAGAGAGGGAGGGAGGGAGGGAGGGAGGGAGGGAGGGAGGGAGGGAGGGAGGGAGGGAGGGAGGGAGGAAAAGACAGACAGACAGGGATTTAAACCCTGGTTCTGGAGCCACACTGGCAAAAGGTCCCATCCCATTTCCTGTCAGCCACAGATGTGCACCTGCCCACCACAGATGAACATCATACTTCTGGGTCAGCAGCACATGAACTCCTGTGGCAGCTGCAGGGACCTTGTGGCCAGCTGCTAGACAGATGTTGCTACGGTTTGAACATCCTCACTAAAACTTGGGTTGAGAATCTCCGTGGTTGAGTTAAAGTTGGGGCCTAAAGGGAACTGTAAGAGGTGTGTGGGTTCTGAGGTCTCTCCTCTCCTGGGTGGGTTGGTCCATTCATGAATAGTTACTTCAGAGTGGGTTTGCTTGAGCCCCATCTCTTGTATGGCACCCCTCTTATCCCATGATGTCCTGATCAGCTCTGCGCAGTCCCCACCAGATGTGGCTTCCCTCCATCATGACCTCCCAGCCTTCAGAAACATGAGCCAAATCAACCTTCATTCTTCCTACATTACCCAGTCTTGTGTATTTTATGGAAGTCACAAAAACTGGGCTAAAACAGATACCCAAGTGCTAAAACTCTTCAGATGTGACTCCTCCTCACAAATCCCCCTGAGAGCACAGGATGTGCTCCACCTCCCAGGAAGAGCAGGAAGCTCGGGACACCTATGGAAAGGGAACAACCATCCCATCCTGGGGTTTGGAGGTTTCCAGAAATGTGGTCCTTCCAGGGCAACCCAAATGAGTGGGCCACCCTATGTGGCCACCTGAGGGCTGCCAGAATCACATCCCCACTGTTTTCCCGTAACTCTACTGCACACATAGCTCTTGCTGGCACACACTGCTGAACACTCTGGAAAGGAGGAGTCCCTAGGGCCTTCCTGAGCACACGGATACCTGGGGAATCTCATGAAAATGAAGAGGCTCACGAATGGTTACTGAGTTTCCTTTGGTGGAGCAAGAGGTCCCAGGGTACAGTTGCACAGGAGGGCATCCACAGAGAAACAATATCATCAGGAGAGAATGGTGTCCACAGAGAAACAATATCATCAGGAGAGAATGGTGTCCACAGAGAAACAATATCATCAGGAGAGAATGGTGCTTTCAAAGTTGGGCCATGCAGAGCTGCTTTTGCCTGTTTAAACGTTACCCAATGTGTGCCTGTCTCAGTACATCACATGGCACCTTGCATATGTGTGCAATTTTGTACTTTTTTTTGTTTGTTTAAGACAGGGTTTCTCTGTGTAACAGCCCTGGGTCTCCTAGAACTAGCTCTGTAGACCAGACCGGCCTTGAATTCACAGAGATCTGCCTACTTCTGTCTCCCAAGTGCTAGGATCAAAGGCATGGGCCACCACCACCTGATCAATTTCCTATTCTTACCTATCGGTTAAAAATAAATTTAATTTTTAGAAAGGAAGGTTCTAAAGTTGGGTCGTGGGGAGCTGTTGTTTTCATTTTGTCTTGTCTGGGGGACAGGGTCTCCTGTATCCCAGGCTAGCCTTAAGCTCCATGTGTAACTAAGGATGACTTTGATTTTTCCACGCGTCCATGTGTACCACTATGTCAAGTTTGTGTGGTGCTGGGGGTTAAAGCCAGGGCTTTATGCATGCTAGGCAGGCGCTCGACCAGCAGAGCTGTGGCCCCTGCTTTTCTTTACTCTAACAGCACTAGGGTGGAGGCCAGGGCCTCGCACATGTGAGGCAGGTCCTAAACCTCTGAGTGACGTCCTGGCCCTGAATCCATAAGATTTTCAGGTAGGGCAACTCCACTAGTAAGTGCCTGGTCCATCTGTGCTTCCATGCTGGCGAGCATTTCCGCATCCCACACTGAGCACAAGCATGTATTCCCGGATTTGCACATTTATTTGCTGATACCCAAGAACCTGTAGGATAATGGGGGAAAACTTGGTGTGGCCTCTGCCCTCGGGGATTGTTAATATACTGTATGTGAAATCGCCCTTATTGGAAAACAACTGAAAAGTCTGGGGAGAAGAGTAAAAGTCCTCGTGAGGGTAAAACGAGCCTTCCAGAAGGAAACTAACATGCAAGGCAAAACCTGGGGTAAGAGTGGGATCCAGGAAGGGAAAGGAAAGCAGTGGTGCCCACCCAGAGCTGGTCACTCACCCCTGAGGACAGAGCTCTGGCTTCCCTGCTGTCTTGGGGCAGAGGGAGGAGCTCACAAAGTCAAGAGTCCTTGACATTCCAGACTGGAATGTCTGTCTCCCACCAAAGGGCTAGGATGTTCAAGAGTTTCGTGGTCAGGCTGAGGACTAATGGAAACACCTGAAACCCTCCACTGGGGAAAGCGATGGCCTCTGAATGAAGTGCTAAGTCGAAAATGGAAAAAGTGACTGCTGAAATTCTGAAGCCATCAGCCTCCATTACATGGTACTTAACTGGAGCTCACACCTCCTGTGTGGCGCAAATGCTCCCCAACCCAAAGCTTTGAGTGCTCACTACCGGTTAGTGCTCCCCAGACACCTGGCAGAAGCAAAAGTGTGTGTGCACGCGGGTGTGTGCACGGTGTGTATGCACACGTGCACATGCACTCACATCTGTCTGTATCTGTGTCTGTCTGTCTGTCTGTGCATGTATGTATACACTTGGGAAGGACCATTAGTAGCCCTAGCTCTTTTAAATTTAGGAATCTAGGGAAATCAGTCTACCCCTGCTACAAAGCAGCCAAACCCGCAGGAAATAAGGTCCCCAGGCACCACAGCAGAGAGGAAGCAGAGACAACTGGCAAGAAACAGATCAATAAGAATTCCAAGGGCCTCAGTTTACCAAATATGTTGCAAGGTAAGTATGTCTGCTACATTAAAGAAGAAAGTCTGAAATCACCTGCAGGGAATAAGAGACAGCAGAGAACAACTAAGCAGATGTGGAAATAAGGTAACTTCAAGAAATGAAGAACTGAGCACTGAGTAGACCATGCTTAATAACAGAGGTTAAACTGGAGGATAGCTGGAACTAAGTTCTCAGCACAAAGGGTCAAAGGACTGCCTCTGCATAGAGAAGAGACAGACAGAGCCCATAGGCAAAGGGCAGTTTATAAAGGGAAAGGGGACACCACACACACACACACACACACACACACACACACACACGACGCTACAATGAGGAGGTTACTTTTGGTTGGACACATTAGTTAGGGCAGCCAAAAGAAAGCTTCTGATTGCTGGATTTCAATGCTTTGGTAGCTGGACATTGGTGGTCAGCCTCGGGAGGAGGAAGTGACCAGATAAGGTGGTAGCTAGCTTTAGAGAATGTAATCTAACAGGTTAGCAAGGGAAAGGAAATGGGGGAAGGACAAGGCCGGCCAGAGCCATGTTTGCCATGCTCAGGCCTGCTAGAGCCCTTTGATAGTTGTGAAGAAGTTATTCAGAATTGAGCAGAAAGAGCAAGGAGACAGGGAAGGTTAAAGGAATTTTGCCATGGGCAGAGGACCCTGACAACATAAAGAAAGAAAGCAGACTGCGCTCTAGCATGTAGCTGTGTCTTTTACTTTGTTATTGCTCTTTTATTGATTTTATTCACACTAGGATCAAGACAACTTGTATAAGAAAACATTAAATTAGGGGTTTGCTTACAACTTCCAAGGGCAAGCCTATGACCGTGGAGACAGGCACGCATGGTGCTGGAGCGGTAGCTGAGAGCTTACATATTGAGGCAACACCCATGAGGCAGAGGAGATAACCGGGAATAATTTGATGTCACCCCAGTAACACGCCTCATCCAACAGGCCTCAACAATTCTACCAACTAGGGACTAAGCACTCTAATATATGAACCTACAGGGAGCCATCTCATTCAAACCACCACCATCTATCACTCAGCTTTTCAACTGTGAACGTGATATGACCATGATCTTTTTGTGTCCCTCTGGTTTTGCCATTTAGTTTAAAGATTCATTGATTTCATTTTATGTGTACAAGTGTGTGGATGTTTGAAAGAAAATGGCCCCATAGGCTCATAGGGAGTAGCACTATTAGGAGGCGTGGCCTTGTAGGAATAGGTGTGGCATTGTTGGAGGAAGTGTGTCACTGGGGTGAAGGCTTTGGGGTCTCAGATGCTCAAACCAAGCCCAGTGACTCTCTGTCTCTCTTTCTGTCTCTCTCTGTCTCTGTCTCTCTCTGTCTGTCTCTCTCTGTCTCTCTCTGTCTCTCTCTCTCTCTCTCTCTCTGTCTCTCTCTCTGTGTCTCTCTGTCTCTCTCTCTCTCTCGCTGCTGCTTGCTGATCCAGATGTAGATCTCTCAGCTCCTTCTCCAGCACCATGTCTACCTTCCCGCTGCCATGCATCCTGCCATGATGATAATGGACTAAACCTCTGAAACTGTAAGTGAGCTACCCCAATTAAATGTTTTCCTTTCTAAGAGATGCAATGGTCATGGTGTCGCTTCACAACAATAGAAACCCTAACTAAGACAAAGTGGTGTGTGTGTGTGTGTGTGTGTGTGTGTGTGCAAGACCCATGGAAACCAGAGAAGGGCATTGGATCCCTGGAACTAGGTGGTTATGAGCCACCGTGTGGATGCTGGGAACTAAACCGAGTCCTCTGCAAGAGAAATAGTGTTTTTAACCACTGAGTCACCTCCCCAGCCCTGCCTTTGGCTGTGGTGTGTTTATTTTTATCCTATTTGGAATTTGCTGAATGATCTGCATTTATGGGTTTGCTATTTTCATTTGGAGAAGTGTTGAGCACCTCATCTCATCTCTTCCCTACCATGACGGACCACACCTTGAACTGTGAGCAGAAACAAACCCTTACTTACTTAATAAGTTTCTTTCAGAGTGTTTTGCCCCAGTAATAAGAAAGAAACCAAGAACATGGTGTAGTGCTTGCCTGGCATGTGCAGGGTCTTAGATTAAATTTGCTGTGTCACTGGAAAAACAAAACCAAACACAGACAGTGGAAGAGAAATCTGAAAAGCATTAAAAAAGGAACTATCCACTTGAATTCTTAGTCCAGTGTCTTAGGTAGGGTTTCTATTGCTGCAAAGAGACACCATGACCATGGCAACTCTTATAAAAGAAAGGATTTAATTGGGGACTTGCTTACAGTTTCAGAGGGCGCTCAGTGTGGTAGCAGCAGTCAGATGCTGGAGCAGTAGCTGAGAGCTTTACATTCTGATCCACAGACGACAGAAGAGGCAGTGACAGTGGACCTGGCATGAGATTTGGAAGCTCCAAAGCCACCCCAATACCTGTGGCACACCTGCTCCAACAAGGCCACACCTCCTAATCCTTCTGGGAAACAAGTGTTCAAATGTATGAGCCTATGGGGACACTTTTATTCGAACTACCATATTCCAATCCCAGGCCCCTATAGGCTTGTAGTCATATTATACTGCAAAATGGACTTAGTCTAACTTCCAAAATCCACAGTCTACGTTATATACTCTGTTATAGTCTATAACAGTCTCAACAATGTTCAAAATCTCTTCTGAGATTCATGGTAACCTCTTAACTGTAATGCCTTTAAAAATCAAAATCAAAAATCAGATCACTTACTTCCAGCATAAAATGGCACAGGATACACATTACTGCTCCTAAAGGAAAGGGAGCACAGTGAGAAACTACGGGACCAAAGCAAGACCAAAACCCAGCAGGGCAAACTCTGCCTTCCCGGTGTCTTATCCAATAGGATATCTTTTAGACAATGAAGGCAAGAATAAAGACCTTGGGACACACAGAACCTGAGAGTGGTTACAAAGTGACCTGTACATCAAGAAATGCTAACAACAGAATGGGAAAAGATCTTTACCAACCCCACATCAGACAGAGGTCTGATCTCCAAAATATACAAAGAGCTCAAGAAACTGGTCATCAAAAGAACAAATACTTCAATTAAAAAAAATGGAGGCCGGGCAGTGGTGGCGCACGCCTTTAATCCCAGCACTCGGGAGGCAGAAGCAGGCGGATCTCTGTGAGTTCAAGACCAGCCTGGTCTACAGAGCTAGTTCCAGGACAGGCTCCAAAGCCACAGAGAAACCCTGTCTCGAAAAACCAAAAAAAAAAAAAAAAAAAAAAAAAAAAAATGGAGTACAGACCTAAACAGATAATTCTCAACAGAGAAATCTAAAATGGACAAAAGGAAATGCTCAACATCCTTAGTCATCAGAGAAATGCAAATCAAAACAACTCTGAGATTCCATCTTACTACCTGAAAGAATGGCCAAGATAAAAAACACTGATGACAACTTATGCTGGAGAGGTTGTGGGATAAAGGGAACACTTCTGCATTGCTGGTGGGAATGCAAGCTGGTACAACCCCTTTGGATATTAATACGGCTATATCTCAGAAAATCAGAAAAAAGAAAAACCTTCCTCAAGACCTAGCAATACCACTTTTGAGTATATATCCAAAAGACGCTCAATCGTGCCACAAGGACATGTGTTCAACTATGTTCATAGCAGCATTGTTTGTCATGGTCAGAACCTGGAAACAATCTAAATGCCCCTCGACCAAAGAATGGATAAGGAAAATGTGGTACATTTACACAATGGAGTACTACACAGAAGAAAAAAATAACATCTTGAAATTTGCAGGCAAATGGAGCTAGAAGATATTATTTTGAGTGAGGTAACCCAGACATAGAAAGACAATTATCATGTGTATTCACTCATAGGTGGTTTTTAAACACAAAGTAAAGAAAACCAGCCTACAAATCACAATCCCATAGAACCTAGACAACAATGAGGACCCTAAGAGAGACTTACATATCTAATGTACATGGAAAGTAGAAAAAGACAAGATCTCCTGAGCAAATTGGGAGCATGGGGACCATGGAAGAGGGTTGAAGGGGATGGGAGAGGCAGGGAAGGGAGCAGAGAAAAAGGTAGAGCTCAATAAAAAACAATAATAAAAAAGAAATGCTAAATAACTTCCATCGGACAGGAGGAAAAGGACACCATGTGGGCATCTGGGTGGACACAAAAGACGAAGACTGCTCCATACAAAGAGCCCACAGACAGTCAGCATGATGGGCTCAAGTCTCCAGAGTTTCATTCATACAAAAGTCTGAAGAGATTTATAACAACGACACAGAGTGGGGACCATATGTGGCTGGTTGGTAGAGAAAGAGGGCTGGCCACCAGGTGGTGATTCAAGCCTATAACTCCAGCACTGAATGTTTGAAGCAGAGGGGGTCAAGTCATCCTCAGCTATGTAGAGAGTCTGATGCCTGCCTGAGCTACAGAAGACCCTGTCTCACAAATGTAAACGACAGAATCACTGGGTGCCACAGGCCAGCCGGCTTCATGCTCACCTGCCATCCTGCCTTCCTGCAGAGCACATTCTCCTTAGAGGTCATGTGTCTGTGTGTATGTGTCCAGTGTCATGTGTGCGGGAGTGTGTGTGAGATTCTGTGCAGATATCAGAGGCCAGCCTCACATCTTCCTCAGTTTCTCTCTACCCTGATTGTTGAGATTGGGTCTCTTCAGGGGCCGGGATCACACACACCCCACAGTGCTCAGCTATTCTACAGAGATGTGGGAGATCAAACTGATGTCCTCAAACTTGTAAAGCAAGCACTTTATTACTGAGCCACTTCCCTGGTCCAGAAAGCATACTGTTTGCCCTGCTTGTCCCCAGACTACCACTGTGACATAGATGTCCTGTAAGATCCCTCATTTCTTCAGTCATATGCACTAGGACAAGGTCTCAGTTTGAGATTCCTACCAACTAACCCACAGATTTTTTCTCTCTAAACAGGTCTAAATGCCTTCTGCTGCCCAGCAGTATGTCGTCCCTGCCTCTGAAGTTACACCCAGCTTCCCAAAGCCAGCCTCTGAGTGACAGAAGAGAAGAAGGCAGGAGGGCATATAGGCTGACCGTAGCTACATCCAGTCTGCTGGAGTATAACAGAAGGAAGTCCCAGCAGGGCTGTGTGTGACTGGCTAGATATTTCCAAGGAGAGGTAGACTTCAGGAAACTCTGCCACCTTCCTCAATGGATGTAATAGACCCTGGTCTTGGGGAAGAGAGTCTTGGCTGATCACAAGTTGTGATGATTGGTTTTGTGTCAACTTGACACAATGTAGGATCTTCTGAGAAGAAAGATCTACAGTTGAGAAAACACCTCCACCTTTATCTGT
Organism: Chionomys nivalis; assembly: GCF_950005125.1. Taxonomy (NCBI): domain Eukaryota; kingdom Metazoa; phylum Chordata; class Mammalia; order Rodentia; family Cricetidae; genus Chionomys; species Chionomys nivalis. The sequence continues at coordinate 81,972,631 of NC_080094.1, forward strand.
AGGCAAGTCTGCAGGAGATTTTTCTCGATTAATATCTGATGTGAGAGAGCTCAAACTGCTGCAGACAGGACTAGCACTGAGTAAGTGGTCCTGGGTTGTGTAAAGCAGACTGGAAGCTGGGCGGTGGTGGCACACGCCTTTAATCCCAGCACTCGGGAGGCAGAGGCAGGCGGAGCTCTGTGAGTTCGAGACCAGCCTGGTCTACAAGAGCTAGTTCCAGGACAGGTTCCAAAGCTACAGAGAAACCCTGTCTTGAAAATCCAGAAGAGAGAGAGAGAGAGAGAGAGAGAGAGAGAGAGAGAGAGAGAGAGAGAGAGAGAGAGAGAGAGAGAGGCAGACTGGACAAGCTATAGGGAGCAACCCAATAAGCAGCACTCCTCCCTGGCGTCTGCTGCAGTTCCTGCCTCCAGGTTCCTACCTTGGTTTCTGCCCTGATGTCCCTTCATGATGGACTGTGATGGGAAAGTGTGAGCCTAATAAGCCCTTCCTTTATCAAATTGTTTTTGGTCAGTGTTTTTTGACAGCAGTAGGGAGCCTAACTTGGACATGGCTGGGAGAACAGCAAGGATCCAGGGATCTCTCAGGGACAGAGAGCTGCCAGCTAGCTTAGGACTCTCAGACACCATTTCAGTCAGAATCCAGACAGCCTCAGGAACACAGTGGAAGGAGGGTCTATTCAGTGTGATGGGTAGTGTTGTCAACTTGACACAACCTAAAACAAGACCTAGAATCTCAATGGAGGGTTGTCTAGATCAGGTCAGCCTGAGACCATGTCTGTGGGAGACTGTCTCGGTTGCTGTAAGTGATTCTCGAAGACCCAGCCTGAAAGGGAAGGGAAGAGAAGGCGGGGCATGTGAGCTCACGCCCCTGCTCTTGACACTGCAAATAAACAACACCATCTCTTGACTAGCTGCTCAGTCCTTCCACCCTGACTTCCCTGTGGTAAGGGGCTGCAGCCTGGAACAGTAAGCTAAAACTAGGCCAGCATCTATCCCCTGCTGAAGCCTGGAGTCTCTGAGCATCCCACTGTGAGTGGGCCAGATTGTCCCTGTGCGTGGCCATCATTCTGTGGGAACCACAAACTTACCCCACTTCCTTTCTCTTTGGCATCAGCTGTCATCACTGGCCATCTTAGAGAGGTGTAGCATTGGCCACTGATAACAATTCAAATGAGAAAACCCCTAAATGGACCTTTTCAGCAAAATTTTCACTGAATGACTGTCATGTTCCAGGCATCTGATGAGGCAATTTTCCAACCAGGAAAGGCATTCTGGCCTAGAGAAATACTTCCCCAGACAAAAGTTTCTCTGAGGAATGGATGATCAGGAAGGTGGACAATACCCTCTTCACTTGTAGGAAGTGGGGTATCCAGTGGGCTCCCCAGGATTCCATGCAATGTGTTTGTGACTAACAGCGAGAGGGTCCAGGTGAGCAGGTGGGAACACACAAACAGAGGAAGTGTTTGCTGCAAGAAAATACAGGATGCAGGCAGTGTTAGCCCCACAGTGAGAGACCAGCCCGGAGTCTGGGGACAAGACCAGGAAGTGACTCGTGCATGCCTCAGGATCTAAGTTTTCTGGAATAATACACAGACGTGGGTTCAGGGCCAGTTCTGCGTCGTGGCACTGAGAACACCATTTCCTGTCTAGAAAACGGAATCTCCATGGTCAGCAGGAAACCATTGCCAGAAAGCGTTGACTGGCAGGAGAGGGAGATTTGCAAACTGTAATCCAGGCTGTGTGGAGCTCACTGTTACTCAGAGTGACATCCCAGCAAATGACAAGCATCGAGGCAGGTGCTGCCATCACAAGGAAACTACAACACTGACTCAGGATGTCAGGGGAGGGTGTGGAACAAGCCAGCATCCTTCCGGAAGGGCACAAGTTGTTCGGTCCCTTGGATCCTCGGGAAGCCTTGCCTGCTCTGTGTGAAGGCCCCAGACAGGCAAGCTCTTTTATCAGCTGGGGGACCCCTGTTTTATTCATCCTCGTACTCAGTCAGCCAGTGTTTATTGGACACCTATTGTGCACCGGGCCCTGTAGTAAAGGTGTGATTACAACTGCAGTAAACACTATGAAAGAGATGTACACAGTGCTGTAAGGGCCTGTAACTGGGATATACGCGATAGAGAAGCAGCTATGTAAGGGCCAGTGATCAAGATAAATGAACTGGTAAAATTTAGAAAGTGCTGATAATTAAGTTGGGATTGAAAGAATGAACAAACTTTAACTAAAGAAAGGAACAGGAACGGAGGTTCAGGCATGATGAGCGGTCTGTAAAGACTCCGGCAGGGACAACAAAGAGTCTATATATCCGTCAGAATTGGCCATGTAGTAAGTTATTCTGAAAGTCAAGTATCTTCAAACAACAGACATGCTTTTAATCCTCACTGCCGAGTCAGAAATCGGGCTAGACTCAGCCAGGTGCCTCTAACTATCCAGACCAGACTGTGGGTGCTATTAACTAGGGCTCCTGTGTTTCCCAGCTTGTGCCCTGAAAACCTCTGGCGAGTCAGCCTGGACCTACCTCACACAATAGACAGGCAGCCTCTCTCCTACCCCTGCAATTGCTCTTCTTCTGTTGACTGAAGCAAGTCACTTGGCTAAGCCCCAAGTGGCTTTGAGCAGGCGTAGCTCACCCACAGGGTACAGGGAGACGTGAGCAAATGGGGGGCCGTGGCTGTAAAAGTCTACCCCAGTGTGTTCAAGGTCTGAGATAAACCGATGGGGACTACAGGGTGAAGGACAAGGAGGGAGAGACTGCAGAGAGCAGTGTGAGAACCCGGATCTGTCCTGGAAGCAGGGACGTTCTCATATCCGTGTCGTACGATCATCTGAAGAAAATCTGCGTGGCTGAGTTAGTGGTGTGCTTGCCTAACAGGCTTGAAGTTGGAGTCTCAGCACCTGTAATTCCAAGTGTGGTAGCACACGCTCATACTCCTACTACCCAGGAGGTGGAAGATCAGAAGTCAGTGTCATCCTTAGCAACCTACTGACTTTGAGGCCATCCTGGGCCACATGAGATTGGGGCAGTTGGGGGCTCCCTCGTAGGTTAAACACCCCTGGTGGAGTGGCAAAGTTTGTTAGTTTGAGAAGATGAAGGTTGGGGCTAGTTCAGCCCACACATCCCTGGTGCAGCCTCTCCCAGCATAACACCCTAGGCCTCCCATCCACACTGTGGCATATAATTCTCCCCAGGTTGGGAGCAGCCTTCTCATTCTTCTTGAAAGGCCCATTCCTCCCTCCCTAAGACCCAATTCAGATGCCACCACTAAAGTAACCCTGACTTGTCTAATCTCCAAGAGCACGAAGAATGAGATCTTAAGGTCATCACAAATGACATTTCTAACATCAAGAGGCTATGAGACCCGACTCTGTCTGTGGTTCGACCCATGGGTTGCATTTACTGCGCCCATGTTTTCACTCGCTCGCCTTCACTGGGTGGTTTTGCTTGAAAGAATTCTCATACCCGTAAAACCTGCATGTAAGAGTCAAAACTGCGTGAAAATATTGAACACATGTACAAGTGAATGGTCTCATCAGCAAAGAGCTTTCTCCCAAAGACCCCAGGCATAGGAGTGGCGGTGATTCCTTCCATCTGAAGGAATCTCTGGTGTCTCCCAATTCTAACAGAAAGTCACTCTCTGAAGGAGAGGGGACACTGGCTCAGGTTGGTCATAGGGGAGCTGCCTGAGGGCCTAGGGAAATTCCTAGGTCTATAAGATGTTCGTTATGCAACCACAAGGACCTGAACACAGTTCTTAGAACTCTCATTTTAAAAAGCCAGGCAGGCTGGTGTGAAGTTGCAATCCCAGCACTGGAGCTTACTGGCCAGCCAGCCTAGCCTAAGCAAGCCCCAGATCCCAGTCAGAGACCCTGTATCGGAAAACAAGATGGACGGCTCCTGAGGAACCTCTGGCCTCCACACACAAGTGCACACACATACGCGCGCAACTAGTCTGATTTATCAGAAGGACCGTCTAGCAGTGGTCGTGGCTAAAGTCAGCCTTCTCTGATGTTAGAATGGCCGAGTAGCGACCACAAATGATGTCATGACATGAAGTCATTCCCACAGCCTAGGTGTAAGTCCTGTAAGCCAGAAATCAGTGACAAGCCCCACCTTGCCCACCACTCCTGGCAGGCTTTTCAGACCAGCTTTTGGTTCTGATAGTGTTGCCTCCTCTTCTACATGAGAGGACCCTGAATCCCAGGGAGATCCACCCTGGGTCCTTCAGCTACCTTCACAGTGCAGGCCACTGAGAGGAGAGCCCCGGGTCCTCTTATACCTATGTCCACGTGATCAGGAATGGAAGGGAGGCACTCATGCAAGGAGAGGTATGTCTCTGCCTTCCTTTCCCATTCTTTCTCCTTCTTGCAGCTTGGGAAGTCATTATACAGTCAAGGGCACCACCTTAGGAAGATGGAAGTTAGAGCCAGGGCCTGTGATATCTGGGCACATGACCTGAGACACCACTCAGACCTTCCTGGTGAGTGAGACTGGAATAGGCTAGCTCATCACACAAATATTAGGATGGACCCACTGAAAGGGAGGAGGGAAGGAAGAGTTGAAAAGGATGCGGAGTGGTGGAAACCCTGTGTGGTACAGCAACATGAAGCAGTACAGAGGCTGGAGAGAGGGCTCAGTTGGCAAAATGTCTGCTATGCAAGCATGAGGACCTGAGTTCAAATCCCATGTAACAAGCCAGCTGCAGCTGCAGACGCAGCTACAATCCCAGAGCTGTGGACAGAGAAGAGCGGAGGCTTGATGCGGCTTGTTGGCTCTCAGTGACAAACTTCTGGCTCAGGGAGAAACGCTGCCTCAGAGAAATAAGATGGAGTGACAGAGGACACCTGGTACCTTCTTTTGGCCACCGTGCACACCTGCACACAGGTACACAACCCACACACAGAAATTCATGCACACCAAAAAAAAATGATAATAAAACAGCATGACCACTATAGAAAACAGAGCAGGTCTAACAATAACTAAAAATGATTGCCAGAGGGTCCAGCAATTACACTTCTGAGTATACTCCTGTCCACAGCTGTTGAAACATGGATGCAACCCAAGGCCCACTGAAGCACTGATGGATAAACAAACTGTGGGCTGCACTGGCCCTACAAAGGAAGGATAGGCTGACGTAGTGTACAAGGTGATGAACTTTAAGGACATTGTGCTCAGGGAAATAAGCCAGGAACCAAAAGACAAATGTTGCATGATTCCATTTATATGTGGTACTCACAGTAGTGAGAAACACACAGACAGAAAGTGGGATGGTTGCTAGGAGCTGTGGGAGAGAAAGGGACGAGTTGTTTTGAAGGAACAGACTTTGAGTTTTACAAGATGAAAAGTTATGGAGGAGGATGGTGATAAAGCTTGCATACTATAGAAGTATTTAATGAGATGTGCACTTAAAAACAGTGAGGACGGAGGCTGGAACGATGGCTCAGCGGTTAAAAGCACTGACTTTTCTTCCAGAGGACTGAGGTTTAACTCCCAGCATGCACAGGCTCACAACCAAGCATGACTCTAGTTCCAGGGCATCCAACGACCTCTTCTGTCCTTCACAGGTACCAGGCACACAGACAGTGCATGCAACCAAAACCCCACACACATAAAATAATGGAGATGGTGGTGATTGCTGAAGCTCCAGATTTATTGTTTTATGGTAAATTCCATGTTCTGTAGCTGGGAGCTTAGAGATGGCAGTTTGGGGCTCGTGTTCTGCTGGGAGAGGAGGTTGGCTCCTGGGCTACCTGATCTAACCAGTTAGATGGATGGACCGGCTGCTTTGTGGTTCTTAAATCATGGTAAAGCATACCATTTTTATTTTCTATTAAATGTCATGTTATGTATGTTTCTTCAAGTGAGGACTAGGGAGCTTCTTAGAAGAGCCTGCTAGATTGCCCAGGAAAGTCGGGGAGTGAGCGCAGCAGATCCCCAGCAGGCCTGTACACCAGGAAACTTTTCCCAGCTTCCTTAGCCCCAGATCTCCTAACTGGTAGAGAATAGGCTCATTCTTACCTCATGCCACTCTGAATCCCAACACCACAACTCCTGTTAAATACTTTGGGCATCCTGGTCAGAAGACACCACCCATCTCGGCTGATGAGAAGGTAATAAGATTGAAAGCCCCAAGCCAGCATGGAGGGTGGTAAGAGATCTGAAAGGTGGGGTGAAGTGGAAGGGGGGACTGGGGGTTCATATGATCATGATAGGTTGTTTGTATGTATGCAATCATCAAGGAATTTAAAAGGAATATTCTAGTTCTTTAAAACAAAAATTAAAGTTCTAAACGACAAGTTTGTCATTTAATTCTCCCTTTTCTCTCTCCATCTCATCTCCAAAGCCAGGACTATCCGGAGCCCATTGATTAATACTCATAAGGCCTCCAAATCACACTCAGACAGTACTGCACACTTTTATTTACAGAAAACACAATTAAAGCATTTCAATTTTCATCTAGCAAACTGATCCACATTTTTTGTCGTTTTTTTTTTTTCACAAAGAAATATCACAGAGAGACCCCAGGATCAATCAGAAACTTCTAAGATTCATTAGCCATTACTAATCCAGGGGTTGCCACAAGACTCAGACAGACAAGCTCATCACAAACCAGAGAGAAAGGAAGTAGTCCCGGTTCACCTCACAGTAAAACCCTGCTCACCACCAGGCAAAGGTGCGCAGGAGGGACAGGTGCCCCATGAGAGGGAGTGGGAATCTGGGGCAGGAAGCAGGGATGGGGGAGGGGTGATCACTTTTCCTAAACTGGGAGAGCTGGTCCCTTTGTATCCATCCCTTACAATGAGAAGACAGTTGCAGAAGGTGGAAGTTGTGTGCTGGAGAGCCTCTCCTTGTATGCCTGTGCCTACGTGTGACTGTGTGAGTGGGTGCCTGTAAACACTGTCCCCATCTATAGAAGGATTCAACATCCTCTGTCCCAGTGAGTCCCCTCTAAGACATAGTGCAAATTTCAGGGTCAAAGAGGCAGGAGGGAGGGGAGTGGGCATGGGTGGGAAGGACACACAGACAGGGTGGGAAAGGCTGGAGGGAGGGGAGTGGGCAGAGGTGGGAAGGACACACAGACAGGGTGGGAAAGGCAGGAGGGAGGGGAGTGGGCAGGGATGGGAAGGACACACAGACAGGGAAAGGCTGGAGGGAGGAGAGTGGGCAGAGGTGGGAAGGACACACAGACAGGGTGGGAGAGGGAGGAGGGAGATAAGGCAACAGTTTTAAAAAACCGTCCATAGCAGGTCCACATCAGCAAAACCAGAGCCACCTGCCTCCCACCCCCACCACACTCGGGTCACAAGAATGGTCGGAAATCGCGCTCCTCCACTAAGCTGATGGCCGGGTTCTTCAGCTCCTCCTCCGTGTTGGCCATTTTGTAGCCCAGCTGGGCCAGCACCTGCTGGCAGGCATTCTGGGCGAAGGCCACAATGTCATAGGAGAGGCGGAAGCGCCACTTCTCAGCTGTGGCCGCAGAGTTGCGCACTGTGCCATACTTGTGCTTGCCCAAAGTGGGGTCGCCCCTTGTATTGTTCTGGATCCAGCGCGCCACGTGACCGTCCAGCGGTATACCCAGGAATTCGTAGATCTCCTCTGTCTTCTTCATGGGGTTTCTGGCCAGGTCCTCATAGCGCACTAGCATGTACTTGCCCTTGAGCCAGGAGGGCCGCATCAGGCCGGTGGACACGGAGCTGGAGAAATCCTCGCACACTGTGGTGAGCTGTGTCACATCCAGGTTGTAGGGTTTCCTTCCTGTGCCGTACCAAAGCCGCCAGAGTCGGTAGGTGTCCCGGAAGGTCTCACTCCGGGAAGCTAAGATGCCACGAGGGTCTCGTACCAGCTGGATGACCTTGAGGTTCAGCCTGGGGTCTTCCACCAGGGCTCGAAGGTCATTCACCTCAGGCACCCGTACAGTCTTGATGGCCACGTGGCTGCGCTCACGACAGGCTTCAGCTGCCAAGGTCAGGTTCAGAAGGCCGCACTTGCGCACACAATCCCCTTCCTCTAAGACCAGATCAGGGGACCCTGGAGGGTCGCACACTGGACGGGAACAAAGGACCCTGCTAGCTCCTCGGCGGAACACCCTGTCAGTGGTGTGGTTGACGGGTGGCGGCTTGATGTAATTCTCTAGAAAGTAGAGATCACAGTCATAAAGGCTCCTCAGCAGGTCCCGGCTGGCCCCAAGCATGACCCTACGATCTGCCGGGCTCTTGCCCTGGGTGAAGCGGGGAATGAGAGTGTTCTGGACGTGGTAGAGAGGCTCGAACAGGTAGAAGACATCCATGTGCTGGTTGAAGAGCTGGCCCACAAAGGATGAGCCACTGCGTGTGGTGGCCAGGATGAGGACGTGAGTCTTCCTGGAGAGGTTATAGGAGAAGGTGGGGCCCTCCTCACACAACCGCTCTGCCAGTCCAGTCTCTGTCAGTCCAGGGCAAGTATGGAAAGACTTGGCAGTGAACGTGCGGATGGCTGTGTACTGGATGGCAATGGAGGCCAGGGCAAGGAGGAGGACAGCCTTCCAGGAACATTGCATGGCTGGGCACCGTCATGGGGCTGCTGCTCCAAGGCACAGGGTCTGTGGACCGAGGACAGTCAAGGGTTAAATGTCTCATATAGTCAAGAGTCTTCATGGAATCCAGGAAAACACCCAGTCCTGCCCAGGACTACAAAGCCTGCACTGGATAGTCATTTTCTTGGTGTCTCCTGGGAGCTTTTGAGAGCTAAACAGATAGATTCCCTGTGCCCCAAGAGCTAAGTAAATTTTGACTGCAGAAGCCTCCTAGAGTGAGCTCTGGTTTCCCTATGCCAACCCACTTACTGTGCCAAAGTCCAACTCCCCCAACTCCTGCATTTAGGGGGTGCCTCATGCCACACCCTGCCCCTGCCTGTGGCTTCTGCCAGCATCTCCTGGATCATGAAGATCATCTTCTAATCACACAGGCTGATACCCAGCTTCCCAGACACTGCTCTTTCTACCCATCCTCTAGATACCCTCCGAGGAAGGAGATACACTCATTTCTTCCCCCAAGACACAAGTCCTAGAGAGCAAGGACTTGTGCCCCATTAATTCTAAGTTGACAGCAGAAGCCAGCAGGGCCAGAAAGTGCCCACATTGGGCCACGGCCCTTCTCCCTTGCAAATGAGGGAGCCCAGCTACCTCCAAAGGGGGACTCTGAGGCACCTTTAGTGTCATAAGTCAACTGGCCTGGAGCAGGGGCAGATCCCAGAGGCTGCTGGGATGTGTCTCTGCCCAGGACCCAAGGCTTGCTTCTGGCGGTGAGGCAGCAATGCTCGCTACCCAGACAAGATGCTCCTTCACCCTCTGGTCCACAAGAGAGAGGCTAGCAAGGGGCCATAGGAAGGTAGAAAGGGAAGTGCATGCCATGGGCTCACAACATGCCCCAAGCAATCTTGCAAGGTGGCCCAAGGGATGCTGACTCAGTCACCAGGTCCCAAGAGATGCCAGGGCTGTCCCAGACCCAGGGCCAGGGACCTCAACACTTACCGAAAAAGGACTGCTGCCCAGTGGAGACTCGGCTGCCAGTGTCTCAAATCCAACCTGTCCAGGAAGTGCAGTGATCTGCACCTCAGGCCTGTGGCCAGCAGCTGCAGGGACAGTGGGCAGGGTGTGCTTGGGCTCCATTCTCCCTCTCTTTACCCCACAGTCTGCTCCCAAGGCATAGTGACTTTGCCTGCATTGACTCAAAGCTCCAGCTGATCCAGTACCATCCATGAGCCATGAAGCCCCAACCTTCAAGCTGCAACCTCTCTTGCCCACCCCTCTACCCACAACAAGCCATGATCCTTCTGGCTAGCATGCATGCCCAAGTGCCTGAGGTGGCAGGCCCAAAGGGGTTCTGTATTGGAAATGAATGGAACAACCCTGACCTTTCAGAATTCAACTGGTCCTGCGATGCAGGCGGGTCACCCAGGCCTTCGGGTGGAGAAGGTAGCTCCAAAGGGACAGCTGGGGACAAGGGTCTTCTTTCAACCATGTGCAGCATGCACGACAGCTACCTGAAAACCAAAGGCACACTTTACCAAGCCCCAGTAAAACACCAAAGCCAGTGTGGCTTTAGATGGCACCTACTAAGCACTCACACAGGGCTAAGCCATTTACCCAAATGAGCAGATTCCCTCTGTAAGCAGGTCTGGGCCCACAACACAGGCGGCAGTACCTGCTGGGACCTATGGCTTTAACCCACTTCTGGAAGCTGTATACTTTCTCCCCAAGACACAAGTCTTTCTCATGCTCGGACACACCTGGCCTTCAAACATGCACCCGATTCACTGTCCCAGCCCACCCATGAGCCAGCATGGGAGGGACCAGAACCGAAGGGGAGGAGCTCTGAGACTCGGGATGCACGTTCTCTTTTGCCATTATGCCTGTTATTGGTTGGCTCACGGCTGGTAGGTAGACTCCATCTCCCGAGCAAACAGAGACACCATTTTGGATAATCTGTCATTCCTTACAAACTGCTCTGGTAGATCATGGGCCTACTCCCATTGCTCGAGTGGAGAATTCAAAGACCACTGTATGGCTCACAACTGGGAACCAGCAGGGACCTGAGTCCCTCTGCAACAGTCTGGCCAGCACTCTAATCCCTTCACCTTTGGCTCAGTGTCCCAAGGAAGAAGGCAGAGCCTGCTTGCCTGGGGAGAAGCAATGGTAACAAAATAGAGGCTTGAGATCTGGGAATCCCATTTAAAATGTGAAATTCCACTACCATGTGTAGAAATCAGTACTGCATCACCACCGAGAGGCAGCTAATAGGGTAAGAGGCACGGCCCGGATTCTTGGGAACCTCTCAGTATGATCAAAGTCATGGTCTGGACCACATTCAACACAGCCCCTGTGACAGAGGACGCTGCCCCATGGAAGGAGGGCTGAGGAGAGTGGGAAGCCCTCTTTATTTTAATCTCGGGTCCCTGCCAGGTGCCCCAAGGGAAACCCAGCACTCTGCCAGCCAGGGAACGCCAGCAACAGCAGAACCCCCTTTCTTCAGCTGTGACTCCACCAAACTCAGTCACGTTTCTTCACAGGCATCTACCAGTGATCTAGACCAATAGGCACCGAAGACCACAGAAAGTCAGCACTCTTGAGGGCTCCCTGTCTTCCTGTGTGAGTGCTCCACCCCTGCCCCACCTCAAGGCTATGAGATCAGCACCCCACAAACCCATTTAGCAGAAAAAGAAGTTGAGGCTCCTCGGGTTGCAACAGCTTTTTCAGGTTCATGCCCCAAACTAATGTTCAAATCCATTTGCTGAATCTGCTCCAGGGCCACCTCTATTTCATCACTGATCTGCATTAAGACAGGGTTCTTTGGCCCTTAGCACCCCACCCTGCAATTGCAGCTCTAAAGACAGAATACGCACAGGTCACTTCAGAGGATAGCCATGCTTCTTGCCTAGGAGAAGAGGGACAGTCCGAGCTCTTTCCCCAGTTTCCCTTCCCACACAACACTTGGAGAAACTCAAAGGCAGGTCTAAGAGTTGAGGTTGTTCTCAGAGACGTGGTCCCCTAAAGTGAGGAGACTTCTCTCAAGGGACAGCATGGGCACTGTGGGCACAAGTTTGAGATCCAGCTGAGGACCATGTGCCCGCCTTCCAGGAGGGCAAAGGCAGAGCATGAGAACAGGAAGGAGGATGCTAGGACCCACTGAGCGTGCCCTGCTCTCCTGCCAGCCTGGCACAGCCAAGCCCAGAGCTGGCCAAGGGTCCTTGGTATGCCAGAGGCATTTGTCCTGGAAACCAGAGGCCCAGGGGCCAGGTCTGGTTGTTCCCAGGCAAGTCTTGGATTCTGCAAGAGATTTCTCAATGCCCTAGTCTTCCAAGACAGACTTGGGGGCCCATACCCCTTCCTGTGTTTCCAGTAGTTTCTGGTATGGCCTCCCTCATTGGTGGGTCAAACCTTGGGCACAAGAATCCAGAATCCCACCTTCTTGTGAGAAGCTAGTGCCCACCCAGGAGAAGGTTCCGACTGCAGCAGCATAGTCAGGAGTGGAGGAGGATGCTACACAGAGAAGCTCTGATTTGCAGCTAAGAGCTTAAGCCAGCATCACACCAGCTGCCAATCAGAGGGCACACACATCTGCTGAGCACCAGCTGGGTCTGAATTCACTTCTGCAGTCTCTAAAGGTGGCCTAACCAGAGCAGTGGCTGTAACTGACATGAAATATTTATTCATACCCAGCATTATGACAAGACCTTGCCTTGCAATTGACAAGTGACCTCTGGCCCCAGCTCCATGGACCCCAGCAAAGCTCTCCTAATTTTTGCTTTGCTTTTTTGCCTTAGGGAAGCACCTCAAAAATAATTACCTGCACCCCTAGCGTCTGCTCTAATAGAGGCAGACCTCTGTAAGACTTTGCCCACCACTCCTTCCCAAACCACTTACCCTACCAGAATTTTCTGCTCTAGACTGCTGCGGTGTTATTTCTGCCTCACTCTAGTGGCCAGAACTGATAGTGCAGCCTCTTAGCTTTGTTTGTTTGGAAGAGGCCTAATGGGAGGGCCAAAGGTCCTGTGGTGGGTGGGAGGTGTGGTGTTGCAGACTGCAGGAAAGTGTGATAATGGCACCTCCACCCAAGTTCTGACTTCCGATCCACAAAGAGGCAAGCAGCAACAGGCAGTCTGGCTCTCTACACTGACCTTCCCCACTGCCCGCCCCACAGTGCCAAGGCTGGAGAAGCAGTGTCGTACACAATGCCACTAGCAGGAATGCTCTGCATCTTCTGCCTGTCACTAGGTTAGTGACACTGGTTCACACCTATTTGTACCTAGCATTTTCTTCAGGTCTTCGCCTCTCTACCTTAAGGACGTACCCCATATTCAGGACCAGCTGAGCCACGTTCACATGGGACAGAGGGAAAACCCCGTGGATAGTGGGAAAACTCAAGTCATTCTCCAGGAGAGAGCAGCATTCAGTGCCTGCCCTCCTCACCAACCACCAGCTCAGTCTCATTCCCCATCCCATCCCATCTTCTCGCAGGGGAGGAACTAAGAGGCTGTGGAGGGGTGGGCACTGCTTACAGTGAGCTTTGATTTATTATGTTTGGGAATAGTCCTGGGGAGTGACCTCATCTCCGGGGAAGAGCTAGAGAGGTGTCTGAAGATAAGGTTGGCCACTGAGACAACTATCCCTGACCCATCTTAGTGCTCCCTTCTTTACCCTGGTGACACCGCCAATCAGCCTTCTCCTCTCCAGCCTTCAACATGCCTGGTCAAGGCTCCACTGCCCTACAGTCAAGCACTAACCCTGAGCAGGTAGACCTGAGGGAAATGGTTGGCTGGAGGTTACTGAGGTCACACAGGACCTGCAATAAGCAGGGCCTTAAAGAGACCAAAGCCTGCAGGGAGTGGTTGAGGCTATTCTTGGACAAGTGACTTCTTTCCCCCAAAATGTTTTTTCTGACAGCCCGGGGAGCAGGGCACAGAGAGCAAGAGAAATGAGCCTGAGCATCGGCCACCTGAACAAAACCATGGCACGGGGACTCCGGGGCTCCGGGGGCAGGGCACTTGGCACGGGGACTCTAGGGCTCTGAGGGCAGGGCACTTGGACAGGGAGGAGCTTAGCTGGAAGGCAACTTCAGGAAACTGCACATCTAAATCCACTGTCAGCCCTGACCCACCATAGATGTTTGTTTGGTTAAGGTTTAAAAGGAAAACAGCCAGGGGATTTCTTTTCTCTAAAGGAAAATGAGGTGATGAAAACGGGGCAAAGAGAAAAGAAGAGCCGGGAAGCCTGAAGACGGTGCCAGCTCTGCTCCAAACACCAAGTAACTTGTGGGTTTATGGGGTAGAGCTTCCTGGCAGCCAATGGGAAAAGGAAAATAACTCAGCTACACGTTTTACAGGATCGATAAGACAAAACACATGATTGTAAGATATCTGGTGAATAGAGGCTGGGATCATGAGATCTCCCAAGAAGTCTCCAAAGTCACATGCCACCAAAAACCCAACAAAACCCAAGGGCAAGTTCCCGAGGGCTGTGTGCTGGAGCATCCTTCAGAATTAGCAGTATGGCAGACACAGAGAGACGTTGCAGGTGTTCCAGTCCGTGGAACAAAGTGTTCCTCTTTGCTGCCACGCCTGTCTCCACTTTAACCTCAGTAAGGTCTGCAGGTCTTTCCTGCGGAATCTGCATGACAGGTGTTATGTACCCACCCTCTGGAGCATCCTCAGCAAGAACCGGTCTTACTGTCAGGGTTCTCAAGGTCGACCAGCTGTACAGAGGGTTACTAGTCCTTTTTCATTTCGCCATAGGCACACTGCGTTCTCCAGGCAGGTCGTTCCAGTATCCACGAGTGCAGGTACTGAGGACACAGGACACCCCTGGCCGTCTCAAGCTTCTTCATAAAGTTGTCATCAGCCCTGAAGGAAAGACCTGCATGGGGAGGTTGGGTGGGAACCTCCTTCCAGCTGTTTGGCGGCTCAGAACCTTTGAACCAAATGCTCAACCCCTGCTGCCCTCTGTTGCTCTGAGGGGTGAAATGAGAGAAACAGAGCAATCACAGACAGAAGCAGAAAGCAGAGGATAGGAACAGCTCAACATAGTGGGGTACAGACAAGATTCATGAAGGGGTGTCCTCTGGTGTGAGTTCAGGGACTAGCCTGGACCACCACAATCCTGGCTTGGATATGCCCGCCCATGGAGCTAGTCCCACCTGCAGGGACCTCAGCTTTAGGGGAAGGAAGTTACTTCTGTCCTGTGTCTGGTGGCCTGGGAGCAAAGTCCTCCCTGACATGGGGTGAGTGACTGCCCTCCTGTGCTGACACAAGGGCCTAGTATACAGGAACCCGAGAAGAGAGATGAGTCAGAAAGCTGGTCCCTGTCTCAGCCAGGCCAGCCTGTGAGAGGCGGAACTACTGCCCCAGCACCAGACGGAAAGGCCCCGGTTTCCTGTCCCCCTCAGCACAGCCACGCCGGTTGGAATAGTACTAAGGCCCCACCCACTGGATTCTGGTTTGGTTTGGGCTTCAGTCATCCTCCCAACTTTAAGGATGAGGAAACAACAGCAGAAGCTGGGCACCACAGCTGCTGCCCTGCTGGCAGCTAACAGAGTGACCTCCTGCTTCTGCATCTTTGGACCCCTGTCTCTGGACACCTCGTGCTTCTGCATCCTTGGACCCCTGTCTCTGGACACCTCGTGCTTCTGCATCCTTGGACCCCTGTCTCTGGACACCTCCTGCTTCTGCATCCTTGGACCCCTGTCTCTGGACACCTCGTGCTTCTGCATCCTTGGACCCCTGTCTCTGGACACCTCCTGCTTCTGCATCCTTGGACCCCTGTCTCTGGACACCTCCTGCTTCTGCATCCTTGGACCCCTGTCTCTGGACACCTTCATGGGGCCCGCCTGCCCCATGTGCTCAAGAGCTGGAGCCTGAGAGTGAGAGAAGACAGGGCATCAAGGTTCACCTAAACCCTGAGGTTTAGGAGGGATGGGGACGACTATGGACCTGGATCCCGCAAAGGGTTGATCCCGCAGGAATAGCTAGTTGACAACAAGGCCGGGATGCCCATTCAACTGCAATGACCCAAGCCCTGATTGCAACCACAGAGTTTAGGCCCCAGGCCACATAAGAACACCAGTTAGCACTAGGACACAAGGAACCGATGCAGGGAGTGCCAGAACCAAGGGGGCCACCCCAGATAAGCTCCTGACAATCATGACCTCACCATCCACCCTCTGGTGGTGTCCCCTGCTGGAGACAGGGGCTACCTGCTGCTCTTCCTGAGGGCTCCCTGCCGAGTGAATGAATCTAGCTATTTCACCCTTCCATGCTGAATGACAAGAACAAAAATGACCACAACTGGATGTGGCTGTTACCATCCGCACCCCACCTCAGGACTCTGGGGGAGCAATAACTTAGAAGCTACGACCCAGGAATGTCGCAATCCTCTGCAGCCAGAAAACATCAGAGCAGAAAACACCAGGTCTGAACTTGCCTGAACTGGATAAAGGTCTTAGGCTCAAGGCCCAGAGAGGCAGCCTTTCTCTCTTCTCCTAGACTGTGCCACCCAATCTGGTACCAAGCACATCACATGCCAGTGTGTCCTTCATCACTTCTCCCAAGTAACAAGCAGAATGATAATCTCTGACTGCTACAAAGACCTCTAGAATAAAGGGTAATGTAGGTATTCCCCAAAGTTCAGAACCATGGTGTGGCTGCCACGCATCACCCCAAGCTGAGGGTGAAGATACGGCTGTGTCCACTTCACATGTAAGACTCAGAAAGGTTAGATAATGGGCCAGAGATGTCTCATCAAGTAAAGGTGACTGCCACCGAGCCTGCTGGTCATAGTTTGATCCCCAGTTCCCATGTAGTAGAAGGAGAACCGCCCTCCTTACAGACGTGGTGGCTTGCACACATCTACATACATACACACACAAGATAACTAGGAACATGTAATTCCCTTTTTAAAGAAAGCACGTTTAGGTGGCTGGATCACAAAAGTCAGATGTGGCAGTGGGGTGCGGGAGGGTCCCTAGTCTCTGAACTTGCCTATAAGCTTTCCACAGTCCATGCTGGAGAGTGAAAGCCAGACCCACAACCTCAGGTAGCCTGACCCTTTCTGAGCCTGGCACATAGAAGGGGAAGGGCACACCCAGTTCACAGGACTCAAACAAATCGAGTACAGTGTGTCCTCAGCACAGAGATGGGTCCGCAGCCATCACTCAATTAGTGCCATCTTCAGAATGTCAGCAACACACAGCCATCTGTCATTTTCTCTAGCCTGCACAATCCTTGAAGGATAGCTCCAGGAACCCCTCTGTCAGTGTCGAGTTTGGAGCACCTTCCTACTCAGAAGTCCCAAGAGACTCTCTGGCATCCCAGAGACTCCAGAGAAGAGTGGGGGCCTTGCTTTCCTCTGCATCCCTAGGTCTCCAGCTCACAGCCCTTCCAGCTCCAATCACGGAACAAACACAAAGCGAGGATCTCTAAACATTTAGAAATCGCGGGAACCCTGTGCCCCCACACAGCACCATGGGGATTTATAAAGAACAAATCATGCCTGACAAACTTGATAGCTTTCCTGATAGAATTACAAGACTGGTGGATGAAGGAAACGAGGGCAGGGTAATATATCTTGATTTTTAGTAAAGCATTTGATACAGCGCCTCGAGTAATCTTACAAAATTAATTCAAACAGACTTGGCCCTCAGCTCTTGTCATGGAGCCTAAAGGCAGGAGGGGGCATGTCCCAAGAGTCCTGAGTGGAGGAGGCAAGGCCAGGGGCAAGGCCTGGAAGGCAAAGAGTCTGGGAGTGGGGGCAGGGCTGCCCGGCCGGTGCCAGGCCACATCTTATCTAACATCTTCATTAATGATCCTGAGAGAGGGAGCAAACAGTCCGTTAATGAAATTTGCAGAGGATATTAAATTGTAAGGTGTTGTGAACACCAATGAGGACAGCAAAGTGGTCCAGAGAGACCTAAGGCAAGACTCAGATCGCTGGTAGAGACGGGGTGGGGGCAGAAGGCAGTTGCCGAGCTTCTTGGAGAGCTAAAGGGAAGGAGGAGAACGGTCCCCCAGGCTGCTGTGCAGCTGAGAGAGGTCACAGTTAGCTTGGGTTCTGGCCTAACCGAGCAGGCAAACCCCAGGAATCTTATTTTTGGCATCTGTAAAATAGAAGAGCCAGCAGCTAACTCCGTTGCAGCTGAGATAGCTGGTAGGAGTGGGCGGAGGGAGTTCAGGGAGCTGGGGACGGATTTCCACCTTATACAAGAGGGCCCTTCAAGCCATGGGTGTGCTACAGTGAGAAGGGGTCTGGGGAGGAGACTCTGCTTGTGTGTCACTGGCGGCCTGAATTTTCCTAGGCCATGCTCCCCAATACTGTGGTGCTGGAACTGTTAGAAAAAACCTCTCCCAGCCCTACCAGCTCCAACCTAAGGACTGTGCTCCTAAGTCCTGATTGTCATAACCACATGGCCCAGCTGCTCCAGGATCGGGGGATGGGGACTGAGCCCTTCTCTCTGCCATAAGGTCCCTTTCTACCTATACCTCCTTTGTCCTAGCCCCAAGGGGCTCAGCAAGCAACCCTTCCCTAGGATGTGAAGCAAAGCCATCTAGCCTTGGAGGGTTTCTTCTCACAGGTTTCTGGCTAGGTAGAGTCTTAAAAAGAGCCAAGCTATAGAGTACCAGGCTGGAAAAACCTAAATAAATCTCTATGAGAATAAATGAGTGGCTGACCCCAGCGGGGTGCCAGGGTTCTTCTCAAGCAGGCCATCCCAGACAAGCATCAGAGCACTGACTGGCACACAGGGGAGGGAGCCAGGTGAATCCCTTCACATTAGATAAGTAGCCATGCCACTCTCCCCACACACTGGGGTACTGCTGTGTGTTCCCTGTTAAGGAACCTGACCTTCAGGAGCCTATTAGGCCCTCGGTTTGCAGAGAAAGGAACAGAGGCACTGAGTAGTCACCAGAAGCTTGGAAGCTGAACCAGGAGAGAATCCTATCGGGTGGAGAGAGGTAGCCTGTCCTCTGGGGGGGGGGGGGGGGCTTGTTTACCCATCTCTCTTCCCAGCAAAGAGAGTTGGTCCAGCTGCACCACACTTGTGGAGCCTGATTTTACTATATGTTTCCTTCCTTCCCCCAATGCCTCGCTGCACCGAGTCCTCTGAACAAGTCTGTTTCCATGGAAACCATACAGTGACTCAGGGCTTCGGGACCTTCTCAGAACCAGATTATGACTATCAGATGCTCCCTTCTCACCACACTTTCAGCCTCCCAATGTGCAAGGATGGGGCACAGCAGATGGGCAAGAGGGACCTGGGGGGCACAAGCCAGACCTCACTGCGAACCTGACGCCCAAGGCTACTGCACACTCAGGGGAACAAAGACAGATCCCTCCTCCAGGGCAGCCTAGCTTACTCCTATACTAGCACCCTCAACCTAGCTCCTCTGGAGCCAGGACCCTTGGGAGAGGGCACAGAGATCTACATCCTCCTCTGAGCAGAACTGACATGGGGGCCGGGGTAGAGGGAAGCAGGGTAATGTAGGGTGCTCAAATGCAAAGGGTCCAAAGCTCCACAGCTGCTCAGCAAAGAGGATGTGGAGGGGAGGGGTCTGCAGGGT
This sequence comes from Chionomys nivalis, assembly GCF_950005125.1. NCBI lineage: Eukaryota > Metazoa > Chordata > Mammalia > Rodentia > Cricetidae > Chionomys > Chionomys nivalis. Next base: position 81,991,720 of record NC_080094.1, read on the forward strand.
CTGCAGGGTGCTGGGGAAGGGGAAGGAGGTGTGACCTCAAAGCCCCAGCAGTACTGCGTGGATATCACCAGTGGCCTCTCACTTTGCACAGCCCACAGACACTGTGGTCTGAGCTGGTCTTGAGCCACTCACCCACCAAGACCAGGGATGACAACAACAAGCAATGAAAGTTTAAGGGGCCAGGCTCCTGCAGGGGTCCAAGACCCAAGGGCATATCCACCCCCTCCTTTCTTCTGCAGCTCCCTAAAGCCCCAAGAGGGCGGGGAATAGAATAGATTGGAAGCTTGATCTCTCCCTGGTGAATCCAACATGTGAGTCATGACGGCAGAAGCACTTTGAAAGAGAAACAGGGTCATCATGATGCCTAGAAGTGCGGCGGTTACTGGGGACTGGAGCCTGGGAACTGCCTGCCAGCTTGGGTGTCTCTGTGAGACAGCCCAGCCACACCTCCCACCTAAGGGACTGAGGAACCAGGGAAACCAATCTTGCTCCCTGGTCTATGAGCTCCCTGTCTATTTGCCTCTTACACCTACTGGTATCTTTGGCTTTCCAAAGCAGCTCCCTGCCCAGCCAGGATACCTGCCTCCTGCCACCATCCTCAGTTCCTACTGTCCCTAAGTTCCACAAGATTTTGGGCTGAATTCCTGTCCCTGGGAGGACATGCATCTTCCCTGTCCTAGCCTCAACCTCTCAGCCATCAGCTATAACATCCCTGGCACCTGGATGCCTGGATCCCCTGGTGTCCAGGAGCCTCTTGTTTAAACAGTTGTTAAGTCTATCAGGAAGCCAGAACTAAGATTGCAATCCTGAAAAGGGGCAGGCCTGGAGTAGGGGGAGATGACATAGTGAGGCCCTGAAATCAGGCCAAGGTGCCCCCCTAGCAGGACCATGAGATCTTACCTTCCTCAGATAGCTTAGCCTTTCAACCCATGGGTCCCAGACAGGGTCACAGTTGAATGTTACTGTAAAGTCAAACACTGTGTCCCTCCTCTCTGGAGCCGAGAGAAACTGACCAACACACACACACACACACACACACACACACACACACACTCCCGGTTCTACTCAGAGAGGAGCTAGGGCTATTTATGCGGTGAGAGGGGGGAGATCTGCACCGTCAGGCAGACCTAGCCTCCTAAAGGCCCATCCCATCACAGCATAGTGGGAGCGGATGCAAGACCGAGGCTAGAAGCAAGAAGCCTCAGGGTGTAAACCTGGTTTGGAAAGTTAGAGGAGGCACCCGAACCTCAGGGTTTCTGCCAGCTTTGGCAGCCCCGAGTCGGGCTGTGAGATGGTGAACCCGGAGCAGACGCCCGAGTGCGTTCGGCAAGAGAAAGGAAGCCCCGGGCTTATCCCAAGTTTGCTGCCCTCGCCAGATGGGGGCAAGGAGGGGCTGGGGCGATCGCTGCGCTCCACGGCTACCAGTCCAGCCATGCTCTCCCAGCATCTATCACTCTGCGGCCCCACACCACCGCCTCCGCGCACCGCCCAGAGACACCGGCCCCGAGCTAGGGGCGTCTCCCGCCGCGCCCGCGCCCCTCCCGGCTGCTGCGGCGCAGTCCACTCCCGCCTGCCCCGGGTACGGCGGGTCCCGGCCATACCTGGTGGCGGGCACGCTGGGAGCCCCTGCAGCGCACAGCGCCGGCTCCATCCTTGGTCTAGAGTCAGGCTCATTGAGAGCCCGCGGGTGGCGGTGGCGGTGGCGGCGGCATCCTCCTCCTCCTCCGCGCCCTGCTCCTCGGCCCCCCTTCTCCCGAGCCTCTTCCTCCGCCTCCGCGCGTCCCCTCACGGGCCCCTCTCCATGGCCCGGAGGGGCTCTAGCCTGGGGTGACTGGTGCAGCACAGTGCCTTCTCCCGGGAGGAGAAAGAGAGCGATCTCTGACCAGAGGGACGCAGGATCTGGGACCCGGACCCTGAGCACTGCAGCCCCAGGCTCCGGAGGATAGTAGCAGCCCGGAGGCCGGAGCCTCGCAAAGCACCCTCTTCGCGTCCCCGAGCCTCAAGCGGCAGCCTCTGCTTCAACCCGGAGCTAGCGGGCAGCAGGCGCTGCGGTCCCGGCTCCACCCCCAGCGCCGCCCGCCCCCTCTCCGCCCGACCCCGTCAGCGCGCGCCCTCCCGCCCCCAGTGCAGCCTAGGCCTCCAGCGCTGGGACACCCCCTCTAGCAGGGCTCCGGGGCCAACCCACCGGCGGGCCGGGCAGCCACGCCCACCCCGAGTTGAGGATGTCAGGCGGCAGGAGCACCGGTACCTCTTGGCCTGCCCTCTCTCCCGAGCCCCCACGAGGGAAAGCACATGCTCTATTTTTACGGCCAAAACCTCTGTATCTCCAAATCTGTCTACAGCCACATCCTGACCCTGTGTCCCAATCACTATCCTTTCTTCCGCCAGTGCAACCAGAGCAGACTCTAGAACCCAAAACCAGAGTCCATATTCCACCACATACCCCTGCCCACCTTGGTCGTGCTTCTGCCCACCCCCAAATAGAGAAATGTTTCACTTGCCCCAGCGCCCGTCTTCCCTTCCCAGCCGGGCTCCCGAGGAACTGGAGATTTTGTGGGTCACTAGAGTTCCTTTGCTGGAGGAAGCCTTCCACCTTGATCAGTCACTTCCTACGAGGCTACATCTGGCCTCCCTGGTGGAATCAGACCACAAGCTGTCCTTGTGGAACCAGGGCAGTAACGGAACTCTGCCATCACCGTGGTCCTTCATTCTCCTCACAATATCCACTGAGCATCTCCCGCTTGTCATAAATACCAAGCACTAGCTGGTGACAAGACAAATAGACCCCTGAACTCAGCGTGGCCTGAAGGAAAACCAAGGTAAAACGGCAGAGGAATGCCTGTGGCCCCTGAGCTGGCGGGGAAGGGAAATCCGGTTCTGCTCATCCACTACCAGTGTCCCCGCATGCGCAGCCCAGGCTCCACCGGGCAGTTTGGAGGGCTCTGGCCAGGAGATTGTCCCAAGGCAATGGCAGAGCCGGGAACTTCGGTCTCCACCATGGCTGAGTTCTCCTGGAATCTCTCATTTCCACAGTCTGTTCACCTGTCACCCCTGACCTGAGTACAGAGAACAGGGGTTTTACAAGGAGGCTGTGCACCTGGAGCTTCCCAGGGCACAGGGGCCTTTGTGGGTTTGCTGTGTGACTGCATGATGCAGCCTCTCGTGCCTCAGTTTCCTCATGGGGAAAATGGAGAAACCAGTTTTTATCTCCTAGAGCTACTGTGAACACCACATAGTAAAATAGATCTAAAACACACAGTGCTTAACCCCATTAGTCACTGGTTGTGAAATAGATATTTGTTTATAAAAATATCTTGGATTCTCTGGGAGACCCCAACAAGCATATCTTGAGAAAATTCTCCACATAGAACCGGATGACATGAAGGGTCTCAGTAAGCCAAATGACCATTTGTCTTGGTTACAGTTGCCACTTCCTAATTATAAATTCCTGTTCCCCACAACCTCCTTAGAGAAAGCAGCTAGCTTCACCCTCCCAGTGCCAGCGACAGCTGTGCCCAGGAGCACTGTTGGGCTCGCCCCACTGCAGCCAGGGCTCAGCCCCAACATCAAGGTGGCCACATGGGCTCAGTCACCTACTCATCACACCGGTGAGTTCTGAAATGCCCAAGGGGAGGGAGCTGAGCTTCAGGAGCACACCAGGCTTCAGATCTCCTGTTTCTTCATAGAAAGCCTGGCTTCCAACACCCTGGATGAACCAGAACCTTCTATTCCACCCAGGTTAATCCCTGCCTGTTTCATCTAGACAGAAATAGCCAGGGCTTAGAGCCTCCTCTATCTCCCATTCTCAGATCCCAGCAACCATTTTTCAAACTCTGCTGTATTCCTGGTGGAGACGAGGGTGTGGTTGAAGTGTAAAGATGGAGTAGAATTGGGGAAAATATATTCAAACCCTAAAAACAGAATCATGAGCCCCAGGATTCTGCTTCCAGACGCCCAGAATCACCCCAGAGAATGAAAATAAATGTTTCTTAGGTGCATTCAATGTGCAAGGAACTGCGGAATGTGTTATCGAGAAGGGGGTGTGGAGAAACAGAAGCAAAGGCTTCGTGCTCAGGGAAACAGCAAATAGTCACTGGGGGCTGGGGACGTGGCTCAGCCATTAAGAGCATACTGTTCTTGCAGAGGACCCTTCAGTTCTCAGCACCCGGGTCAGGCAGTTCACAACTGCCTGTGGCTCCAGCTCCAGGGGATCTGATGCCTTCTTTTGGCCTCCATTGCACATCTACACTCATGTGCAAGACATATACACATACTTTAAAACAAATGTTTTATTTTTAAAAAAAACTTTAGAAAGAATGGTCACTGAAAATGTGATTTGATTTTTCGAGACAGGGTTTCTCAGTGGCTTTGGAGCCTGTCCTTGAACTAGCTCTGTAGACCAGGCTGGCCTCGAACTCACAGAGATTCGCCTACCTCTGTCTCCCAAGTGCTAGGATTAAAGGCGTACACCACCACTGTCCAGCGAAAATGTGATTTTTTTTAAAAAAAAAAAAGTGGCTTAGAAAATCAGTGGAAGATAAAGACTTGGAGGCTCATTCAGGAAGGGCTTCTTGGAGGAGGAGGAGGAAACTCCAGGAACTAGACTTTGTAGGATAGACAGGGCATACAAGACAAAGAAGAAGACAGCAGCCAGCCTGCCTCTGACAGCAGGTAAGGAGGCTGTTAGCAATGCATCCTCAAAAGCAGCCTGTGATTGATAGGAATCTCCACTTCACAGATGAACAAACTGGGAGCCGAAGGAGTCATGTGACTTGCCCAGGTTCCAGAACCGGTTGGACACATAGTAAGTAGCCAAGTCAGGGTCTCCCACTGGGGGCCACACTGGGCCAGCCTGGCTTAAGGAAAGTATCGGTGGAAGGAAGAGGAGGCCAGGTGGGCTGAGGGTGGAACTTTCAGCAGGCTCGCAGACATTGGTGCTTCCTTGAATAGAGACCCCCTAGGTTTCCCAAGAACTCAAAGTAAGTCATTTCCTCTTATGCCCCAGCATTTGGGTCTCAGAGGCAATTGGAAATTTGTTAAGGGATTTGGGGCTTGGGATCCTGGCATTTTAATCTCTTTCAAGTGTCCATGTGGAGGCAGTCTGCGCCACCCACCTTGTTATTTCAGTCTCTAACGGGAGATTGATGGCCCAGGCTTTGATTTAAGATGTGCAGCAGACTCCTCCATGCCCTTTGTCTCCCCGGGACGCTGACAAGACAACAAGCTTGCACCAACTCCCAGCTGCCCCTGGACTCCAAGAGCTTCAGCGCCTGTAGAAAAAGTTCCAACCAGAACACCCCAGGCAGGGCAGGTAGGCCCAGCAGGTAGGGCTACCCCACTTCTACTTCTGAAGAAGGTTGCTCAGTGAGAGCCCTGATGTACAATCTGGGGGTTCAAAAGTGGCCAATGGCTCACCCACACAGGAGAGGCACTGGCCTCCACTCAAGCCTACAGTGTCCTGAGAGAAAGGTCTCTGCTACTTCTGCTTCTTTCTTGGTTCAGATGAGCTCCTTTTCTAGAAAAATGTAGGAATATCTCCATGGTTGACATGGAACAAGTATTTGAAACCTACCTGTGACTGGACACATGCTAGACCCTCAGAATTATAGTGTGCTTGTCTGGGACCAGAGGCTGCCAGATCCGGTGAGCATATAACTTCAACAGGTCATGCTGTTGAAAAAGAAAACCCGTTCCCCCTTTCCTGGCCCTCCAGCTCCTCCAGCTGAGGCCCCTTGAAAGCAGCCCCCTGCTGCGTGCACAGCGCTGTGCATGCCCAGGGACACTGTGTTGCCTCCGGACCAGCCGGCTGCCAGCCATCAACACTAGCTATCTGTTGTCTTCTTCGGTCCTGCAGAGGAGGCTTCAAGGGTCTCCTTTCCCCCAAGGCTCAGGAAGAGCACCATCTTCCCCAGTGTCCCTGCCCCAAAACAACTAGTCTACCTTAGTCTCTAGGCACCTCCCACAAACAGCTTGTCCCGCTGGCAGCTGTGACCTCTAAACTCTGGCTGAGGAGTCTGGACAAAAGTCCTTCTCCCTCCTGTCTGTCTTGCTCCTTAAAGCCTCTCCAACAGAAAGTCCCCTTCTTCCCAGTTACAAATCAAGTCCCCCAGGGAGAAGAGAGGAAGCCACCAAATCCTGGAAGGAAGGGAACAGAGAAGTTAAAGGGTTTGCTCTGGTCAGGAGCCAGACCAGACTTCACTGCCATCTTGTGACACACTTGTTACTCAGCAGCTCCCAATACCACCCCACCCCAGGAGCTCTTGGCCTCCCTGGGTCTGACAGCGAAGCAGAGTGATTCACAGTGGGGATTGGGACGGGGTTGGGGGGAGGCTCCAGGCTCCCTATCCTCCAGGCTCTCTCTTCCTTCCTTTGACCTCACATGGTCCAGCAAACACTTGCCAAGGTAAGTGGTATTTAAATCCCCTAAGTTCCCGAAAGGAAGGAGAGGTCCAAGAAGGTCAAATGTCCACTTCCTTCTAAGGAAGAAGCCTTTCCCAACCCACTCTCTGACTCGGGTCACAGTGGAGACTCAGGGGCCTAGCTGGGGCTCTCTGGGCTCTTGGGACCCAGGGCTTACCAGGGGCTCCTCCACTGCCTTTCTGCAGTGGAAGTAGAATGGTGGCCCCGAGCCTGGTCTGGCTTATTTAAGTCCGACCACCATACGTCTGGCATAAGAGTCAGCTCCTGAGATGCTGGCTCTGCCCTGACCAGGCAAACATTCTGACCCTGTGACCCTACCACTGACCTGAGAAGATGATTCTGTGAGCATCTCACAGGCCCTGGGGTTGAGGGGTGATTGAAGTTGGAAGCAATTAGCAGAAGAGAATGATTATGGGCTGCAATTAAAATTCCCCTCCTAGGTAATTCTCAGCCTTCTATGAGACTGTTTCCATGGTGAAGAGAGGTTGAACCCGGGGAAGACAGGCTCCTGGCCCTGTCTACCCACCCTGCTCCTGCACACAGTCCTGGACTTCACGCGGAGTTTGTAGTCCAGCTCAGAGTCTGGCAAGTGCCAGAGCAAGACTGGAGGCAATACCAACTGCAAGTCCTGTGGCAAGGCCTCGAACTGGGAGAGGTAGGAAGAGAGGGGCAGTATGTGGGTCCAGGGAGTAATTCAAGGGCGTATTCTGGGACTCTCTGAGGCCACAAGTGCGCCAAGGCCACTCTAGGAAGAAGAGCTACCCAGAACAGTCACCCACTTCCTCAACCTTTTAAGCCCACAGGAAACCTGATCTTTGTTGGATAAGCCCTCTCCTGATGCCCCTCACTGGCCTCCGGCCTGGCCTTTTCCAATCTTCCCTCTTACCCCTCTGCCCACCTCTCATCCCCTCTTGCTCAAGGAAGAGACAGGGGGTTGAATACCTTCTGGTTCCCAGGTCCACCTTTCAGCAAGTCCTGACTGAGGCCCTCCTGAACATTCTCTGCAGGTGTAAGCATTGCCTCCAACAGGCAGGAATCAAAGGGGGAAGGACAAGAGGTGGCGTAATACAGGGCCATTTCCAAAGTCTTGCTCAGGAATCCTTCAGCAGGATGACCTGGAGCACCAGTCCAGAGTGCCACACCAGGGAAGTCTGGGCCACTTTCAGAAGAAGGGAAGACCTGGCAGTGAAGGGCTGGAGCTTCCACGAGACCCTCAGCTGGACTACCCACACTTACCCATCCTGGGGGAGAGAAGGGAAAAGCAGATATCCAGTGCGCGTTTCTCTTACCTGCACTCCAGTGAGGGACCAGCTCAGAGGGCATCATCTGCCCTGCCTCAGGAACAAAGGCAGTGTAGATTATAGTGGGTACCAGGCCCGGAGGAGCTCAGATCGTCCTCAGCTGCAACTGCAGCCAGTCGCCTCATCCAACAAAAACAAGACCCATGTCATCTCGCTCCCTCAGGGTCCAAACCTCCCCGGAAATGCCTAGAAGGCTGGGAAAGGCCTTCTACTGTGCTCAAGTCTATGTAAGTAGTGCCACAGAGGCAAAAAAAGATGTCCATGAGTCCAGAGTGCTAACGTTTAAGGCACCCACTAAGCTGTCTTGCCTGCTGTGGGTGGCAAACTTGTGGTCAGTAGACTGAGGTCACATCTCCCACTGGACAACCCAGGCCTGGTCAATGCTACACTTGCAGGGCTCCAGGGACTGGGCAGGGAACAATAGGGCCATTCACACCACCAGCTTGTGCATAGTGACCCTCTTGGTCTCTTTTCTTGGCTAGACAGTATATTAAGTTTGTGTGTGTGTGTGTGTGTGTGTGTGAGAGAGAGAGAGAGAGAGAGAGAGAGAGAGAGAGAGAGAGAGAGAGGTGGGGGAGAGTTGAAGAGCTCAAGCGGACACAGCAGAAGGGAGCACCAAGCAGGGATTTGTAAGAACACCAGTCACCTGTATTGAGCACTTACTACATGAGCATTATCCTCACGATGCCCTGGGATTCAGTTCCATTGTAACAGCAGATATATTCTTCTCATTGCCAGGGCCTTGTGCCTGCTAGGCGAGCACTCCACCACCGAGTCTCAGCTTGTGTCCACAAGAACACGGAGGTGATAGCAATGTCTGCACAGTCATCTTGACTAGAAAGGAGCAAAGAGGGTCTTTCTGAAGCCGCACTCTTAAGGGTTCCGGTCCCACAGGTGTGCATATCAGCAGAAGTCCACTGTGCAGCCCACTGAAGAACAACTGTGCAATAGAAAAATGGTGTGTGCTGTAGCCATGGGACAGAACTTTCCCTGCTGCAAAGCGCAATCTCCAACAAGGAAGTGCTTTGGCTCCACAGGCTTCCCAAAATAGTCCATTAAGTGGGAAAGAGCAGCATAAATAACAGAGAAATGTGCAGACAAATTCTAAAGTCCTTCTATACACATGTCGGCTTGTGTGTGTAGAGCATCTCCAAAGAGACCCGCAGAAACCACAGCTGTTTCTGGGGATAGTAGCCATGTGGTCTGAGACAGAGACAGGAGGAAACACTTCCACAATACAGTCTTTGCTTCTCCTGTGGGAGCAAATCACTGTTCAGAAACGAAGGGAAATTAAAACAAAGGATGAGAGATCCTGAGTTGCAGGTTATTATCCCAATGGTTTTTATGCATTTGAAATCAATAAACATCTTCACACGAGCCTTCTGGCCATGGCTGCCAACCCTCCACCAGCACCAAGGTCAGGGCTATCCAGGACCCACTTGTGGCCATGAGATGGACCCAGTTTCAAGCACCAAGGCAGCTACAGACCCCACAAAGCCAAGCAAGCCCTCCACCCGAGTGGGGTGCGTGCTGTAGGATGCTGATATTCCATCCTGGTTTTCCAGCCACCAGTGACTCTTCAGGCCACCACTTGTCCCAGAGGCTCAAAGTTCACATCAGTCCTGGTATCTGCAGACAAACCACAGCTAACAGGGTCTGGGCCTGAGGACCGTGGAATCCAGAAATCCAGGCTGAGAGACTTATAGGAAGCTGTCACCCTAAGCTAAGGGAAGGGGCATGAGAGGCATTTGCTGGCACAGCTGAGCGTACAACTTCTAGAAAAGATCAAGTGTGACTTATGTCTTATGTTCAGATACTACTCCCACCGCTGTGCTGGTCTTCGGGCCCTAGGAAAGCACACCCATTGCTTTGCACCTGTTCTTTCATTTTCAATAAAAATGATGGCACCTACTATTTGAATGGCAGTGAGGAAAACTGAATGTTGTGCCCTTCCCCGCCATTGTGGGCTATCTCCCTGCTCCCAACAGCACACCATGCCTTCCCCGCCATTGTAGACTTCTAGCCCTCTGGAACCATAAGTCAAATAAATTTCATTTAATTAGAAAAAAATAGAAATAAATCTCAGGAGGAAGTGCTAAAGCTGGAGCTCCATTCATTAGACTGCTAAGAGCGTTGCTAAGCAAGGACTGGGCCAGGCCAGGCCAGACACCTTGATAAAAGCAGGGTTGTTTTAAGTTTACAAACGCTACACCTCCTCCTGAAGGGGTCACTGGGCATCTCCTGGGTTCCCTCCCTACATGAGAGTTGTCTAGAAAGTGAAAGTCATAGAGCTGAGGAGTGGTGAGGCCCCAAGTCAAAAGTCTATCTCCGAGTATCTAAGAAGAGCCCAGCAGGGAAGTATGGGTAGTGCAGGGCGAGGGAGACACGCCGCATCCTGCAGCAGCGGTTATCCTAAGCGCCTACTTCACCCACAGCTTTCCTTCTGCCAAAGGCCTGCTACTGACCACTGAGCAGAGGCCCGCAGACGTTCTGAACCTCTGAGCTTCACAGAGATGAGCTGCTGTCTGAGTCTGGGTTCTCTGAAGACTGAGCATTGCTGCCAGCAGACGGCAATTCTTCCTCACCCAGCCCCACCGGTCTTCCTAAGACCTAGCCCACTGCACTGAGCCCTCACTCAGCCAACACAAAGGACCATCAGTTCAAACTCAGAGTCTTGAGTAGGCACAGAGGAGGTCAAAATAAACCAGTAGTAGGTCCCCACCCTCAAAGAGCTGAATGCCAGTGTGGTAGATGTGGGTTGTGCTGGGTTGGGAGTAGATACAGACTATCAGGGACCAGGAAGATGATGGCAAGTACTAGATCTAAGGGGGAGCTGAAGGTCATGGAGTGTGGAGGGACAGATCTGTCCTGCCCGGATGGGGCTTCTCCTGCAGACCTTATCCCCCACCCCCAAAACCACATCAACACTCTTGTCACCTTAGTCAACAACCTGAAAGACATTTTACAATTGAGCACACCGAAGTTCCAACAGGCAATCAACTCAGAGCTAGGTAGAGACCCAAGGCAGGCTGGCAGAAGATGCCTCCCCAACCCTGTCTGTGGCTGACCTCACCAGGTCCAATCTCCCTCGTGAAGCTGAGAAACTTCCCCCTTCTTATTCATCAGTAGGTGCAGAGAAGCAGACAGGCCCTTGTCAGAAGAAGATGATCTCAAGAGCTAGCTCCATCTCTCCACAACCTCCTCCACCCTCTCAATCAACAGCAAAACTGCTCTCTCCAAAAGGCCCCTGGTAGGGTTCAGCCATTGACCCAGCATTACTAAGTGCCTCACTTCTGCCAACTCTAAATGCCATCCCCCTCCAAAGTGTGGTGATAAAATGCGGGCTTTACGAGATAGTCTCATGGGGTTATTTTGGCAGCTGGTCTGAACAGTCCAGGGTGACTTATTTCTACCCCTCTCCTAAGTGGTTCAACTGCCAGTCAGCTGTTTTCCGAGTAACATACCTAGAACACAGCCGTGCTGGGAGTGCCCCTTCTCACTTGGTACTGACCCTTTACTCTCTAAAGGAAAGACATCATTGAAGAGGGCAACCCCTTCCAACAGCAACCTGACAACAGGTGGCAGGGCAGGCTGTGGGAACAGTAAGACAGCACATTCCAAGACGGCCAGGTGCCCAACGCCTCCCAAACTCTCCTCAGGACCCCTAGAAAAGGCTTTTGGCAGTGTAAACATCTTTCTTAACCCACAGAGAAATACATCCTAAGTCAACAACTCGGAAACAAGAGGGGTGCAGCCCTATGCTCTCATTACACAGCAATGGGAGGGGGAGCAGACAGGACTCACACCGCCTCTCATCCAGGGATGTGTTAGGGACAGTCCACAGGAGCGACCTTCTGTCGTGAACCAGAATGTGGAACCAAGAGCCTATCAAAGAAGCAGCTTCCACCCAGAACCCTCGGTCTCATTTAAGCTCCTCCTCTCTCAACAGGCATGGTTTGACCACCAAGGCCACCTCTGCCTCCCTGACCTTTATGAGTTCCTCTCCTTGAAGATGAAGGTCTCCTGACATGAGTACAGTGAAGCACCCAGTTCTTCTCGTCCACTCTCGGCCTCCATCTTAGATGGAGATGTCAACAGCACACACCTCATCCGGCTGTTGAGAGGAGTCAAGGAAGGAAGAGCACAAGCTAAAGCATTTAACAGTAGGCAGAAAACACAGTAGATACTCGATGGCAGGCAAGAGAGACTGCCCAAAAAGGGTCCCTCTGATGGCTCCTACCCCTTCCCCACCAATGACATATCTGCTCAAACTTATAAAACAGTAAGGAGAAGAAACGGGACTCCCTGGAGGGGACTTTGCCTACAGATGTGAGATCTTTTGGACCTCGAGGTGGTGAGTGAAGGGACGTAGCCACAAATCCAGCCCTACAGAAAGTAATAGAAGGAAAAGCACAACAAAAGGAATCCAACATAGCCAACACTTTCTACAATAACTCAGACATCTAGTGACCCTTTACCAGCACAACTCAAAGAAGGGAGACACACAAACTCTACTACAAAAAACAGTAAGAATAACCAGAGTCAACAACCACTGGTCATTAATATCACTTAATATTAATGGTCTCAGTACACCTATAAAAAGGCACAGGCTAAGAGATTGGATACGAAAACAGGATCCAACATTCGGCTGTTTGCAAGAAATACATCTCAACCACAAAGACAGGCATCTACTCAGAGTAAAGGGTTGGGAAAAGGTTTTTCAAGCAAATGGTCCTAAGAAAAAGCAGGTGTGGCCATACTAATTTCTAACAAAACGGACTTCAAACTAAAATCAATCAGAAGAGATCGAGATGGACACTTTATACTCATAACAGGAACAATTCATCAGGTTGAAGTCTCAATCCTGAATATCTACACCCCTAATATAAAAGCACCCACTTATGTAAAAGAAATATTACTAGAACTCAAGGCAGACATCAAACCACACACACTAGGAGACTTCAACACACCTCTCTCACCAATGGACAGGTCAATCAGACAGAAATCTAGTAGAGAATTAAGAGAATTGTTGGAGGTAATGAAGCAAATGGACTTAACAGACATCTATAGAATACTCCACCCAAATAGGAAAGAATATACCTTCTTCTCTGCAGCTCATGGAACCTTATTGAAAATTGACACATACTTGGAAACAAAGGAAACCTCCACAGATACAATAAAAATCAGTGGCCACCTGTATCTTATCAGGTCACCACGGATTAAAGTTAGAAGGCAAAAACAATGCTACCCCCAGAAAGCCGACAAACTCATGGAAACTGAACAGTCAACTACTGAGCCACACCTGGGTCAAGGAAGAAATTAAGAAAGAAGTTAAAGTCTTCCTTGAATTTAATGAAAATAAAGAGACAACATACTCAAACCTATGGGACACGATGAAAGCAGGGCTAAGGGAAAGTTCATAGCACCAAGTGTCCACTTAAAGAAAACAGAGAAAGCATACATTGGGGACTTAACAGCACACCTGAAAGCTCTAGAAAATAAAAAGAAGCAGAAGCACCCAGGAGGAGTAGAAAACTGGAAATAATCAAAGTGAGGGTGGAAATCAACAAAATAGAAACACAGAAAACAGTCCAAAGAATCAATGAAACAAAAAGTTGGTTCTTGGAGAAAATCAACAAGATCGACAAACCCCTATCCAAACTAATTAAATGACAGAGAGAGAACACGCAAATAAATAAGATCAGAAATGAAAAGGGGGACATAACCACAGACACAGAGGAAATTGAGAAAATCATTAGATCTTACTACAAAAGCCTGTATGCCACAAAACTGGAAAATGCAAAAGAAATGGACATTTTTTTAGATAAGTACCATATAACAAAGCTAAACCAATACCAGGTGAACGATCTAAATAGACCTGTTAGTCGCGAAGAATTAGAAATGGTTATCAAAAATCTCCCTTCCAAAAAAAGCCCGGGACCAGATGGTTTCAATGCAGAATTCTACCAGAACTTCCAAGAAGAGCTAATACCTATACTCCTTAATGTATTTCACAATACAGAAACAGAAGAGTCATTGCCAAATTCCTTTTATGAAGCTACAGTTACCCTGATACCAAAACCTCACAAAGACCCAACCAAGAAAGAGAACTACAGGCCTATCTCACTCATGAACATCGACGCAAAAATTCTCAATAAAATACTGGCAAACCGAATCCAAGAACACATTAGAAAAATTATCCATTATGATCAGGTAGGCTTCATCCCAGAGATGCAGGGCTGGTTGAACATACGAAAATCTATCAATGTAATCCACCATATAAATAAACTGAAAGAAAAAAAAACATATGATCATTTCATTAGATGCTGAAAAAGCATTTGACAAAATTCAACACCCCTTTATGATAAAGGTCTTGGAAAGATTAGGGATACAGGGATCATACCTAAATATAATAAAAGCTATTTACAGCAAGCCGACAGCTAACATTAAATTAAATGGAGAAAAACTCAAAGCCATCCCACTAAAATCAGGAACACGACAAGGATGTCCACTCTCTCCATACCTCTTCAATATAGTTCTTGAAGTTCTAGCAATAGCAATAAGACAAATTAAGGGGATCAAGGGGATTCGTATTGGAAAGGAAGAAATTAAGCTTTTGTTATTTGCAGATGATATGATAGTATTCATAAGCGACCCCAAAATCTCTACCAAAGAACTCCTACAGCTTTAGTAATGTGGCAGGATACAAGATCAACTCCAAAAAATCAGTTGCCCTCCTATACACTAAGGATAAGGAAGCAGAGAGGGAATTCAGAGAAGCATCACCTTTCATGATAGCCACAAATAGCATAAAATATCTTGGGGTAACTCTGACCAAGGAAGTGAAAGATCTATTTGACAAGAACGTTAAGTCTTTGAAGAAAGAAATTGAAGAGGACACCAGAAAATAAAAGGATCTCCCTTGCTCTTGGATTGGGAGGATCAACATAGTAAAAATGGCAAATCTACAAAAAGCAATCTATAGATTCAATGCAATCCCCATCAAAATCCCAGCAAAATTCTTCACAGATCTGAAGAAGACAACAATCAACTTTATATGGAAAAACAAAAAACCCAGGATAGCCAAAACAATTTTATACAATAATGGATTGTCTGAAGGTATTACCATTCCTGAATTCAAACTCTATTATAGAGCTACAGTATTGAAAACAGCTTGGTACTGGCATAAAAACAGAGAAGTCGACCAATGGACTCGAATAGAAGACCCGGACTTTAACCCACAAACCTATGAACACCTGATTTTCGATAAAGGAGCTAAAAGTATACAATGGAAAAAAGAGAGCATCTTCAACAAATTGTGCTGGCAAAACTGAATGTCAATCTGTAGAAGAATGAAAATAGATCCATATCTATCACCATGCACAAAACTCAAGTCCAAATGGATTAAAGACCTCAATATCAGTCTGAACACACTGAACCTGATAGAGAAAGTGGGAAGTACTCTTCAACACATGGGCACAGGAGACCACTTCCTACGTATAACCCCAGCAGCACAGACATTAAGGGCATCATTGAATAAATGGGACCTCCTGAGACTGAGAAGCTTCTGTAAAGCAAAGGACACTGTCACTAAGACAAAAAGGCAACCCACTGACTGGGAGAAGATCTTCACTAACCCCACAACTGGCAATGGTCTGATCTCCAAAATATATAAAGAACTCAAGAAACTAGACCATAGAAGGCTAATCAACCCAATTATAAAATGGGGCACTGAGCTGAACAGAGAATTCTCAACAGAAGAAGTTCAAATGGCCAAAAGATACTTAAGGTCATGCTCAACTTCCTTAGCGATCAGGGAAATGCAAATCAAAACAACTTTAAGATACCATATTACACCTGTCAGAATGGCTAAAATCAAAAACACCAATGATGGCCTTTGCTGGAGAGGCTGTGGAGAAAGGGGTACACTCATCCATTGCTGGTGGGAATGCAAACTTGTGCAACCGCTTTGGAAAGCAGTGTGGCGGTTTCTCAGGAATTTCAGGATCAACCTACCCCTGGACCCAGCAATACCACTCTTGGGAATATACCCAAGAGATGCCCTATCATACAACAAAAGTATATGCTCAACTATGTTCATAGCAGCATTGTTTGTAATAGCCAGAACCTGAAAACAACCTAGATGCCCTTCAATGGAAGAATGGATGAAGAAAGTATGGAATATATACATATTAGAGTACTACTCAGCAGTAAAAAACAATGACTTCCTGAATTTTGCATGCAAATGGACAGAACTAGAAAACACTATCCTGAGTGTGGTGAGCCAGACCCAAAAAGAGGAACAGGGGATGTACTCACTCATATTTGGTTTCTAGCCATAAATAAAGGACATTGAGCCTATAATTTGTGATCCTAAAGAAGCTAAATAAGAAGATGAACCCAAAGAAAAACATATAGGCATCCTCCTGGATATTAACCTTCATCAGGCGATGAAAGGAGACAGAGACAGAGACCCACATTGGAGCACTGGACTGAAATCTCAAGGTCCAAATCAGGAGCAGAAGGAGAGAGAGCAGGAGCAAGGAACTCAGGACCTTGAGGGGTGCACCCACACACTGAGACAATGGGGATGTTCTATCAGGAACTCACCAAGGCCAGCTGGCCTGGGTCTGAAAAAGCATGGGATAAAACCAGACTCACTGAACATAGCAGACAACGAGGACTACTGAGAACTCAAGAACAATGGCACTGGGTTTTTGATCCTACTGCACGTACTGGCTTTGTGGGAGCCCAGGTAGTTTGGATGCTCACCTTACTAGACAGGAATGGAGGTGGGTGGTCCTTGGACTTCCCACAGGGCAGGGAACCCTGATTGCTCTTAGGGCTGACGAGGGAGGGGGACTTGGTTGGGGGAGGGGGTGGGAAATGGGAGGCGATGGCGGGGAGGAGGCAGAAATCATAAATAAATAAATAAATAAATAAATAAATAAATAAATAAATAAGAAAACTGTAAAAAAAGACTACACACTAAAAAACTCATCTCCTCTTTTAGCTGTAATTTCATGTTTTAAATGAACTCTAATTTGCACAGAAATATGCATACTTTTGAAAATTAAAGGAAATTCTATCTATAACCATTGTAAAACAACAGGGAAAAATCAATATAGATGGACATACCAATCACAACACATGTCAAAAATATAAAACAAATGATTGTAAAAAAAGAAGAAAAAAAAAGCCTCACCCACTTCCTATTCCTTCCCTGCTTTATGCTTGGGTTCAAAGCTGTGAACTCTCCTCACTGTAGACGCTGCGGTGCCTGCCACTTGCCGTCATCCTTCAATCTACCTCTCTAGAACCATAAGCCAGAAGAAGCTCTTTGTCATGTTCTATTGCAACAGTAGGGAGCCCACAGAAGGGTCCAGAGAGCACAATCTGGTGGTATTGCTGGAGCAGGTCCAAGGGACTCGGCCGTCCCTGGCAGCCCACAGATCTTTGGATAGCTTCTCTGAGAAGAAGTCAACTGAGACCCTGGGAAGTCTCCGAATGACAATCTGAAAAGGATCCCATATCCAGAAAGACAGGACTTTTTTCCAGATGGATCATTCATTCATTCAACACACAGGAAGTACACCACTTGGGGCTCAACTGAATCTTACTTAGGTTATTCTATAGACACCTTGGCAGGGACAAGGATGTGCTGTCCTCTGTTTCACCATGGGTTCCAAGAACTAAACTCAGGTCATCAGACTCGGGAGGAAGGTGCTCCAGCCCTCTGATATTCTGAAGGGACATATGGCTCATTTGGGTTATCAGACTATTGAAACAATGAACCCCAAGGAATTGGAATTTCCCCAGGAAAAATTAATGGCTAGGAGCTCAGGAAGAGATTCCCCACAGTTCTGACAGTGACGGTGGGTGGGACCAGGACTGCTCAGTTCTGTATACCTCCTGCTCTCTATTTAAACCTAAACTTTATGTTATAGCCCCTGAAAAGAGACTTGGGAAAGGAGGTATGGGCTCCTTTGTTCCTCTTCCCAGTGCGGTCACATTGAACAAATCTCCCTTTTTTGCTTTTTGTTATTACTTGTATAATGGGCCAGTTGAAGGGAGATGGAGCCTGGTTTGCTAGAGACTTCCGGGCCTCAGGGTCTAGCCCTAACAACTGTGGTAACAATTATTCAAGGGCCCAGCATATATGCTATGTGACATAACTCCTCAGCCCCAGCAAAGGGTCCTAGAATGAAGGCTAAAAAAGACTAAGAGTCACAAGTTGGCAATCAGAGCCAGGATCCTGGCAACAGAAGCCCTGGAAAGCTCTCTTTGCCAAACACCTGTGGTTGAACTGAGAACTCTCAGTGCATCTGCATGGAAACCTTGACGAAGGCTCCTCCATCCTCAAATGAAAGATTGACAAGTGGCTTAGTTTGCTCAAGTTGACAGACATCTTCATATGGATTCCATTTAGGTTTCTGTGCAGAAGGCGCTTAGCTCCCTTATTTGTGGCTAGGTAAACTGAGTTCATCACTATGGATTCTAAGGCATCTGACCTCACATCCAGAACACTTGTACATCAAGTGACAGGGCAGATAGGTTGTGGACCAAAGTAAGTCATTAGAAGTAAAGGGCACCACTGTTTGCAGAAAAAGTCACTCATGAGCCCAGGGAAGGGACCCGAGCATACATGCCTTCAAGAGGCCTTTGGAGCCCTCGAGGGCCATAAGAATGGAGGACTCAGCAGAAAAGCTACAGGAGTGTGGGGAAGGGCAGAGAGGCACCTTGCTCTCCTCTCTAGAGACACAGCATCAAGAGAAGGGCTTCACTGCAAAGCCAGGCATCTTGTGGAGGCCTTGCCCAGTGGCAAGCTCTAAGAAGCCTACAATGAACTGAGCTTAGAGGAAGAGAAAGGCCACTCAAGGTAGCAGTGACCACAGAAAGTCTGTTTTCCCCCAAGCCAGTGTCCAGGTAAAACAATAAATGAAAGTTGTAATTCAGTGAGGAAATAAGGGAGAGGGGTTCCACGGGTCATATGGATGGACGAGGGGCCGAGAACACATTAGGTAGAGGGACCCCCACAGACAGGCTCTAAGGCCATAGCCTAGACCTAAGCTTCTCGCCACATCCACACTCTCTCTGCTGGTCCCCCAAGTTCCAGGATCATTTGTGGGTGGCCTCCCAGCTGACTCCCTCCACAGGGCTCTTCCCAGCCATTCTCTTGGCCCTGAAATGAACCCTCCCCTGCTCGTATTCCTTACTTAAGGAGTCAGACAAACCAAATGTGTGTCCCATGGCCTTGAGGGCTGGAGGTAGAAAGCCTGGGAAGCCCAAAGAAGAGACAAAAAAAGAAAAGAAAAAAGGAAGAGTATGGTGGTCACCCTCCCCTGAACCCAGAAGGGAAAAATCCAGATTAACACAGACACTGACTGCTGTTTCCCATTGCGTGTCCTTGTGTCCACTGAACAGTGGTATCTCCAGGAGGGAAGGCTTCTATGGTCAAGTGACTTTGGAGAAAAGAGGGATCTAGCAGGGTTTCCCTGGCCAAGTCCTCCCAGAAACTCTAATGTGTGCATGCGTAAAAGGGAAGCCGGCAGGCAGCACTTGCCGCCCTTGACGAAGGAGCTCTTACATCACCAAGGGTTTCTCGGGGCCAGCTTTCTACAGAACATGCTTTGGACAACACACACCTAGTCCTAAGCAATGGTTTCCAGGTAAGTATTATTGTTAAGAATGCTGACATGGAATTCAGCAACTAGGTATGCAGGTGGGCAGAACTTTCCACCAAAAGGCTGAAGAGCTAGCCTCCCTTTCATGTGTCTCATCATTATTACCTCAACAGTGGAGCAAAGCACCCCCCCACAGCCTACCCCACTGACTCCCCATAGCTCTTCGGGGATCAAAGGAAATGTGTGTCGCCCCTTTATAAGTAACAGCACTACCAACAATAGGGCCCCTAAAGCAACCTCCTTTGGGAAAAGAAGTAAATGTTATAAAAAGCAAGATAACTTGGGCAAGATG
The DNA here is from genome assembly GCF_950005125.1 of Chionomys nivalis. Classification (NCBI taxonomy): domain Eukaryota; kingdom Metazoa; phylum Chordata; class Mammalia; order Rodentia; family Cricetidae; genus Chionomys; species Chionomys nivalis. The sequence goes on from NC_080094.1 coordinate 82,011,417, forward strand.
AAAATGTGGCAGTGAGGAAAAACAGAGGCAAAGCAAATGGCAGGAAGAGAAAGCCCACAGCAGCCAGGAGTGCTGGGTCTAGCTGCCACCCACCATTCCCCACTGTGGGGTCATGGTCACATCCCTCCTTTTGCTGTGCACACAAGGACTTGGGGTGATCTCTGATATGCCTCCTGAAGTCGGAATAGAGACTAAACCTCTGATTTGCCTCCAAGGTGAATGGATGTCTTGAGGAACATTGTCAATGGGAAAGGAACAAAGCAGGGCTTACCAAGAAGTCACATCCATAGTTAGCTATGGAATTGGAGGCAAGTTCCCAAGTCAGAAACCAGCTAATGTACAAAGTCACAAAGCTCCAGGTATATTTAGGCCTTAGCACTGAGAGTCAGGCTGGAGGACTGTCAAAGTTGCAGAAGACTAGGAGACCACATGATTTGCTGGGGGCAAATCCTGAGAGGGAAATGGACTCTCAGAGCACAAGATATCACAAAGTTCGTAATGATCGATGAGGGAGCAAATAGGGGTCTCGAGAATTCTGTGGGTTTGGAGGGGCCTGGTCTTTCTTAGTTTTTCCTACTTTTCCCAAAAAGGTTCGTCTTCCACTTGTTAAAGAGACTTCAGGAGACTGGGCAGAACCATGTAAATGCCCATACCTGTACAATAAAAGGACGGTCTCACTTGAGCCCTGCACTCTCTGAGCCCAAAGCTCAGGTGAGGTCAAGAGACAATGCGAGTGTCCAGCATTTAGGGCCCATGCCTGTCAACACTGGTGCAAGCGGTGTTCACTGCTCTGCAAGTACGCAGACTACAAAGGACCGAGTGTGTTGTGGTGTGCAGAGGGTACTTGTCAACAGCAGTTAGTATGAACAAGAGACCAAAGAATCAGCGTACGGTCCAGGAAGCACATTTGTCCCCACTAGCCTCTAGACAGAAGGGATGTGGGACTGGAGTGAATCCACATCCACAGGATTTGAATCAATAGCTCACAAAAAGTGAAGTGCATGTGTGTGGCATGCAATCGGATGTATTGGTGACAGCAGCCTTTGGTACCAACTCCAGCTATGGACTACTCCGTCCAGGACAGCAGCCATATTGCTCGTCCTCCTGGGGATCTCGGTCTCCTCAGCTACAAACAGAAGATTCCTGCAGTCTGATCTGCTGCAGAGGGGAACAGGCAGAATGTCCGCCACAGGCAAGGGCCTTCTCTCCACCCCTTCCTGAGCCCAGCATGGCCTCCTTCCCAGTCAGGCCCTGGTTGAGGACTGGGGTGAGAGCACACAGGGGGCAGGGGAAATGTTCTATCATGGGAAGATGATTCTCAGTCACTGCCCTTGATGGGCTATGAAGCACATCTATTCTGGAACTTCAGAGAGCAATCCCGGCCTGATTCTGAAGTCAGTGACTAACCCCTAGCAGTGTTTTCTACTGTAGGCAGCTGCCCAGCTAGAAAGCATTAACCTGCGGCCAGCTAGAAAAGCCAACCTGGCTTCCAGGTCCTGCAAAGTCCCTGGACAGCAGGCTAGGGACCGCAAACAGGGGGGCCAGAGGAGTCTCCAAACTGAAACTAAAGGGTCCCCAGACCTATGGTCAAGGTCATGATGAAGAGCCAGTGAGAACACTGGGCCTTCCCTCTTAAAACCGACTGTCAGTTCTCTCTCTCTCTCTCTCTCTCTCTCTCTCTCTCTCTCTCTCTCTCTCTCTCTCTCTCTCTCTCTCTCTCGTCAGAAAGTATTTAATTGAGTGTCCTTGGGGACACGCAGTTCCATCTAATTCAGCTCTTAATTAACCCAGCACACCCCAAAGAGGGTACAGAACTACTCCTAAATTAAATATGAAAAGCATTATTTATCTAGGAACAGCCTTTTAAAGGCTGGGAGTCTGACGTTTATGGTTACTAATGAAGATGGATTTGGAATGAGAGAAACTGGAGAGAGACACTTCGTGGAAAAGGATGGGGCCCTCAGGCCTCAAACAAACGTGTTTCCAGAGCCCGGGGAGGGTCGGCTCAGTCCAGGGAACTGTGTTCCTTGGTCAAAGTGGACAGAGGTGACTCAGACCAGCCCCTGGGATCCTGCTGAGAACCAGTCATGGCCCTCACACTGGGGTCTTATCACTAGGCCCTCCCCATGCCCCATTGGCCATGTCCTTGTTCTGACCAAACACATGGCCACTTCCTTCCCTATTCCTGTTGCCGTCCTTTTACTTCTGGTTAGAGTGAGGAAGAAAAACCATGAAGAGGAGCAATTGAAAGCCCCTCACTGTAACTGGCCATTCCTGGGCTCTACTTGCTTCTCCAGGCCTTCTGACTGCCTTCGTGACCCTCCTTCCAGGCCCCATGCAGCTCCCAGACGCCTGGAGGTTTGGTGTTCTGGGGCCGGATGTATGATCATGGACTCCATGGAGACTTGAAGGTCATTAGCAAATACTGCTAACAACTAACCCAGTAGAAAAGACTATGGAACTACCCATAGTGGTGGTGCCTTCCTGAAGCAGAGGTCACTGGGTGGTTGGCCAGCTATCCTCAGGCAACCTCAAACTAAGGAGTTTTATAAGTTCTTAAAGAATAAATAACCACAAAGAAGCAGCATAGACCCAAGATGACAGGCATGGCACTTACTTTAGAAGTGGGGGACTCCCGCCAAGGTCCATGGTGTTTCCACTACACATTACTCTTATCATTGTAGTCACACCCTCAACTCCCTAAGAGAGTTCTTAACACAACTGCCCCTTATATTAACCCTATGGATTTTTATCCACCTAACACCTACCCCAAGGCCTTCTGTTTCTAATGAATAGAGTAATTGCCCTGTGTTGTGCCAGCTGACAGTTAAAGCAGGAATAATTTCAGTGGTAACAAATATTTAAATTCTTTTAAATCTATCAGAAGCTAGCTATCTATTTGTATAAACAAGTTTGGAGTAATTTCAGTGGTAACAAATATTTAAATTCTTTTAAATCTATCAGAAGCTAGCTTTCTGTCTGTTTGGATACATAAGTTTATCAGCTATAATTAACTCCAAGGATGTTTTATTAAACTTTAACCCCATTACAGAAAGATGTTTCTGTTTAGGTCATTGCAACTCTACCAGCAAAGCACGACCCACCACAAATGGAAACTGGTCTTGAGGTGGTTCTGGTTATAATAGTGGGTCCCTTTCGGAGATTCTCCATTGTGCTTCTCCCATGCTCAAAGGAAGCTTTCCACTTAGTGAATGGAAATTTTAAAACTTTAACACGATATTTCACCCTTGTTGGAATAAGTGGCACTCAAAGGTCAAAGGGTGTAGGAGAGTGTAGATGGCATCTGGACTGTTTCCCTCGTGGGAAGGCTAGTGCACACTATTACCATCCTCGTCCTCTGTCTTCAGACTGAGTTTTAGAGACTGTATGTTTAAAAATTGCCAACATTTAGAGAATGACACTCCCTTGAGAGGTATGCTCAAAATTTCAAAGACATGAGACAGCTGAGCATCCTCACAGGGAGTCACTAACTCCGTGTGCCTTCTGTGCACACTGCAGTTCACATGACAGAGACCATCCTGAAATGCCTCAGATCCCTCCCTGGTCCTATTGGATCCCATTAATTCACACACTGCTGGCTCTAAAAACCAATTCAGCCCATTTACATGGAAGTGTGCAGGCTGGACTTTGTGGCCCTCTGTTCATAAGATCTCACAGCACTTAGTGTCCCACTTAGCCAAGGAGGATCAAGTGAGCTCTTCCTCAAACTCACATAGAACAGCCCATGTTCTAGGTTAAAGAAAAGCCAGCTGGGTGTCTAGGAAAATGTCACTTGGGTTAGAGGCATGGTTTCCTGGCCTGGAGTTGTTTACCCAAGCCTTGTCTTCAGGGTCTGTTCTTAGAACTATTAACAAAGTCTGCTTCTGACCGTGCCTGTGTTGCTGATGTCTTCTAGTCAGCCTTCCTGAACTTGGTGCAGCCCTGTTTCATCAGATTTAAAAACCTAATCTTCCCAAAAGGCATAAAAAGGATTTTTATCCAATTACAGAAAGCTCCAAATGGGGAAATGTTGACAGTAGGAAAGACCCACATGCCACAGACTTGTGTGTACAAGCTGACTCTGACCTTGGTCAAAGAACAGGACCAGGAAAAGGAAGGCAGCTCCTGCCCAGATAATGCCCTGGTCTGTCTCCTTCGTTCCCCTTCTGAATGGAGAAAAAGCAGAATGAGAGGACCTAACCCAAGAAGAATCCAGTCAAATCCCCCAAAGCATAACCATTAAAATATAGACTTTAGTGTCCTCTGAATCTCAGAAAAATGACAAGACAACCACCTGGTCTAGCTAACCAGGGAGATGGTTGCTTCTTTGCCAATTATGGTAGGAGGCTCCTTCATTCCTCAAGATTTCCTTTGGATGGATGGACTGTGAGGAGTTGGAGAGACAGTTCAGTGGTTAAAGGTGCTCACTGCTGTGCAATCGTGAAGACTCAAATCTGGATCTCTAGATCCCTAGTAAGCACATAAAAAAAAAAAAAACCTCTGGGCGTGGCAGGTGCACAACTCTAGCACCATCGCTGTAAGAGGAAACAGGAGGAATCCTGGAGCTCATGGACCAGTCTATCCAGTCCATGAGCTCTAGGTTAGTGAGTGACTCTCACAAAGCAGGGTGGAGAGAAATTGAGAAAGACACCTGACTTAGATCTCTGGGCTGCATACACTTGTGCATGCGTACCTACACCAGCACTTGCTCATGTACACACGAATAAACATACACTGCACACACCACTACCGCACACAACAAAAACATATGAAGATGCTCTTTCAGAATCAATGTCGCTCATCCATCCCCACCACATCTGTGACCACTGGAGCCTTGGCCCTGATTGCGCCTGGAAAGGTGAGTTTCTGGGTTCTTGGCTGGAGAGCCAGAGGCACATCCCACACCCCACCCCCACCCAGTGAAGTCCCAGAGCCCTGGGAGCAGCCTCCTCACATCCGCAATCAACCACCACTGTATCTACGACCACGGGAGCCTTGGCCCTGCCTGTGCCTGGAGGAAGAGGGACCCCTGAAGCACAGGCCCCACCTGCACCCATTGGAGGAAGAGATGGGGAGACGACAGAGTAAGAACACATTCAGCAACATAAAGAGCAATGCGACACCTCCAGAAACTCGTGGTTCTACAGCAGCAGGACCTGAACATCCCAACGCAGATGAAGCAGAAACAAACAACCTTAAAAATAACTTTACAAAGATGATGGAGGCCCTTAAGGAGAAAACGAAAAATTCCCTTAAAGGAGTGGAGGAAAAGACAAACAAAAAATTGAAGAAATCAACAAAACCCTTAAGAAAAGCAAAGAAAGCCTAGAATAAATGCCTTTACCTGTCAGTACCCAGTCCAGAGTACTTGAGTGCCCAGATCACTTAAGACAAGCCCAAATTCTTAAGTCCTTTCTAACATTCTTACCCAAATTCTTTGGTGCCAATGGGCCAACAAAAAGCCCTGTCCCAAAGGCGTGTTTCTGGTGGCTTTTAACTAAAGGGCATGGACACATCTAGAAGCAACAGGACAAAAAGCAGTTGGTTAGAGCCAAGACACAGCATAAGTCAAGGGGGAAATTATGTGACTGCCTTGCAAAATTGTTGGCTAGTTACTGAAAGTGAAAAAGATGGATTGTAAGCATTCCTGGATATAACCAATCATTATAAAAGGTTACTCCCCCCCCCTTTCTACCTTTGCTTTTTTAGAACTATGAGACTAGGCTGAACTAAGTCAGGAATATCTACCTTTGTAAACAAGATAATCAGGGATCCATGTAAAGAAGAGGGAAGACATCGCCAGGACTGACAGAACCACAGTGAAAGAAACCAGAGCCTGCCTCGGGGCTGTGAAGGGTTTTGTGCAGAGAGCAGAGACTGGGGCCCTGTAGAGAAGGGTTGAAACATAACTGTAGAAAACCAGAAGGCCAGGAGTCAGAGTTGTGTCTGTTGCCCCTTCTCTTAACGACACCCATCAGCTGACATGTCTTGCAAATGACCATGGTCAGCTGCAGTCTGTCAGGCTATGAGGCTGGAAGGATTCACCCTCAGACAGTGACAAGGTACCACTCAAAACTGCATAGGCGCACAGGACAGGGCAACACTAGTCCCGTGTCAGCAAACAAATGTTTGATACACAAGAGGAATAATGCCTCTCACAGCATCGAATGTGCAAGTCAAAATCAATCAAGGCAAAAGCCCTCTTCTTCTTGGCAAGAGAAAAGTACAGTTCAACAAGCCCGCAAGGCTCCAAAGGAACTTCAACCAATTGAGATGATTTACTCACAATCCCTCATCCAGTGTTTCTTGTGAATCCTCTCCTCTCCCTTACCTCACACCCAGTAGAAATGCCATAGCCAAGCAGAGTTTTTGCAGAAGAAGCAATTGACTTGGACATTTATGAATTATCGTTTTTTAAACTGAGACAAGAGTCTCTATATAACTCACTATGTAGCCCAGGCTGACCTCAAATTCCCAGTCCTGCTGCTTCAGCCTCTCAAGTATGTGTGGGGATTGCATGTATGTTCTGCCACACAAGGCTACAAATGTCTGATTTTACAAAGAAAAAACTGAGGTCTAGTGATACAGCCCTCTGCTGGCTGGAGATGTTCCACCTGAGTTTTGTTTGTACAACATCAACACAAAGTTTGCAACTAAAACCTGCATTATCATACATAAGAAAAATCACCTTTTCCCAGTGACATAGCTGTGCAGAAACACCTGGGGGAACATTAGAACCAAAGTAAGCAGGCACGGCAGACCCAAGTCCTTTGTTATTAAAATAACAATAATAAAAGGTTCTGGGGCTGCACAAGCTCCTAGGATATTACAGCTTGGGGTCTGCTTAGGTTTTTTTTTTCCTTGCCTATAGCATGCATTATAGAGACATAATTACAGTAATCATGAAACTAAACCATTGGGTGGGCCAGAACCCTTCCTTCCCCAGGAAACCCGGGAGCTAGAATCCCTCATGTTTTACAGCACTTAAAACCTTCACAGGCCACACGCTAACCTGGATCTCTCTCTTTTCGCAGACCAAGTACTATTTCAGATACTTCCCATGGTCACTGGCCGAGACTTAGTTCTCAAAATTGTCCCTCCAGATAAGACACGTGGTACCAATGCTAGGGCGGGCCTGGTACTTCTCCATTCTTAGAGTATGTGGTCCCTGAGAACTGCATACTAATTCCCGACAATTTATCAGGAAGCTTCCAGCAGCTTAATTTGCATGTCTAGGTGGTAGTTTTAGAAGCCCAAGCTCCTGTCTTTTATTATAAAGAGTCAACAGTCCTCATGTTAGGCAGGATGCCTCGCCTGGTAAAAACCACCTTCGAAACAGCATTCTGGTCTTCTTAGGAAGGGCATCAACATGGTGTCTTCACAACAGCTTGGATTACACTGACCAGTCCTGGTCGCACAGAGCTTGATGCTCCTCTAAGCCACCTTGAAGGTTAGGATGCTCACTGTTTTTTGAGAAGCAGGGAGAGGTAGCCTGAGTTTGTCACCCCCAGATTCCCTGTACCTGACCAGTCCCCATGCATGTCCAGAAGACTGGACATGCCAGTCTAGTCTAGTCCCACCGCTAGGTCCCAGCATTCCCCATCTAGTGAAAAGGAAGCTAGACCCTGTGACCTCTGGTTCTCTCATGTTTGATTCTACTGTGACCTGGATATGTGAGACAAAAAGCACTAAGCAGCCGGAAATTCTTTTTATCAGACAGACTTGCTTGTGTTGGTTGACCCCTCCCTACTCCCTCTTCAGGCCTGGACAGATTTCTGCAGTGGTCTGTTCAGGTGCTTGAACCATATGAACCTCTATCAGCCTCTCCAACACTGTACCAACCCCAAGTCTGTACCACCATGGAAACCGCCATCTGCCCCTGGAAGAGCTTTGAAGACCCCTTACTTTTCAGAATATGAATTTTCAGAAAAGGGAGATATGCCCCAGAAGGCCTCGCTTCTCCCTGACCCCATGGGTTCCCATAGAGAGAACTCACTTCAGATACTATCTCTTTCTTCCCTGTTCTCTCTTTCCTTCTTTCTCTCTCCTGTTCTTTCCTTCTCCCCACCCTAACCACTCCCATTCACCCCAGGCTTTGAATATACTCCCCTCAATCAACATGAACCCCTGGTTGCTTCTCCAAACCCGTAAATTAAAAGGAGCCTTCTCCCAAGGTTCTCACACCCATCGCTTCTCTGCCTTTTGGCTAAGATCAAGTGTGAGGCTCTCACAACTCCACCCTAAGAACAAGCACAGGCCCTTGCACAGGGCAGGCACCAGCCCCTCCACATCTGCTCACGTGTTCCTCCTTCCCCCAAATGAGATACACTCCTGTAGAACAAGAACACATGCGCTTCTGGCACTCAGTCCTGACTCCAGTGAATGATACAAGCTTCCAGTGTAATTCGGGAGATCAGAAACCTTTTCTAGGTTACAGGATAAGAAAGTGTTGGAACCACAGACAGTGTTTCTGAAGTTCAAAGTCAGGCATTATAGACAAAAGATTGTTCTGCTTTGATGAAGATTTGAAATGTTGGGACTATACAGGTAGATTAAGGGAGGTAGGGGGTCATGATTTAAAAAAAAATAGCATTTTGAGATGAATCTGGAAATAGCACCTAGAATGGATTTGAAGAGAATTGGAAAAAGATAGAAAATAGTCCCCTGCCTGTGCTTACAGGACACCCCACTCCTGACTCCTCATGCACCCCAGCAGGCCTTGTCCTATGTTGCTGCTATCTCAGCTTGCTCGCACCAAAGCTCCAGACGGCAGAGGGCAGAGAGGGTGGGACTTGAGCTCCTGGCCAGTCTTTCACTCAGGGTAATCTGTACTACGCAGAAGTACACTTTCTCTGTCCTTCTGACTGCACTTTAGCCTCCCCTCCCTCCCTGCTGCACCTGGGAAGAGGCCCAGGCTCCTCAGGATGGTCAAAGGCCTTTGCGGAGGCTCCCCCTTGCTGTCACCACACTGAAGTGTTCTGTTTCCAGTGGAAGAAACTAAGCCCTTAAAGGTGAAGGAATTTGTCCCAGGCCCACAGCCAGTGGGAGCCAAACCCAGACTCCAGACCAGGCTTTCTCTTAGGGATCTTTCTCTGACTAGGGTTGAAGTGGGGGGTAGCTCCTCCCCAAGTTCCTGGCTGGACAGATTTCCACAGGTCCATAGGAAGTGTACATGCTTCAGGGACCTCAATATGACAGACTGACAGACACCAAGACCTTCGTCACTCGATCTCTACATACGAGCACCCCTGTCTAGGGCAGAGGCGTCCTGCCTCTCTGCCACCCTGCTTTCCTCTAAGGCTGTAGATTCTTCCAAGGTTACAGGCAAACACCCATTTCTTACAGTTCTCAGGAAATCAGAAAACATGAACGGGGTTGGGGAAGAGGCAGGCCTGGAAGCAACTCTCTCTGCCCACCCCTGGGTCTCACTTGTCCTAGGCGGCTTGTTTTCCTTACCACCAATAAGTAAGAGAATAAGAGAATTCACCACTTACTACCAAAAGAGACACGAGTTCTAGTGGAGGCTCACTCTGTATAAAAATCTCCACCAGGACACGGAGATTCTTTGAACTCTGACACCTCTGATGTCCTCCACTTCCTTTCCCTATGCCATTGCAAGGGCACAACAGGCAGACCGTCAGGAGAGTCTTTCCGTGACCCTCCTGCCCCACTATAGCAATGGCTCAAATACTGCTCACACCTGGGTCATCTTACACATGAGGGAGGTCCCCAAAGCACATTTGATTACATCATACACTTGGACTGGGTTCCTCTGAGTGAGCCTAAAGTGTGGTCGTACTGCTAACTAGTTGTGTGAGCTTGGACAAGTCCTTGACTTCCAGGACCCAAGTTACCTGCAATCTTTTCTTACAATACTTCTCCATTCTAAGCTCCACCTGAGTGATTTGATCTTGATCAGCCTCACACTCTAGCTCCCGTGTGGCCGAGGGTGTGGAACACAGATCTATATGCAACATAGATCATGAGCGCCAACTTCAATAAAGACCCCACCGTTCCTTCCAAGAGCTATCTCCTTGCCCTTCCTGAAACAATATACCCTACTCCATAGACCCCAGGACCAGGCCTCTCCACTTTGGGCCCAAAATCTTTGGAAGCCCAAATACTCAGCAAGCTTGTGAACGATAAAGACTCTCCCTGTCTCCACATTGGCACAATTGGCATCTCTGGAGACTGCCAGCTATAAGAGGCTCCCTGGCAATACTGGATCAGGACCCTAAGCAAGAAAAGGATTGGTAATGCTCCCAGAAGTGACCTGGGACTGAGAACTGTGGGATGCTGCACCTGCCAAATATTTGTAGTCTTCTTCAGTAGTTGTCAATCAAACAGAAGAGCCATGATCCTGCCCCCCACCTTACCCCTCTCCATACTACCTGCCAAGCAAGTCTGGAACTTACTGTTGTCCTCAGTCAACCCTGAAAGCCCCCTGTCTCTCCTCACTGGCTTGAAACACCTTCTCTCCCTAAGACAAAGCCAGAATGCCCCAGCCCACATCTTTCCCCTGTCCATAAGCATGCTGGTATGTTTTTGTAAACCACCCCATCCTAAAGAGCTTTGCTCAGCCATTCCCTTTGAAGTAGACCTCTCAGCTGCCCAGGCTGCCTCTCATTCCCAGGGCTCAGCTCTATAGAGCCCCTACCATACCTCTGGCTCCAGGAGTCTCTGAGGGAGAGGGCACTGAGAATACAGAAGCTTGGGCTGGGAACCAGCAGTGTTAGGTCTTAGCCGTATTGGGGAGGTCACAGTCTCCATCTCAGACTGAAGGACAAACAAGGATGTGAACCAGGTGGGTCTCAGGCTCTAGAATTAGGGGACTTTAGTAATGACTCCATTAGTCTGGGATGCAGGATGAGAAGACCAGAGAGAAAGAGATTTGGCCACAAGGGACTCAGGACCCAGAGTCCTATGAGCCTCACATGTTGGGGACAAATCACAGCACTGGAAACTGCCCAACGGTGGCTTTGCCAGGAGAGGCAAGCAGCACTCCGGAGTGAGAGAATCATTGTAAGTGGCATTTTTTTTTCTGGAACAAGCAACACATGGAGGCTTGCCACTGACACCTCCCCCACTCCATTTCCGCAGCACACACGGCAGGCAGGCTTATTATTATCCCCATTTTACAGATGAGGGAACAGGCTCAGGGCAGGAAGCAGTGCTGCCATGGTCACAGAACTGGCAAATGATGAGAGACAGTTTTTAAACCTAGATGAAGTCCTGAGAGTCCCCACTCTTGACCACCCCAAGGAAGATACAGGCTCTCAGGCAGTGTGTGTCATAGCTGTGGTCAGGAGGCATCATTTCCAGGCTACAGTTAGCTAAGGGTGTGTCTTAGGCCTAGAGTCAGGCTGGCCTCTAAGGCTCAATCTCCATCTGGAGACAGACTTGAGTGCTTCCTCCCGGCCACATGGTGCACACCAGTTCTCCAGCACCCTCTTCCTTCTCTCTTCCCTATTCCTTCCCAGAATGCTGCTCACCTTTTCCCTGCCACCTCTGGAACCCCACTACTGCCTTGCATGGAATGCAGAGAAGTGGCCTCACTGGGTGTCCTTCATTCTCTGGGCCTCTTTACACCGTGTTTCTTCACACCTAGAGGAAGACACAATGCAGCCTGATTACTCAGAGGTCTGAGCCTAGGAATCTGTGGAACCGAACCCAAGCATATGCCATGCTCTCAAACTTCGTCCTCCCTATGGAGGACCAGGGTCTTGCCAGCTTGGAAGGAAGAGTTGGGGACTTGCACGAGAAGCTTCTTGCTTCACATAAGTGGATATAAAGAACTGTTGTGACTGTTACCTCAGGTACCATGATAAAGTCATCTCCTTCTCAAGTGAGACTCAAAGGGTGCTCATCAAACCAGAATTTCACCAGAGAAAGCCTTCCCTGGGCAGCATCCGGTGCCCGGATGCCTAAGGATCCCTCACTTGGACTGAAACCCATTTCCCACATCTCCTTGGCTCAGCTCCTGCCTCACATTCCTACTTATTCCTGGTCTTCTGGAAAAGTGCCCCACCCCCACCCTGTCATACCCAAGGACATGGTCCAGAAGTCCCCAAGCCATGCCTGTCCTCCTCCTCCTTTGCCCACCAAACCTGGAAGACCTATTTGCACATCTCCAACTCAAGCCCTGCTCCTTTCCCAGTGCCCTCCTGGAACTGCACTGCTTTCTCAACCAGAGACCCCTACTCACTAGCCTGACTAGTGCCACCCTACTTGGAGCCACCAGGAGTCTGTCCTGGACATCTAGATAGGTGCCAGCCTCTGCTCCCCTGCCTATCTGTTTCTGGACTCCTTGAAGAGACATCACAGCAGACCCTTCTCTGAACCTACCCATAATCTAGCCCCAGAGGCCTACCCAATCCATATTTGACAATGCATGGGAAGGGGTAGGCTACGCTGGGGTACCCTAGCCACCTGTACAAGTTAGCCGTCAGCTAGAGACCCTGGGCTGGACCTTTCCCTACAGCAAGGACTCTTGGACACAGTGGATGTCACTTGAGCATTCCCATGACTGTCTTTCCTTTTAGATATGGTCCCCATGTCTCTTTCTATAAATGGACCCAGAAACAGAAGCCAAGGTAGGGTTTTGCTCCAGCAGGGCCTGCTGCTTAGGAGAGCTGGAAGAGACCCCACGTTGTCATAGGACAGTGTATGAAGGCTGAGCCTTTGGCCTGTGCTCTGTCTTCTCAGCCTGAACCCATAGTGTCCACCTGGCCAGCACCTGAGGCAGCTTGGTCCTGGGGTGTATAAATATCTTCCCACAGTTAGTGGGAAGTGATGAGAGAAGCCACCTCACCCACGACCCTTTGATTTGGCCATACTGTATGGGCTGCGCTGGGAAGGCACTAGCTGCTGCTTTCCTGACAGTCTTCCTGGCCACTTATTGAACGGCAAATCAAGGGAAGCACTGCACTTCCTAGATGGGGGAAGGGAAAGGTGAAGGCCTTGTACTTTTTGGTGCAGAGCCAACTTTTTAGGACTTTTAGGATTAGGTAGAAACAAGTGTAAAAAATAGCTCTCCAAGACAAGCTTCTAATTGAAGAAAACAAAATGTCACCAAAATGTCTGATAAAAGCCCAGTGCTCAAGCAAATAACGGCAACAGGGTGGACAAGAGGTTGTGTTTCTAGTGCTATTTTGAAGAAGTACAATGGCGTAAGGAGATGGGTCTGTTGTTGTGAGGAGAGGCTTGCCACTAGACTACATATGGAAGTGTCTGCATGCTGAACTGTCCACGTCTTTGGGTCAGGAAGAGAAACCAGTCAGAGTTCTGTTCTTTCTCCGCACAGCAAGGTTTTGAGTCTATTCTGGATTCTCTTCTGAGTGCACCTCTCCAAGTTTTCTGTGTTCTGCATATGGTCTTCTAACCATCCTATAGTAAAAGACAGCAAAGATGAGAATGGACAGGATGCAGGGATTGTTAGAGTGGAAAGAACAGGGAGGAAGAACAAGAGCTTGTCCCCTGCCTCAGCTCCCCTGAGCCAATCTTGGGGGTGGGGTTCACCAATCATGGTAGAGCCTGGAAAGAGTGGCCTAGGATCCATTCCCAAGCTCAGAGGTGAGACAAAGAGACTTAAGGGGGAAGACTGTTCTCCACAGCTATATCCTTTCTGTTCTGTGTCAGGACAGGAAAGCCACCTGTCACCTGCAGCTAGTTGCCAGCTGAGCAGAACATGTCCTGAGGTAGCGGCCCTGCCAGCTCTTCAGGCACACAGGTATCTGAGGCAGTGGAACACAGTGTATCCATCTTGTCATCTGTCCACTCAGCCCTCACCCCTTCCCCTAAAGGCTGTTAAAAAAAGAGACTGGTTGCCGGGCGGTGGTGGCGCACGCCTTTAATCCCAGCACTTGGGAGGCAGAGGCAGGTGGATCTCTGTGAGTTCGAGACCAGCCTGGTCTACAGAGCTAGTTCCAGGACAGGCTCCAAAACCACAGAGAAACCCTGTCTCGAAAAACCAAAAAAAAAAAAAAAAAAAAAAAAAAGAGACTGGTTAGTGAGTCAGCTAAGCTGCTACTATCTGGCAAGTACCCTGTCTCCCTCAGGAAGCTCCAGCCTCACATTTCCCCATCTCTTCTCCTCCCCTTACCCCCGTCTTGCCCCTGTGACATCCTTCAATCACAGACTCAGATCTAGAGAGACAGGACAAGGATGCCAGCTGCCCTTCCTCTCGGCAGCTCCCTTTCCAGCTCCTGCTTGCTCTGCATCGCCTGCTGCCCAGCCCAGCTCCGCCACTGGGCCTTTTAATTTATTGTGCCCCCTCAGGCTGACTCTGTGTCACATGGTTGACCTAGTCTGTGTTTTGGAAAGTAAGAACTGAAGAGTTAGAGGCAGATTCTTTCTTTGTCACCCATCTCTCTACAAAACTCACAGAAGGTGAAAACGGCACGAGAACTCCAAAGAAACCTAAAGTTGAGACAGCCTATGCTGTTCTGCTCTGCTCAGGGGGACCCTAAGGCAAAAAAAATAAAAATAAAAGAACTGTAGCCTCCTCATCCAACAAAAGCACTGAAGGCGGGGAAGGCATTCTGCCTTACTCAAGGCTATGTAGGCAGTGCCACAGAGACCAGGAGTCTAGGGTATAATGCTTAAGACATACACTAAGGACATCTATTCCTCAATTTATAGGGCTACCTCGAGGTTCTTCCCATTACCCTCACCCACTTCAGGCCCACAGTCCTTCCCTAAAAGGTGAGAGGCAACTCTAACCCAGCTCCACTGCAGCTTTTTTTTTTTTTTTTTTTTTTTGGTTTTGGTTTTGGTTTTTCAAAACAGGGTTTCTCTGTAGCTTTGGAGCCTGTCCTGGAACTCCCTTTGTAGACCAGGTTGGTCTTGAACTCACAGAGATCCGCCTGCCTCTGCCTCCCAAGTGCTGGGATTAAAGGCGTGCGCCACCACCACCCGGCTTCCACTGCAGCTTCTTAAAAACCCAAACTCAAAATCATCACAAATGATACAACTAACTATTTTAGAATGTGATGGCTCCTTTACTTCCTAGAGTCCCAAAAGAGTCTCCACCTCCATACTCACCCTTATTCTCCCCAAGGAGGTGTGATCCCTCTTGGTCATCTGTGCTTGTTCCCTGGGCTCCCCAAGAAAGAATACCTTTGATCTTAATACAGCTGGAAAAGTGGGGTAACAAGACAAGTTCCTATTTCTCGGTCTTTCTTGGGCATCACATGCAAGCACCAGCAAAATTCCGAGCCAGCCTTTGCCACAGGGCTCCGGAAACCTGGGTCTGGAAGCTAGATGATTGAGGAGCACAGGCTGGGAGGTCTGAGTCCACCGGTGAAACTGGAAAAGTCTATCCTCAAAAATCAGGAGCATGAGGGAAGCTCTGGGCTTGGGGACAATGAAAATGAAAGAGGACAAAGACAAGCAAGAATGAAAAAATATTGGGTGGTTTGTCGTCTCTGCACCAAAGCCGGGGGCAGAGTGCTCACCCAGGCTCAAGGCAGTCCCGATTCACCACCTCCCTTAGGGAGGGGGAAGTGCTTTAGTGTCAGGCAGAGCCAGGGTCCATCCTGACTCCACCGCTTCTGAAGCTATGTGATGCCCTGGAAAACCGCGTTCTCGGTGCTGTCTTGTCATCTATAAATGGGAAATTAATATAAATATACCATAAATATAGATAAATTCGACACTTCAAAGTTTTCATGAAGGCTAGGTGAGATAAAGTATAAAAACTTCAAATATGTTCTGGCCTGTGACAAATGTCTGATTAGAAATAAAAAGTGTGAGCTGGGCGGTGGTGGTACACACCTTTAATTCTGGCACTCAGGAGGCAGAGACAGGGGGATCTCCGAGTTTGAAGCCAGCCTGTTCGACAGAGGGAGTTTCTACAGAGTAGCAACCAGGGCTACACAGAGAAACCCTGTCTCTAAAAACAAAAAAAGCCCATAGTTTGCCTTCTTCTCCAGTTCCAGAGCTCTTTCATCAATTGCCCCCTTAAAGCAAACAAACACAAACAAAAAAGATAACAAAACAACCACTCCCAAGAGATCCAGGAGTTATGAGAACAGTCTGCTCATTCATTCATTCATTCATTAAGTTGTTCTTTGAGGATTGCACATGTTTTGACAGGGTTCTTGCAACTAGGAACAAAATGAGATGTCTGCTCACATTCTAATCACAGAGGAGACCTAGTTAATGGGGGACATCATGATAACTGAATCTCACTCCTAAACTGGAAATCTCAGATGATGGGGACTGGTAGCTCTTGCTGTGCTCACCGTTCTGGGCACACACTGACAACTGGAAGAGTGTGTTGTGTCCTGGGCCACTAAAATTTATAAACCCCAATTAAATATCAGCTTCTGCCTTAAAACTTAACGATGTCCATCATGATTATCAGGAGCCATAAAGGTCCTGCTATTTGGGATATTGGTCTTGGTCATAACAATAAATACCACATGCCTTTTTGCTTATTTATGTTTTGATGGTTCCAGTCACAACATCCTGTAGTGACCCTCCTAATCTATGAGCTCAGATGTGCTTGTAACCCAGACTGCTGGATAAGTGGGGTCTAAGTACTATCCAGCATGAAGGGATTACAGAAGACACAACTATGGCCTTCATCAGCCCCTAAGATCAAAGGAAAAGTCTCAAGATGGGGGAGCAGAGGGAAGATAGAAAAACAGGAAACCCTCATCCTGAATCGGGTAAACCTGTTCGCCATCTGAGCATCGGAGACTCCCAGCACACTACCACCTGCTGTGAGGCTGCGGTACACGAGAGGTAATGCTCCTCTCATACACAGATGTTTTGTTGAAAAAGCAACGGGCCAAGCTTAATTAAGGCCAGGATGTTTAGAGCCTTTAACACGTCCTCTCTTTCCCCCAGACATTGTTTGCAAATCTCAAACAAGACCATTAACTTTGTTTACAGTGAAGATATTCCTGTGACCTTATCAATTGCAGTACCATCAATGCCCCTCAGGAGACACCCTTATTCTCACTTTGATTTCTTAGAAATCCTTTAAGGCTTTACACCCCACAAGATGGTTTCTGTGGTATCTGTAGTGAAGGCAGTGGATGGGGCTCTCCTGAGCGCCTCTTTTTCTTAACTTTCATGCTTAAAGTTTATATTAAGATATTTTTAGTAACACCCAACCCAGGGTTAGAGTGGGGGGATAAGTATGGTGAGAATGTCTTTTCCCCAGGCTGGAGAGGGTGACACTTCCGACACCTGAAGAAGTGAACCAGCCATCTGTGTGGTGATTTGGTGAGGCTGTACCACAGGGACAGACAGGATGTTCTAATGAGGACAGCAGGTGCCGAATGCTGCCGGCCTGGGTCGTAAGAAAGGATCACAAAGAATAAGCTTTTTGATTGACCTTGCAGAATGTGTGCATTTGGACAATATGGCTGGAAGAAGCCAATGACTCGGGGCTGTGGCCCCACTCCTTGTGGTTTTGGAATCTAACTGACCCCACCTCTGCCTCTTGCTTAACTGAAAGAGGAAATAGAAGTCCAAAGTCACACTGCCAGTTAGCAGGGATGTCAGAACAGGAACCTGCCCCCTGGATGCCTGAACAAAAGGACTATCTAACTGGACCTGTCCTCCTCCTCTCTCCAGGGAGACTACCTTGGGATTCCCACAGAGGCTTTGGTTGCAATGTGAAGAGAAAAAGATGGCTAGTTCTTTCTGAGTTTCAGCACACGTTTCCAACAGAACCACAGGCCCCCTCCACTTTCCTCTCTCACCAGACCCAGGCCATCTCACGGTGGTCTTCAAGCCCCTGAACTTTGATGCAGGCAGGACTCACTTGACCAAAACCATCTACACTCAAGCAGCACTCCTAGAAATTCTAAGCCTTGTCCATCTTCCTCAGAGCCTCTAAGCATTCTAGCTGCCAGATCACCCAGCACCCTCACGGCTCTGCAGAGTGCCACGTGTGACAATACCCTATTTGTTAACCCCACTTACTCAAACCAACACATCCAAATTAAAGCAAGCAATTAATTAAAACAAGCTTTTTTATTTGTGTGCATGGGTTGCCACCCCCTATGGTCAAGTTCAAGAGGTCAGCCTTGGATGTGAGGAAGACATGGCTTATGTAGTTCAGAGAGGGGTAAGAGGTTTCCAAACAAGGGATTCAATGGACAAAATAGGTGGGTTACGGGAGCAGAGTATAACAAGTTAGACCCTATTGAAACAAAGACACAACTGCAGGTGGGCACAGCAGGCAGTCCTAGACAGTCACCGCAAAGTGGGCACAGCAGGCAGTCCTAGACAGTGACTGCAGGTGGGCACAGCAGGCAGTCCTAGACAGGGACTCAGGTGGGCACAGCAGGCAGTCCTAGACAGGGACTCAGGTGGGCACAGCAGGCAGTCCTAGACAGGGACTCAGGTGGGCACAGCAGGCAGTCCTAGACAGGGACTCAGGTGGGCACAGCAGGCAGTCCTAGACAGGGACTGCAGGTGGGCACAGCAGGCAGTCCTAGACAGGGACTCAGGTGGGCACAGCAGGCAGTCCTAGACAGTCACCGCAAAGTGGGCACAACAGGCAGTCCTAGACAGTGACTGCAGGTGGGCACAACAGGCAGTCCTAGACAGGGACTCAGGTGGGCACAGCAGGCAGTCCTAGACAGGGACTCAGGTGGGCACAGCAGGCAGTCCTAGACAGGGACTGCAGGTGGGCACAGCAGGCAGTCCTAGACAGGGACTCAGGTGGGCACAGCAGGCAGTCCTAGACAGTCACCGCAAAGTGGGCACAGCAGGCAGTCCTAGACAGGGACTCAGGTGGGCACAGCAGGCAGTCCTAGACAGTGACAGGTGCCATAGTCTTCTGAAACAAAGGTAGGGTTGTAAGAGGGTTATAAACAACATTTTGAAACAAGACATGATGGCCATTCCTGGAAAAGCAGTACAGAACCATTTGTAGTTAAGGTTACAGGTGGCACATAGCCCAATCCTTAAGAAACAGAGAGATCATAAAAAGAGTGAACCTAGTTTGTCTTTACTATAAGATGACTTTTAAGCTTAAGATGGAGGCAGGATAGAGGAAGAGGAGGAGTTTCATATTCTCCCATCAAGAAATTATAATTAATGCCAAATATCAGATCAGGATAGTAGGAAGAACTAGCTGTTTATTTTCATTTTATTCTCTGCTTCTTCCTCCATACACACCCCTGTCCCCTCCACCCCCATTCTGCCCCCTCTCTGTTTTCCAAGCTCAGACCAGAACTGAAGACGCAGTCAGCCTAAACTTCCATTTTATGCAAACAAGTGTCCCAAGTACCTATTTCCAGCCCATATTAGGCACTGAAGAGACATCACCAATTCCTGTCTCAGAGAGTTTGTTAACCTCTGCAAAGCAGACAGCTAAACAGTGGCAGAAGAAGCTGGGAAGGAAAGGACTTCTCACGCTCTATCTGGGAAGACTTCCAGAGGAAGTCACCTCTGAGCCAGACCTGGAAGGAGGCACAGTGGTTCTCCAGGTAGTCAAGATGGGGGAAAGGCATCCTAAGTAGAAGCCCAAATATACAAGAGAAAATAACCCAAGAAGGCAAACCAGGGAGGTGGTGGCCCCTATAGGTGGGGCTGCTGAGGGGAGCATAAGGAAAAAAGGCCTAAGAAACCCCTGAACAGAAAAGACCCCAGGAACGGGCTGTGCCCAAGAGTCCAGGAACCAAATGTCTAGGACAGAAAAGATGAAGATGAGACAAAGGGTCCATGGCTGTCGTAGGAACGTGCAGAGACCCAGAGCAGAGCGACAGGAGCCTGACACTAGTTTCTTCTCCTTCACTCCTTGCTCTGGGAGGCTTGAGGAACCCGCCAGGCCTCTTGCCCTGAGAGCACTAACTCAAGTTATTAGCATGACAGTACATAGCAGAGTGAACGAAAAAGAGTGACTAGAAACAGTCATGGGGCACCTCAGAAGGGACCTGGTGGTCAGGTGACTGCCATGTGACCAGAGCCTGACCACATAGGCAGGCAAAGCAGGAGTGCGGCATCTTTGGCAGACAGGTCTGGAAGCAGAGGAGGCCAGTTTGAGGGGTTCAAGCAGAGCTCCCTGAGACCAGGTTCATGGGAAACTGGATTCTCCCATACTGGGGAATTTGGTAGAGTATCTAAAAAGCCCACAGAGAAATCCCACAAACCTAATCCAAAGGACTCCCAAAGCGTCTAGCATCCCTGCCCTTGTGACTTTATCTTAAGAAAGTACAAACAGGAGATGGCTCCCCAGGGCCAGCTGCCTTCTGGCAGGTGAGCAGGATGAAGACACTCTGCCAGTCTTGGCAGGTACAACAACGAGTATATGGAAGCCAGCAGGAGGCTTCAGGCAACAACTCAGATGCAGAAACAATGCCTTTAAGAATGAGGAAGCCTGAAGCCAGAGACCTTAGAGCTGAGCCTTGAGTGTTATTTCTGCAGGGTTGGAAATGAAACACGAGACACGCGGGGTCCCATGTGGGTAAACTTTAATGGGGGGGGGCAACAGGCAAGGGACGGGAGTGAAGAGAGAAAGGAAAAAGAGGGAGGCGGGTTGAGACGCCCCGTTTTTAAGGGGGCTCCAGGTGTCTGGGAGAAAATGTCCTGTGCATGCGTGGCTTCCCATTGGCTGCTGAGGTCTGTAGTTCAGAGAAATCCAGGTGCCTCTCGGAGAGTGTCCTGCGCATGTGTGGCTTTCCATTGTGCTGCTGGGATTTGTAGTCCACTGGGAGGCTGTATTCTCTGCGCATGTGCGGCCTTGTCTCCAAACGAAGAGCATTGAGGAGCGTTTCTGTGGCCATCAGATAGGTGGCCTCTACATAAATATGCTTTAGAAGTCAAAGTAGGTCAGGCCTATGGAACCATAGAGTTTCCTAGCTAAATAGCATCCCTAAGATGCTGGACCTAAGAACTCTGAAGTTGTCCTCACTGCCTATGTCGTTCTTTTAAGATGGGTGTGCAAGGCCTGATTAGAGGACTTCCTGTCACTAAGACCCCATAGGATTTTCAATGCAGGACACATCTTAGATGGGGATGAGGACCCCTTCAACACAGGTACCAGGCAAGTTGAGGCCTCTCCTAAGCCACCTTTCTCCAAGTCTCAACCACAAGTTAAGCTCAAGAATCCGAGCCCTGCTTAACTTTCCCAGCTCCAGTCACAGAGCATCTAAGTCCTCAGCTCTCACGGATCTCCATCTTCTGTGTCACCTGAGTGTGCGTCCTGGCTATGAAGAAGCGTGCTCGAGAAGTGAAACAACTGTTCAGGGCTACATTACAGCTCTTGGGGCCTGGAACAGATCTGACCAGCTCTTCAGGCAAATAAATACTTTTGGTGAGTACTGCCTACCTCAGTGACCCAAAACTGTATTCTGGGTGAAATACAGTCTGTTTTTAATTGACTAGAATTTTGCCCAACCAAAAGAGAAAAAAAGAAGTTTATCTTGGTGACTACCAGATACCTAAAGACTGACTCCAGTTTTCTATACACTTCCCTTTTGACACTAGATTCTCTCACTGCTTCTGCTTGGCTCTAGAGATTCTCCCATTTCGAACCCCGCTCTTTGCTCGCTGCCTTTCTTCCTCCCAGCATATTCTACCAACCAGCACTGACAGATCCCGAGAACCCCCTTTCCACCTCCCCACTGCTACAGCTCCAGCTACAAAAGAAGGAAATCTGTCTGGCGCTCCCCAATGTTGCCTGGCCCAGGGAGAGCCTAACAGCACTTGCTGGCAGACCGCTAGTCTCCTCTTATCCTGGGGTACCTTGGCTCATTCTCCTGATAACAGTTCTCTTGGGAGTGACTATCGCCCTAGCAGTGGAGAAAAGACCATGACCCAAGAAACAAGGATCAGACTGAAATTAGAAATGTAAACCATCACCTTCAACCTCAAAGGAAATTGATAGAAAAACTGTGCTATGAGCCCCTCAAGCTCTAGTTGAGCACACGAATTAAGAAGACTATTCTCAGCTGCAAGCTAGAAGTAACCAAAAAGAGGCCCTACACCTCACCTCCAAATGCTTTGTTTCTATTCACTGGGCATCTCACTCAGGTTCACAGACCCTCAAGTTCCTTTTTTACCTACTGACAACAATTTCTCAGCCCTCCTTTTTAGATTATTTTCATTGTCCACTGAGAGCTCAGATACAAAAGTGCTTTGACATCAAGAGAAAACTGGAGAAGGAAAAAAATGGCATATGAAAATCAGTGAGCTTGCACCAGGCCACGGGGCTCTCTCCAGTCCTGCCAGTTAGTATTCAGCCTGGACTATTAAACCCTAGCTGTGCCTGGGGAAAGACATGCAGGACTTGGGGGCAGCACAGTTCCAGACTGCATGCTTAGATAGCAGAGTGGTTACATGCAGACAGAGCCAGCCTACCCCTTTGTGCTACTACAGCAATGAGTTGCAGGGCTCAAAAGAGCATGGATGCTGAAGACAAAGATGGAGAGCCCTAGCTGGGCCTCTTAGTTATATGACTTCTTTGAGCCTCTATTTCCTCGTTTGTAAAATGGGGACAGGCCCTCTAATTCACAGTAGGGTAGAAGATTTGTAAGGGGTTTGTTACATAATTTTTGGAAAGCTCCCGGTAGCTGTCTTCATTAGTAATAGTAATAAGTCCCCCTTTGCCAGCACTTTATCCCCAAGGCAAAGACAGCGTACAAAACCTCTTAATGAGAAATGCGCCATCCACCTTACAACCGCAGGCAACAGTGGGCCCTCAGCGAACCCACTGAGAGGGAAATTGGGGGAGAGCAGCTCTGTGTCTACTTGCAGGCTAATGAGGCTCTCAGTAAGTGGGGAAGGAGTTCTGTGGTGTGTGCTGGTGATGGGAAGGCCAGGTCAGAGGAGACAGGGATAGAAGCAGCAGCAGGCAAGCTGACACCCCACATGAAAAACCAACAATTCTGCCTGGTGGTGTTCCCAACTTTGGCAATAAAACAAGGCGGCTGAGACCATTGGACACACCATTCTGGCCCAGGATTGAATGC
Source organism: Chionomys nivalis (assembly GCF_950005125.1). Taxonomy (NCBI): domain Eukaryota; kingdom Metazoa; phylum Chordata; class Mammalia; order Rodentia; family Cricetidae; genus Chionomys; species Chionomys nivalis. Next base: position 82,034,354 of record NC_080094.1, read on the forward strand.
ACAGTAACTCAAGCATGGTCCTTTTGCAAATGGACAGCATTGCAGTCATGGATTCCTGGATTCGGCGAATTGAGGAGTGACTATATAAACCCCTAAAGAACTAGCCACCATGCTCTATAGTGTCTGCACCAACTCCACCCCCTTTCGATGGGATATTTAGGAAGAAACAGCTTCAGTAGAGAAGTAACATTAGAACACACCTGAAGGGGACTCTAGGGGAAACAGCACAGGGAAAGGAAGAAAGGGACGTGGGATGGAGCGTATAGCAGGTGACCAGAAGAAACTGGGGAGAATAGAGCAGGTGTCAGGAGCAAGGGAAGACTAATCCCTGCTTGGATATGCATGGATGACAGAATCAGAACACTTCTGGAGCCCAGGGACTTTATTCGTGATGGGCAGTAGGATCTTTGATAGCCATAAGCCTATGGAATCAGTCCACCAACTCAGGAAGCACAAGCATCTTGTCCCTTCAGTAAACATGACAGGGCTTCTAGCCATTGCCTGCCTACTCCACTCACTCTGTGAACATCTATCTTTGTATTTAGACATCCTGGCCCCTGAGTTGCTGTGCAGGCTTTCCCTGACGGTCTAGCCTTTCCCTTTTATCCATGGGTTTTCCACTTCTCGTTTAAAGAAGACATAGTCTTATTAAAACCTTTCAGTGCAAAAGCAGACATCACATGACTTTTGTTTTGAAAAAATAAATGCCTGTGTTACCCAACTCAATGCTGTTATCAAGGATACAAAACTTTTCATCACCTTACCCCCAATTTCATTATGGAGTCAGTCACCCACCACCAAAACCTCTATTAAGGTCTCTCTCTCTCTCTCTCGCTCGCTCGCTCGCTTGCTCTCTCGCGCTCTCTCTGACACTGGCACTGCTGAGATTAAACAGAGCAGCCTGAGTCCTAAGAACCAAGCCAGCAAACGCAGAGAGTCATTGTGCAAAGAGCAGTGCAGGCCGTGATCGGGAGCAATGTGAGGAGGTACGTGGGATAGCATCTGAAGATGCTGGAACCCGAGCCAGCAGAGCTCCAGCAAGTGACAACAGAGTTCTAACCAACTCTTGCCCCTCAAGCATCAACACCACAGAGTTTTCAAACCATGGAGACTGGACACTCGAAAGTCGTTGAAGAGGTTAGAGCCAAAACTACCTTGACAGAGAGAAAAAACACTGCTGAACAGACAAGACGCTGAAAGGAAAAGCTCCACGCCAACTCCGCACCACATGGAAGAGACCAAGCAAAGTGTCCAAACTAACAAAGCCAATGTTGGCACAGAGGCCCTAAGTCCAAGGTGAATTTAATGCCAGCCCTCAAGCCAGTACACACTACAGTCCTGTCAAAGTCTCCCAAGTCTGTACAGTCCCCTCTATCCTAGGACCTAGTAGTCACGGTGACTTCGGAAGCTAGCCATTATGCTTTGGCCCATGTCAACCAAACCATGCAACTTATCTCAAAAAAGAGAAAAAAGTCTCTCTCCCCTCCTTCAGTTTTCTTCTCTCTTCCCTGACAGCTGCTGAGTGTCCCCCACAGAGATGTTCAAGTCCAGAGAAAAAGCCTTGCTTAATCTGCCCTTAAGCCTCCACATTTTCAAAGCTGCTTCATTCTTTCCCATTCAGACTAGAAAGGGCAGTAAGATTATGACTAAAGAGGGCAGAACCAAAGAGGGCAGCCCAAGTTCCTCTAGATTAGACAGAGGCCCTGCTGCCAAGGAGCTGGTTCCCAATGTACAAGAAAGCAAAGGCCAGGAACGACTCAGTAACACTTTGTCTCCTACACCAAGCAAGAAGGGACAACTGGACGCTTGGCTTCTCTCATCTCTCTGTCTGGACACCATCCCTCTCCCACAGACACAGAGCTGTGCCGGGCAGAGCTTCTCAACCCAAGTCCACCTCCCCACACCCAACTGAGCTTCACAAAATGCTACCTTACCCAAATGTCTTCATGTTTCTTGTCCCCCAACACCTCAAATCTGAAGAAACTCCTGTGTCTCCTAGATCATTTTGTTGTCATTTGCAGAACTTTCTAGCAATGTTTGCCTTGAAGCTAACACAGTGGTTTGTTGTCTTTGCTTTCTTGAAGACTGGGAGCTAGCCTCCTTGAGTGACTTACGTCTAACCTAGAAGAGTTTTGGTTGCCCTCTTCAGACTCCGTCTTTTGCTGTTTCTTTTTCATGCAGTTGTAGCCAGAGCCTCACATATGCTAGGCCAGCACTCTACCACTGAGCCTTAGCCCTAGCCCTTTAGACTCAGCCTTATGTCCCTTTCAGCTTTCCTATATCCAAGCACCCCCTGAAGGACCTTTCCCTAGATATCCCCAGAAGTTGAAAGAGGATCTGCCTCAGCAAACACTTAAGAACACACAAGTTTAACAGATAGCATATCTGAGTGGATTTCCCAATCATGAACATCAGGCTTATCGCTAGGTTTCCAACAAGAAGTCTTTTTCACTGGCAAGTCCCTTCCCCATCTGATGTTCCACATCTTTAGTTAGAGCCAGGTGTACTCGGTCTCCTTTTCTGCTAACCTGTAGGTATCAGTGATGTTACCAGATACACAAATACGAGATAGAATCGAGCTTAAGGTCCTAGGTTCTTTGTGTGAGGCTAACAGATGTGAAGCCAAAGCTTAACTCCTACAGGTTGCTTTCTAAAGAAACAACTTCAGCTCTTTAATGGAAGATGGAAGTTCTTCACAATCTTTTCTTGAAAGCACACAAAGACAGGACAGCATAGTAAGGTATAACTGAGTCCTCAAAACTGATGGTATCCTTATATTTTCAAAGGGAATCTCAGTGGTGTCTGGCCCAAAGTAAGGCAGAAATCACCTCTACTGGAATGAGAAAGCTTTGGAAGCACCCTCAAGAGCTAGCAATAGCACCCATTGCCCAGGCTACACACTGTCTGCACCAGGCACTGTTAAGTCGTATGCTTCAGGTCAATGCCAAGGGCACTGATTTGAACATTTGTTTTGTGTGTTGTTTCCTATCAAGCCAGACTCAGATGCAAATTCTGAAGATTACTTAATCTCTTGCTTTTCTGCAGCCCAGCTTAGGCTGTGATGTGGGAAATATGAGCATCATCATAAACAGGAGGTCCAAGTCCAAGGAAGCTCTTTAACTTTAGCATATTCTAGTCTGTGAGTGTGAGTTTGACATAGCTGGTCTCTTCATTAGTACAATTTAAGCTAACACCAACAGAGAAGTAGATGTCATGATCCTTCTAACACTTCACTAGTGAGAAGAACCGGAAAGGGTCATTACTGCAAGATCTGAAAGAAAAAGACAGTGAGACCTCTTCCAAGACACTCCTTGCATCTTCATTTACAACACATGTAGTGTTCACTTGTCAATCTTAATGCATCCATCAAGCAAATGAAGGAGCACTTAACTGTGTAAAACACACTTGCCAGATGCCGAAATACCATGAATATGTGAAGGTCCGTGTTTGTACTTTATTGGAACCTACACTTCTGTCAGGGAAAAGGGAATACATCAAGAAGTATTCTCCGTGCTGTATGTTATTAAGACTGTCCAACCTGGGATGCCTGCAACAGAGCTGTGTTTGCTTGCCTTTCTGAAGAGGCAACATTTGAACCAAGGTCTCAATGTAGAAAAAGATTCTGCCCAAAGGTCAGCGGAGAGAACATTCCCAACAGAAGAAAATAGCTAGGGGACAATGATTGTGGTGTATTGGGAGACTGGAGGCAGGAAAGCAGGCAGACAGTGGAGGCAAAGAGATAGGCTGGGTGCATGAACCACCCTTGAGGCTGTGACAAAGAACCCGGATTTTACTCCAAGCGCAGATGATTACCAAAAAACTCTTGGAAGGCAAAAACCCAAATGAATTGGATTTACATTTTTAAAAGATGGCTCTGGAATAAAATGGACAGCCTTGCTCCGTAACAGGGCAGATTTTGAGAAACAGAAAAACACCAGATGGCTGAGTTTTTTCTCTGTCTTACTTTTTTGGACTTTGTTAACTAAATTATAATGCCTAGGTAATTAATGATTTAACTCTAGATACTGTCAAAGACATTGATGACTTATTGTAAGCGCAAAGAAGGGCAAGCAGTGGTAGAAGTCAAACACACACGGTGGGGACAATGACGTGGTAACCAGAGGAGCCAAGCAGAGTTCCAGTCACTACAGGAGCTGCTGGCTTGCTCTGTGTAATTTCTGTTATGCAGAGGGGAGATCTTATCGAGGTAACTGAAGACTGAACTAGAACTCTAAGGAAGCTAGGTTTTAGTTCAGTAAAAGACAACATGACACCAAAAACTCTCAATAACAAATGTCCTGCCGGGAGGCAGTATAAGTCACAGTGGGCAGCTAGCTGGAACACGAGCCAGCCAGAACTATCCAGTGCAGCTGGACCAAGTCAGCTCTGCTGGGGCTTCTGCCATGACACAGGAGACATGGGCCACAGCCTGTGAGCCCTGGGCATTGTTTCCAACAGTCATTTCTATAACAACTGATTTCAATACGTGACGTTGTGCTCTTTAGTCTGCCCCTATTTCTAGAACCAGAGCCTCACTCTGCACCCCACTGTCTGAAAGCAGGTCTTCAGGGCCAACCTCCAAGGGTAAGGCTCCTCAACCCACAGATATCAAACAAATGCCTACCTGGATCAACACCAAAGGGATGCCAAACTGGATCACTGCTAGGCTTCTCCACTAATTTTAAAGCAATTTGACAAAGCACCCTGTCATGAGTTAACATGAGTTAAGTTTTAAGTCATGTTCTAACCAAACACTGAGAACACACACACAAAGTAAAAGAATCCCTGACCACCAAAGAGCTTCCAGTTAAGCAGAAGTCATCATGTCAGTACACCCCTCGGAGTGTGTGGATGAGAAATTAGAATACAAAGTACTGCAGGGCACAGAGGAGACAGATCTCATCCCAGCTTCCTGCCTTCTGGGAATATGTGAATCTCAAAGTGAACATGAGGCTAAGGCACTTGAGCTGGGTTTTGAAGGATGAGTAGAATTTGATCATTTGTAAAATGAGAGGGAGAGAGTCATGGAAGGCATTTATATTATATTTAAAATCAGTAATAGGCACTTGACTCTAGCATATGGACGGGAAACTGGGATGAACTGGTCCAATCTGAATACAGGTGGCCACTTGCTGGCATCTCTCCATCCACTAGGTGACATGGTAAGGCTCACTGCTGCTGGCAAGGCAAAGGCGAGGCAGTAGCCCCAGATGGATTCTAAGTGCTGTATGTTCTGAGATGACACCCTTGGAAGTTGAATTCTAGGCCTGCTTCTCCAGGCCAGTCTCAATAGTCTGGCTCACAAGGATCACATTTGAGGTTATATCCTTTCTATTTGTGCAGAGTTCAATTTTTTATCTTTTGTAAAATGATAATAACTGAACATCACATTTAGACATGTAATGCTCTAGTAAAAGAAGAAAAAAAAGGTAGTCCTCCCAAAATTTGAAAAACAGACTTTTCACTGTTTGTGGACACAATATGCCAGGAAAGCAGACCTTTGAAGGACCTCCAACACTTAGTTCCAAAGAATGGGGACCCTCATTGTAGACTGTTCTTCGGAGGTCGAATCAAGAACCTACTGGCTGGCTCCCTTTCTCCAGCCACTATGGTTGGTGGCTCTGTCACAACAATGCACTACTCGTTCTTCTGGTGGATGCACAGTGACTGCAAATGGTGACTTCCTGATAAGTTTGGGGCCTCCTAATGACAGCAGCATGTGATGTTTTTGCTCTCAGCAAAACGGTCAATCAGGAAGAGATTCTACAAGTTGAATCCCACTGGAACTCCCAAGCACCTGCTGGCTTTTATTTGGGTTGGAACACTTCCACAGATGCACTGTTCTTCTGATCTCCTCCTCAGCGGAGGCTACCCTCCTTGAGGCCTCCTGTTCCAGCATCGCCTGAGAGGTTCATCCTCTCCTTCGTCCTCCTATGTCCTAGCAATGGTGATCTCTGATCATGCTGTGTTCTGGCGCAGCCTCTCTCCCCTTGCCAGATCTACCACCCACAGGAAAGACTTAAGAACTTTCTGAGGAAGAAGTATGCATGGGTTCTAAAGTGGCAGAGCCATCACCCTAGGCTGCCACAGTCTTGTGGTACTCTTTACCTGTCCCCTCTTTCCACCTCGTTTTACCCAGTCCCTGTCCCACATCCATCCATCCCCACTCTGGAGAGTGCTCATTCCGCTTCTCTCTGTGGACCATCTCCTGCTCAACCCTCTACATTTATGGTCCCTTTTTCCTCTATTGAAGCCAACTTTGTGTATTTACCCACATGGAAATTCAACAAATAATTTCGTTCCATACAATGAATCCCTATTTATTGAGTTCTTATTGTGTGCGAGCTGGAAGAGTCTGCTCCATGCACCCAGGACGTAAACCACCTTCCACCTGGCAGTGACTCAAAGGTTCTCTCCATCTTCTGGCCCTCCCTGCTCACACAAGCCTGAGCCCCACAGCTAAGGAGCCTAGTGAGCACTGCTCTCTGCCAAAAGGGCCCAGGAACCTGGCTAAAAGGCTGCTCTGCATAACTTCCTCTTCTCTGGTTACTTTGAACTGTTGAAAGGCTCTGAGCCCCTGGAGAGGCGACTTTGTATTGGAAGAAGCTCTTTGGAGGGGTTGCTGGTCTGGGAGGAACTGGAACCACTCAGCGCCAGGCTCGGCCTTGCCAGGATTGGTTCCATTTCTCTGTCTCCTTCAGCTCATCCCATTTTGTCCCCCTCAGGAAGAAAAAGATTGAAAAGTATGAAGACAGAAAGCAGGCAGAGGAGGAAGGACACCGCGCAACACCAACTCTGAGAGTGGGTTTTAGAAGAGACACGAGACCTGCGTGGGCCATCAGACCCTTTCATCTCCAGACCCTGCTTCTCGACCTCGCTGCAAAACAGGCCATCCCCAGGCCTAAAAATCCTGCATAGGTAACTGCAGAAGACTCCACCCCATCCCTGCCATCCAGTCTTCCACAATGTCCTCGCTCAGGAGACCTCCCTTAACTAGTCCAGGCCTGTCATACCCTAGAAAGCAACCTTTCGTTCTGCCTTCTGGAGAAAGACTAACCACTCTTCCTCCAGCCTTCCTCCGGCATAGCTGCTGTTTTCTACCAGTGTAATTTGAGTAAACAAGAGCAGGATCAGAAAAGTCATACCCTGAAAAAGCTCTTTTGTGCACCTCCTTTGTGCTCCTGCACTTCCCCCCACCCACTTTTAGCTACCACTCTGCCTTTGTTTTGCCAGTTCTTCTGACATCAGTCATCTGCAGATCTAGCTACAAAGAGAAAAGCAGGCTGGGTGGCAACAACGGTACAGAGCTTTAAAAGGAGGCATGGTCACCGCGACCTTTCAAAGAGGAGCAAACCAGAACATACTGTATTCTGCACACTGGTTGCCTCAGTCCCTTGTGATTAGGGTACCTGTTTCACCAGCGAAGGCATGAGTCCCAACAGGTCCTATCTAGATCTAGATCCAGGGCCCCATGAAGATGCCATATACACAGGATGAGCTTTAAGTGACAAAGTGTCACTTGCCTTCCCGCCCCAGTCCACACTTGTCTCTTCTGGTATTTGAGTAGATCAGATCAGACTGTTCCCTGTCATCTTATTCTTTTTCGGCCCCTGACCTCAGACCTCACTTCACCCCAGCCCCCTGCCTTGTGTGACCCTCTCTCCTGGATCACCCCAGGAGAAACTGTTCCTCTGTTGTGTGGCACACCATGAAGAGGAAAAGAAGGTATCTGGCAGGAACTCTCTCTCTTCACACCCACTGAGCCTCCACATTCCCTGAATGGATCAGAAACCAGAGTTAAGGTACCTGACTGAGCTCAGACCTGCTTCTGTGCAGGTGAGTACTCTTCAAGCTCTGGAGGGTCATCTGACATGCACAGCAGCAATAGGAGTTTTTCCTAGAACACTGAGTACTGGGGCTTACCCAAATTGTGTCTAACGGCACGCAAGAGCAAAAGTCCATCACCTTTAATTTCTGCCTCTGTTCCTCTCTCTACAAACCCATCTCTCGCACTTGCTGTCTCTTCCCTCGGACAGACGTGTCTCCACACCCTCGGGCAGACATGTCTCCACACCTTCCCACCTCCAGGGAATCTTGGAAAGTCCAGAAAAGGACACTGGGGAGTCTGAAGAGCCCTATCGACCCCTTAGCCCAAGTGGCCATGGCAGACCCTACAAACAGTCCGTCAACAAGACGATCCCTGGTACTTCCTACCACTGCACTGATCCACCTGCCGGGTGCTTCCCTACCCATTGGCCATAGGGAGACCACATATACCACTCAGAGCCATGCCAGAAAATGTCCTGACTGGCCTTTGTACAAGAATCCTTCAACCACTCTCCTGACCAGCTCAAAAGACCTGCTGGATCCTGAGCCAGCAGCAAAACACCTGTATTTTAGGCTCCAGCCGCTCTGCTCTAGCAAGACTTCGTCTGCTCTCCCAGACTCAATATTTTTTTCTAGTCCTTCTTCCGAAAGCAGGCTTGGCCTCACCATCATCCCTTCACCCAGTTGTCAGAGAAACAGTGGGATAGAAGGAGAAAGCTGAGCACTCTGGAAAACCAGGGATGAGATACAGGAGGCGCCTCCTTGCTTTGGCCTTCCAAGAAATCAGGCAGTGGGTTTTCTCATTTGCGCTAAGAAGTTACGGGTATGAGGAACTCGATGCATTGCTTTAGAAAAAGATTCCAACCCGCCACCCTGACTCTGTCCCCCAACTCTCATGAACTCCCGGAGAGACCTCCTTGGCCAGTCACCTCCCCTGTACTCCAACAGTGGCCCTGCTATGATCCCAGAGCTCCAACCCTGTGATTCCTGCCACCAGCTTGGCACAAACAAGCCACTTCCAGAGACAGGTACATCCTCTTCCAGCCTTCCTCCTCTTTGCTCTTTTTGAAACACATCTCCCAGCTGAGACAGGCCCTCAGTGTGTCTCTGAAGCCTCGCTCAGACTGACTGACACTCTGTCCCTATGCAGCTTGCGCTTGAGTTACACAGAACACGCGCTCTCCACACACATTCTTCACCTACTGTGGTATAAACACAACCTGGAGCCAAGACTGCCAGGGGTCCCCAGAGACACCCCACCCACCACAGATCACTAAGCCCTGAGCTTGCTGAGAGTACCTCACCCTGGCCCACCTGCCTGTCACTTCAGCACAGGCCTAAGTTTACCCTCTGCCTAAACAGCAGCTGTGTTTAGGTTGCTGGTTGAGAATCCAAGGTCTAAGCTTTTGGTTCTGTAAAGAGATAATCTTTTCCTTGGGAAAAAGGTTAATTTCACAGTATTCAACATTAATTTTGGAAAACTATGAAGACAGTATTCTGTAACCATGAAGACAGGGATGGAGGGGGCGGTTTTAGAAGCCTTCAAAAAAGGGCACCCAACAAGCCTTGGGCAGGACTCTTTCCTTTACCAACAGTGACCTTGCTGTTCTGCCATCCATGATTGCAGCTTATAATGCCTCTCTATAGTCCTCAATGGCTTGCATACAAGTGAGGGCTAGCAAGCCCCATGGCTCCCATTGCCTCAGTCAACCCAGTGAAGAAGCCTATAGTAGCACGCGTGTGGCAAGGAGGACAGAGAAACCAGGAGGTGAGATGGACAGAGAGGAGGAACTTAACAACAGATTGGAGTAGACCACCTTATTCCCTCACCAGGAGGAGATGGCCCAGGAGGAATCCAATTTAGCATAAGACCAGGATGGGCCCAGCATGCTGACGAGGCAGAAACTGCCAATGAGATAGTGCGATAAAAACTTGTATTCGCCCGTCTTGCACATATGGTTAAAGGGGGCACACTGTACACTATAAACCAATGACAGCGGTGAATACCGGCACACAGCTGTGCAACATCCCAAGTGGGGCTTCTCGGCTTCTCCGAAGACGGTCTGCAAGAGGAGCACTGAGCGGGAAGAGCAAGGATCAGTGCCATCTAAGAAGGAGGCGGTCTGTTTTCTTTGAGGTCTTAAGACAATGTCATTCCTAATTCACCTGAAACATCACTATTCTACGTAACAACAGTTCAATGGAACTGAAGGGCAGACAACTCCCGGAGTAGGAAAATATGCCCAGGGGTACTCAGACAGAGACCGGAAGTCTAGACTCTTCCCCAAGCTACGGGCAGCTCCCCAGCTTTGCCTTGTGTCAAAGGGCACGAGACTCTTGTCACCTCCTCTCTCTCAACCAGACCATTTCAGACCTAAGTGACTCACTCCTTCCCGCCTGCACAGAGGCCGGGTCACTGTCCTTCCCACCTTTGTGTTTAACTTGGCCATCATTGACCCCGAGTCGTCCATGTGGGAAGGAAGTGAGCAACTGTTGGGCTTGTCTCCCAAGAGTGCCCTGCCTTGTTTAGGAACGAGTGCACTGTCTGTCACTTCAGCTCATCCTCGGCTGAGGAACCTGGCTTTAGCAAGTAGGGCCACCAGGATAAAGTGAGCAAAATTAGCTCAGGAAGTCAGGTGACTGGACCAGAGGGCTCTGAATCCTTTATGGAATCGGTAAATGGCCCTGAGAGTGAGCGGAACCAGAGATTATGACAAGATGCAGAAGACAGAGTTAGGTAGGGCCACCTCTGCAGAGGTCCTGTCTTTGCATCTTTGTATTTGACCTTGCCTTGGCTCAAGCAATCCCCCCACCCCTGGTTTTTACCTTACCTTACCCTGCCTTTACCTCCCCTCCTCACTCTGCTAATAAGACAGATGCTGCCGACCACAGAGATCTGAGAAAGGCAAGATCAAGTCTCACAGGACATGGCCTAGGAGAGACAGAAGGATGTGTGTGCCACTTGGCCTTCTACCACAAGCAGGGCATCTCCCTTCAGAGTACGTTCCCTTTGCCACCCTTGCTCGCTTACACTTGGCTCCTCAAAACCTCATGGCTATTGGATGCTATCACTACTTCCGACCGTGGGATGGAAGAAATTGGCTTAGCAGGATATCAAAAGAGCAGAGAGAGAGTCGTCTGGGCTGGCTTCAAGAATCAGCTTGCCGACCATCTTGCTCACCTCCTCCCCCAGTCCGTTTCCTCTTCTCCAGTTCTGGCCCTGCCTAAGCATTTCTCTGGCCTGTTCAATCTCCCCCTTGGTGAGATGCAAATCCGCTCTTTCTAGTAACATTTGGCTTCCGGGCCCTGTTCATTAGTCGCCCCTACTCCCCTTGCCTTTTGTTTCCTGGGGAAAATGATTAGTCACCAACTGTGAGTAAAATCAGCAGTTCAGCATCATCCTAAACCAGGCTTCATGGAGGGCCAGCCAGCCTTCAGCTCGCTCCCCTACCTTCTTGACCACCACACTCACCACTGTGAGGCCAACATCCTCAAAATACAGCACTTCCCATTGCTGTTTCACTGTCCCAAGGAGGACGCCACTAGCCTGCCACACAGTCATCCCAAGTGCTCCTTCAGCATTTCATCTGTGGAGGTGACAAAGGAGAGCAGCTTCCAGAAGCTGTCATCTTGCCTGTCACAAGTTCCATCTCCCTTCTCCCTACCAGCTCTTGCCTTACCTGATTCTAAACCCCATCTGTGAGCATGGATGCTCTAGAGCATCCATGAAATTTTGGGAAAGGTTCATATAAAATGGAAAATGGAAATAATAAATCTACACTTCCCGAAAGCATTAAAAACAAAGAACCTTATATATCGTCTCTGTAAAAAGTAGATTGGAACCACAGTCAGTGGAAATGGAAATAGAAAAGACTTGGAAAGCTTAGCAAATGTGTGTGCCGGTCATTTCAGAACCGCCGTTGTCCTTCTTGGACCCTGCCGTCACGGGTCTCCATCACGCCTCTGTCCCTTTCCACCACTCCTCCTGTATCTTAGTGCCTGTCTGATGTCTTCTCGTCCACATGCCTTCTCCCTACATCATAGACCAGAGAGTTCCTTAGCTTGGCTAGGCTAATACAAATGGCTTTTCACTTCAATTGTTGCAAAACGTGCCTTTTGGTTCCTTGAGCCCTCATTGGTTCCATATTTACAGTTTTGAGGCTCAACATCTTTTTCTTTAAACTCACATGACTTCTCTTAGGTCCCTCAAGAGCCACCCACTCTGCACCCTCCACCCCAACAGATACCTCAGATTCAATGACTTGATAAAAGGGAACAAAGTGGTGGGTGTAGGAAAGGCAAAGAGAAATAGAGGTAAACGGGAGCCTCACTCAGAACCGTGGTGAGTGGATTGTACTATTTCTTCTGTATTCTGGAGCCTTGCTGACAAACTTTAAAATCTGTCTCTGGGCTTCTCCGAGGGACTTACCCTTTCAGACCACAAAAATCAGTGGTCCCCGAGTAAGTTGTCACTTTAGAGAATGCTGTATGGGACATATTCCAATAAACATTCAACACTAGTTCTTTTGACCAGAAGAAATGAGTAGGTGGGTTCCTGCCCACACCCCAGCAACCACAACAGCTGTTATATATAGAATGACATGGCTCTGCCTGCCATCCCACCCCATCCCCCAGTTCTGCAAGGAAACTTCCTCCTCTTCTTTCACCTCACTGCTAACAGGCCCTGTTCGGAAGGGCAGTCATCAGCCCCCATTTGTGCTGCTCGGCCATGGGCTTCCAACCCCAGCACATGCCAATGTCTTTCCCCTCATTCCCAGTGGGGATACCCTCTTCAATTCTAACAAGCCCAGGGAGAGACAAAAAGGCAACTGTAATGGCCTGTTTTCCTGACTCCTCTTTTAACGTCTCCACTCAGTTCCTATTTTTCATCTGAACCACTAGATATGAGTAGGACCCTCTGCCACCCCTCCAAGAGGGGTAATAATAGCTAGCACTTACTGAGTGACAGCTAGGTGCCAAGCATGTGTTTGCGCGGGGCTTCGAGAAAGCCCAGCTCTGAGCTCCTATTGCATGCAGCCAGCCCTTCCTCCTAACTTCCCACGATTCCCCTCTCCGTCTCCTCTCTTCACCTCTAGTTCCAGCTTTTAAACTAAATATGTACTGCTCCTCTGCTAGTCTTCCAATTCTAGACCTTTCGAGGACTGGGGACACTCCATCTCTGTCCAACCATGTCCTGTGTCATGTCTCCTCTTTTCCCCCTAAGCCTGCTCTTCCAAGATTCCCTTGTAATGAGGCCACGGGCAGGGACACCCCACCACTATCCTGATCAGTATCAATTCAGCGCTTGATCACCATGGTGCTCAAAGTCCCGGCAGTGAGGCCATCAGGTTTTCCCCTCCAGCTCGAGACATCTCAGACCCCAAGAATTACTGTCTTCAAAGGCTGTGATGAGTACCTTTGACTCCAGCCTAGTGAATGCCACTCATGGTCACCAAACACTTTACATCCTTATTCTGCCTTCTAGTATCTTAGCAAAGCAACACCCTCTCTGCGGAGTGGCTCATTTCAATCTAGCATCCTATTTCTTTCGGAAAGTTCATTTGTACTTTTAAGCTACGATTTGTTCCTTTTTGAGGAGACGAAAGTACCTTCCACTCTTTACTAAGGATAACTGGGTTTTGACTTTTGAAAATAAACGACTGGAATAAACCTCGTGGTAAGAACATCAGCTGGTAACTGCCACGGGGCGGGGAGCTGGTGCTTCTAAGAGTCATCATTCATTGGGCTGTTCACCTGTCAATTACTTCTTCTGGGCCAATGAGGACAACAGAACCCTCTCTGGAAATAGAAGGTGGGACCACCAGGCCAACGGTTTGGAGCAGTTATTCTACAGTTGGAACTTGTATAGTGGCCTGGGCAAGAGGGCGAGAGGAAAGTACAAGCAGCTAGATTCTCATGCAGCTAAGGGAGTCGGTCAGGGGATGGGGAGAAATCGTCATATGCTATAATAACAATATGAAGGATGAAGCGGCTAGATTCCGGTCACACCCTTCACAATGGTCCCCTGCTTTGGGACCCTCCTGGAGTCTTTTCCTCAACCTGGAGCTCAGTTTATAACAAACAGCGTTCCTTCCCCAAAACTTCTCAAACCTCTCTGTTATTTTGTAAGACATGGCTCAAACTGGCACTCCACTTAACCCCATACTAGTTAACTGCCAGCATAAACAGGCCTTGTGGAGAAACTGCCCTGGGATACAGGGTCAAGACGATGTCCACAGGCAGCAAAGATGGGAGATGTTCTGCCCTCCGGACAGTTGTGTCAGGGAGTGGAAATTCTCACCGGAAGGATTCAAAACCAGCCAGAGGAAGCATTTGGACCCAGGTTCTACCACCTGCATTAAGGAACTAAAAATGATTGTATAAATCTTGAGTCTCTAACCCCAGTTATAAGTTGTATTGTCACTGTCTATCAAATTGAGAGTTTTTAAATTTATTCTTCAGATCAGATCTTATTTTGTAGACCTAGAACTTGCTATGTAGGTAAGGCTCCCCTCAAACTTAGAGCTCCACCTGCCTCTGCCTCCTGAGTGCATCAGCAGCTGTGTGTAGAGTCTTCCCTGACCCTCAAGTACCTCTTGCTATTTAAGTGCCTACCCAGAAGTTTCAGGGCCTCAAATCATGGTCTGCCTTTGCTGCCCCCATCTCCTGTCTGTTTCACTCACTGTCTCCTGTGTCTTTCTCTGCATAGCTTTATTTTTGTCCTTTCCGTGTGTGTATACAGGTATGTACTCATGCATGTAGACTAATGGCTAGTGTTGGGTGTCTTCAATCATTTCACTGCCTTGTTGTTTGATTTCAGTTTGGTTTACTTGTTGTTGAGTTTTACTTTTTGTTTTGTTTTTGACTTGAGACACAGTCTCTCACTGAACCTGGAGCTCACAGATTAGGGGAGAATGGCTGGCCATCAAACCTCAGGAATCTTCCTTCTTTGCCGGTAGTAAGATTACTCTCTTTTTTTGCATGTATATGAAGTATTTTGGATACTCTCTCCTCTTAGTCCTTCCCCCAGGACCTCTAACATTTTATTCCCAATTTCATGGTTTCTATTTAAATTACTAAATTGCTGATTCCAACTGGTCCTGTGTTTGAGCCACACCCCTGAAGAAAGGGACACATTTAGCTAGATAGAAATTAGACAATTAAAAAAAAATAACTTCAAGTTTTACAGAATGTTGGCCACAGATACACATAAAAATTATAGGCAAAAAAGATTATAAAATAAAAAATGAAAACAAAAGAAAGCTTTCAATCCAAAGCAAAAGCAAAAAGCGAAACCCCTTTAGCCACCTGCAGAAGATGAAGCCAGCAAGATCAACAAACAGTCTAGCAGGCACTAACTGCACTGAAGGGTACAAGACATGCAAGGACACATACATAGAGACGTGGAAGGCAGGAGGGGACCCCCAGAGGAGTGGAGAGTGAGAAGATGGGGTGCGTATGATCAGGGCACACTGTATATGTGTATGAATTTGTTAAAGTATAAAAAAAGTATTGAAACAACCAAAATACCCTTCGATTATGTTCAAGGTCATGTTTCTCTGACTTCTCTAACTCCATTTTTAATTTTTTTTTTTTGTACAGTAGGTTCTGGTCCCAGTTTCCCTTATCTTCTCTGAAGCTCATCCCCACCTCCCCACCTCCCCACTCATCCTACCCCATGACGCCTTTCTCTCTCTCTCTCTAGAAAAAAAAAAAAAGTCAATAAAAAAATGAAACAAAGCATATAGAGAAAAAAGGTACAAGCAACACAGATACACACATACACACAGAGTCCTTAAAACACAAAATTAGAAACCATAATAAAAGACAAGGTTTTAGATCCCAAACAAAGCATTGATACAAAATATCTTCAAAAATAGCATTGAGTTCATTTTGTGTTGGCCATCTACTGCTGGGAATGGTCCTACCATTTAGCATGGTTTGTATACCCAGTGACTCCATTGGAGGAAATCCATTTTCCTTTACAAGTGGTTTTCTCTGGAAGACAGTTTCTGAGTTAGAGATAGTGGCTCATTTCCTGACCCCTGTGTACATGGTGCCGCAGTGGCAGTCCTATTGTCCAGAAGGCCATGCTTCCATGGTGCCTTCCATCCCCTCTGGCTCTGAAACTTTTTCTACCTCCTCTTCTTCATATCTCCCTCAACCCTCAGGGAAGGAATTCGATGCAGACATTCATTTAGGACTGAGTGTTTCAAAATGTCTCACTTTCTGCACCTTGTCCAGTTGTGGGTCTCTGTACTAGTTCCCATCTCCCGTGGTAGGAGCAAGACACTGATCTATGTGTCTATATTTCTTTTTTTTTCCTTCGAGACAGGGTTTCTCAGTAGCTTTGGAGCCTGTCCTGGAACTAGCTCTTGTAAGCCAGGTTGGCCTCAAACTCAGAGATCCACCTGTCTCTGCCTCCCGAGGGCTGGGATTAAAGGTGTGCGCCACCGCCCAGCTAGGGTCCATATTTCTTGAACAGAATAGTAGTATTGGGTTTCCTGTAGGTCCATGAGCTGTCTAGTTTCAGGTTCTTGGCTACCAACCAGTGTCAGGCATGAGTTCCATTTCATGGAGTAGCCTTAAATCCAATCAGTTGGTGGTTGGTCCCACAAAAAGGTCACCTTCATAGGTTGAGGGGTTTGTACCTGGGTCGATGTTTAGCTTTTTCCTCTGGTAGCACACAGAGTAATTTCCAGGACAATGAACACTGGTAAGTAGGGCTGAAGGCTCTAGTTAGACACTCAACTTCCCCCTGTTCAGTGAGATATGTAGGTGTCTTCAGCATTAGAGTCTTGCAATCAGTTCGTGGAACACAATATCCTTGACAATGGCCTGAGTTGTTTGGGCGTTTCCTTGAAGACCTTTGGCCCACAGCTCAATTTGGCACTGGAGGTTTAACTTGGTGTCTATAGTTTGGTCTTTATCTCCCCTATTTGGTGATTCCAATTATATTTCTTTCATATATACATATGTTTTAAGACACTTCTACTATAGTAGGTTTCTGTATGACCCCTCAGATGGCTTTTAGTGTTAACTGTCCCTCCCTGATCCCTTCCTTAACCCTTCTCCTTTTCCCATCTTTGTTTATGCTTAATTCTCCCATTCCAGCTTCATCTCCCAAATTCTCTATAACTATCTGCTACCTTAAGAGTTCGTTTCTTCCTACCTAGTATATTACTCTAAACCTAATCTCTGATTATGCAGATAGTAGCTTGCCTATCAAGGGCTTCAAAGCTGACATCACAATTAAGAGAATGCAGACCATATTTGCATCTGGGTTACCTCAGTTAAGTTAATTTTTTAACTCCAATTATCTTCAAATTTCATGGTTTTTTAACATCTGAGTAATATTCCATTATATAAAAGTACCAAATTTTCATTATCTATTCATCTGTTAATGGATAGCTAGACTGTTTTCAAGTTTTGGTTAGGATAGTTTGCATAGAGCCATGATGAACTGTGGAACAATTCTGTATTCTGTCAATTATGGTTTTTTTTCTGCCTCCTCCCCGCCTCCACCTCCCATTTTCCTCCCCCTCCCTCGCTCCCCTGCCCCTCCTCCACTCCCCTCCCTCTCCAGCCTGAAGAGCAGTCAGGGTTCCCTGCCCTGTGGGAAGTCCAAGGTCCTCCCCCCTCCATCCAGCTCTAGGAAGGTGAGCACCCAAACAGCCTAGGTTCCCACAAAGCCAGTACATGCAGTAGGATCAAAACCCAGTGCCCTTGTTCTTGGCTCCTCAGCAGCCCTCATTGCCCGCC
This sequence comes from Chionomys nivalis, assembly GCF_950005125.1. Taxonomy (NCBI): domain Eukaryota; kingdom Metazoa; phylum Chordata; class Mammalia; order Rodentia; family Cricetidae; genus Chionomys; species Chionomys nivalis. The sequence goes on from NC_080094.1 coordinate 82,051,943, forward strand.
ATGTTCAGAGAGTCCAGTTTTATACCATGCTTTTTTAGACCCAGTCCAGCTGGCCTTGGTGAGTTCCCAATAGATCAGCCCCATTGTCTCAGTGTGTGGGTGCACCCCTCGCGGTCCTGACTTCCTTGCTCATGTTCTCCCTCCTTCTGCTCCTCATTTGGACCATGGAAGCTCAGACCGGTGCTCCAATGTGGGGTCTCTGTCTCTGTCTCCATCCATCGCCAGATGAAGGTTCTATGGTGATATGTAAGATATTCATCAGTATGACTGTAGGGTAGGGCCATTTAAGGTTTCCTCTCCTCAGCTGCCCAAGGAACTAACGGGGGACATCTCCCTGGACACCTGAGAACCCCTCTAAGGTCAAGTCTCTTGCCAACTCTAAAATTGGCTCCCTTAATTAAGATATATACTTCCCTGCTTCCATATCTACCCTTCCTTTATCCCAACCATCCCATTCCCCCAAGTTCTCCCCATCCTCCCCTTCTCACTTTTCTCTCCCCATCTCCCCTTCCCCCATCCCACCCCACCCCCAGTTCCCAGTTTTTGCCTGGCAATCTTGTCTACTTACAATATCCAAGAGGATAACTATATGTTTTTCTTTGGGTTCACCTTCTTATTTAGCTTCTCTAGCATCACGAATTATAGGCTCAATGTCCTTTATTTATGGCCAGAAACCAATTATTAGTGAGTACATCCCATGTTCATCTTTTTGGGTCTGGCTTACCTCACTCAGGATAGTGTTTTCTTTTTCCATCCATTTGCATGCAAAATTCAAGATGTTATTGTTTTTTACCGCTGAGAGTACTCTAATATGTATATATTCCACACTTTCTTCATCCATTCTTTCACTGAGGGGCATCTAGGCTATTTCCAGGTTCTGGCTATTACAAACAATGCTGCTATGAACATAGTTGAACAAATGCTTTTTTATTTGATAGGGCATCTCTTGGGTATATTCCCAAGAGTGGTATTGCTGCGTCCTGGGGAAGGTTGATCCCGAAATTCCTGAGAAACCGCCACACTGATTTCCAAAGCGGTTGCACAAGTTTGCATTCCCATAAGCAATGGATAAGTGAACCCCTTACTCCACAAGCTCTCCAGCAAAGGCTATCATTGGAGTTTTTGATTTTAGCCATTCTGACAGATGTAAGATGATATCTCAAAGTTTTTGATTTGCATTTTGCATTTCCCTGATCGCTAAGGAAGTTGAGCATGACCTTAAGTGTCTTTTGACCATTTGAACTTCATTTGTTGAGAATTCTCTGTTCAGTGCCCCATTTTTTAATTGCATTGATTAGCATTTTAAAGTCTAGTTTCTTGAGTTCTTTATATATTTTGGAGCTCGGACCTTTGTCTGTTGCGGGGTTGGTGAAGATCTTCTCCCAGTCAGTGGGTTGCCTTTCTGTCTTAGTGACAGTGTCCTTTGCTTTACAGAAGCTTCTCAGTCTCAGGAAGTTCCATTTATTCAATGTTGCCCTTAATGTCTGTGCTGCTGGGGTTATACGTAGGAAGTGGTCTCCTGTGCCCATGTGTTGAAGAGTACTTCCCACTTTCTCTATCAGGTTCAGTGTGTTCAGACTGATATTGAGGTCTTTAATCCATTTGGACTTGAGTTTTGTGCATGGTGATGGATATGGATCTATTTTTATTCTTCTACAGGCTGACTTCCAGTTCTGCCAGCACGATTTGTTGAAGATGCCCTCTTTCTTCCATTTTATACTTTTAGCTCCTTTATCGAAAATCAGGTGTTCATAGGTTTGTGGGTTAAAGTCCGGGTCTTCTATTCGATTTCATTGGTCGACTTCTCTGTCTTTATGAAATACCAAGCTGTTTTCAATACTGTAGCTCTGTAATAGAGTTTGAAGTCAGGGATGGTAATGCCTCCAGACAATCCTTTATTGTATAAGATTGTTTTGGCTATCCTGGGTTTTTTGTTTTTCCATATAAAGTTGATTATTGTCCTCTCAAGGTCTGTGAAGAATTTTGCTGGGTTTTTGATGGGGATTGCATTCAATCTATAGATTGCTTTTGGTAGAATTGCCATATTTACATTTTACCAATCCAAGAGCAAGGGAGATCCTTCCATTTTCTGGTATCCTCTTCAATTTCTTTCTTCAAAGACTTAACGTTCTTGTCAAATAGATCTTTCACTTCCTTGGTCAGAGTTACCCCAAGATATTTTATGCTATTTGAGGCTATTGTGGAAGGTGATGTTTCTCTGATTTCCCTCTCTGCTTCCTTATCCTTAGTGTATAGGAGGGCAACTGATTTTTTGGAGTTGATCTTGTATCCTGCCACATTACTAAAGGTGTTTATCAGCTATAGGAGTTCTTTGGTAGAGTTTTTGGGGTCGCTCATGTATACTATCTTATCATCTGCAAATAACAAAAGTTTAACTTCCTCCTTTCCAATTCGAATCCCCTTGATCCCCTTATGTTGTCTTATTGCTATTGCTAGAACTTCAAGCACTATATTGAAAAGGTATGGAGAGAGTGGACAGTCTTGTCCTGGTCCTGATTTTAGTGGGATGGCTTTGAGTTTTTCTCCATTTAATTTAATGTTAGCTGTCGGCTTGCTGTAAATAGCTTTTATTATATTTAGGTATGAACTTTGTATCCCTAATCTCTCCAAGACCTTCATCATAAAGGGTTGTTCAATTTTGTCGAATGCTTTTTCAGCATCTAATGAAATGATCATATGAGTTTTTCTTTCAGTTTATTTATATGATGGATTACATTGATAGATTTTCATATGTTGAACCAGCCCTGCATCTCTGGGATGAAGCTTACTTGATAATAATAGATAATTTTTCGAATGTGTTCTTGGATTCGGTTTACCAGCATTTTATTGAGAATTTTTGAATCGATGTTCATGAGTTAGATTGGCCTGTAATTCTATTTCTTGGTTGGGTCTTTGTGAGGTTTTGGTATCAGGGTAACTGTAGCTTCATAAAAGGAATTTGGCAATGAGTCTTCTGTTTCTATATTGTGAAATACATTAAGGAGTATGGGTATTAGTTCCTCTTGGAAGTTTTGGTAGAATTCTGCTTTGAAACCAACTGGTCCTGAGCTCTTTGTGGAAGGAGGTTTTTGATAACAGCTTCTAATTCTTCACAACTAACAGGTCTATTTAGATCATTCACCTGTTCTTGGTTTAGCTTTGGTATATGGTACTTATCTAAAAAATTGTCCATTTCTTTTGCATTTTCCAGTTTTGTGGCACACAGGCTTTTGTAGTAAGATCTAATGATTCTCTGAATTTCCTCTGTGTCTGTGGTTATGTCCCCTTTTCATTTCTGATCTTATTTATTTGCATGTTCTCTCTCTGTCGTTTAATTAGTTTGGGTAGGGGTTTGTCGATCTTGTTGATTTTCTCCAAGAACCAGCTTTTTGTTTCATTGATTCTTTGGATTGTTTTCTGTGTTTCTATTTTGTTGATTTCAGCCCTCAGTTTGATTATTTCCAGTCTTCTACTCCTCCTGGGTGAGTCTGTTTCTCTTTTCTTCTAGAGCTTTCAGGTGTGCTGTTAAGTCTCCAATGTGTGCTTTCTTCGTTTTCTTTAAGTGGGCACTTAGTGCTATGAACTTTCCTCTTAGCACTGCTTTCATCGTGTCCCATAGGTTTGAGTATGTTGTCTCTTTATTTTCATTAAATTCAAGGAAGACTTTAATTTCTTTCTTAATTTCTTCCTTGACCCAGGTGTGGTTCAGTAGTTGACTGTTCAGTTTCCATGAATTTGTCGGCTTTCTGGGGGTAGCATTGTTGTTGCCTTCTAACTTTAATCCATGGTGATCTGATAAGACACAGGTGGCCAGTGATTTTTTTTGTATCTGTGGAGGTTTCCTTTGTTTCCGAGTATGTGGTCAATTTTCGAGAAGGTTCCATGAGCTGCAGAGAAGAAGGTATATTCTTTCCTATTTGGGTGGAGTGTTATATAGATGTCAAGTCCATTTGCTTCATTACCTCCATCAATTCTTTTAAGTCTCTATTAGGTTTCTGTCTGATTGACCTTTCCATTGGTGAGAGAGGTGTGTTGAAGTCTCCTACTATTAGTGTGTGTGGTTTGATGTCTGCCTTGAGTTTTAGTAATATTTCTTTTACATAAGTGGGTGCTTTTATATTAGGGGCATAGATATTCAGGATTAAGACTTCATCCTGATGAATTGTTCCTGTTATGAGTATAAAATGTCCATCTTGATCTCGTCTGATTGATTTTAGTTTGAAGTCCGTTTTGTTAGAAATTAGTATGACCACAGCCACTTGTTTCTTAGGACCATTTGCTTGAAAAACCTTTTCCCAACCCTTTACTCTGAGTAGATGCCTGTCTTTGTGGTTGAGATGTGTTTCTTGTAAACAGCAGAATGTTGGATCCTGTTTTCATATCCAATCTCTTAGCCTGTGCCTTTTTATAGGTGAACTGAGTCTATTGATATTAAGTTATACTAATGACCAGTGGTTGTTGACTCCGATTATTCTTATTGTTTTTGGTAGTAGAGTTTGTGTGTTTCCCTTCTTTGAGTTGTGCTGGTGAAGGGTCGCTAGATTTCTGAGTTATTGTGAGCAGTGTTGGCAATGTTGGATTCCTTGGGTTATGATTTTCCTTCTATTACTTTCTGTAAGGCTGGATTTGTGGCTACGTATTGTTTAAATTTGTTCTTATCCTGGAATACTTTGTTTTCTCCATTGATAGTGAATGATAGCTTGGCTGGGTATAGTAGTCTGGGTTTGCATCCATGGTCCCTTAGATTCTTCAGTACCTCTATCCAGGACCTTCTGGCTTTCATGCTTTCCATAGAGAAGTCTGGTGTAAGTCTGATAGGTTTACCTTTGTAAGTTACTTGACCTTTTTCCTTTGCAGCTCTTAATATTCTTTCTTTTATCTGTATGTTTTGTGTTTTGATTATTATACTGCGAGGGGGTGGGTTTTTTTTTTGATTCAATCTATTTGGTGTTCTGTATGTTTCTTGAATATTCATAGGAATATCTTTATGTTGGAAAAGTTTTCTTCCATAATTTTGTTAAATATATTTTCTGGGCCTTTGAGCTGTGACTCTTATCCTTCTTCTATCCCTATTATTCTTAGGTTTGGTCTTTTTATTGTGTCCCATATTTCCTGAATGTTTTGTGATGAGAATTTGTTGGCTTTGCTGTTTTCTTTGATCAGTGCATTTATTTTCTCTATGTTGTCTTCAGAATCTGAGATTCTTTCTTCTATCTCTTGTATTCTATTGGTTATGCTTGTTTCTGTACTCTCTGCTTGTTGACCTAGATTTTCCATATCCAGCCGGCCCTCGGTTTGTGTTTTCTTCCTTGCTTTCATTTCAGTTTTCAAATCTTGAACTGTTTCCATTACCTGTTTGATCGTTTTTTCTTGGTTTCCCAGGGTATCATTTACGTATTTATTCATTTCTTCAAACTTTTTGTTATATCTCATCCATTTCTCTAAGGGCATTTTTTACATGCTGTTTAAGGGACTCTATTGCTTTCATAAAGTCAATTTTTTCCACTTCTTCTGGATTGGGGTGTACAAGTTCTTCTGTTGTAAGATCATTGGGTTCTGATGTTTTCACGTTTTTCAGATTGGTGGAGGAAATCTTGCCTTGGCACCTGCCCATCTCTTCCTACAAATGCTATCCAATGGGTCTTCTGAAACAGGATCAGGTTCCCTTGCTGGCCAGGAACCTCGCTGACAAAAGGCCTACCTTTCTGCAGGCAGGCTACCAAAACAAAGGAACTCCCACTGACCTTTGCCCCCAGCACCCATCCCAGTGCCCAAACAGGCTGAGCTGGCTGATCCCACGGTCCCGTGGAAGAGAGGAAGAAGGGAGGAGGTTCCTGGGTGCAAGCTGGGATGGGCTAGGGAGAGAGAGGTCCTAGCAGAGGGGAGCAGCCCCAGCAGAGGGGAGCAGTCCCTGTAGAATGATCAGGGAGCCAAGGGGCTTGGGGAATGTCCCTGTTCTGTTTCCTGGCTCCTGCCGCAGGTCAAGAACACACTCACCACTCAGAAGGGTCTTCTGGAACAGGAACAGGTTCCCTGTTCGCCAGGAACCTCGCTGAGAAAAAAAAAGTGTCAATTATGTTTTAAATAAATGCTGATTGGCCAGTAGCCAGGCAGGAAGTATAGGCAGGACAACCAGACAGGAAGTAGAGTTGGAACAATGAGAACAGGAGTATTCTGGGAAGAAAGAAGCTCTTCCCACAGTCCTGCCCAGACACCAAAGAAGGAAGATGTGACCTGCCCCACTGAAAAAAAAGGTACCAAGCCATGTGGCTAACATAGATAAGAATAATGGGTTAATATAAGTTATAAGAGTTAATAAGAAGCCTGAGCTAATGGGCCAATCTGTTTATAACTTATGGAGACCTCTGTGTGATTTTCTTTGGGGCTTACTGGCTGTGAACTGGGCAGGACAGAAATCCCAACAAGCAGGCCCTCATGTTACAGTGAACATGATTAAATAGGTGTCTCTATAAGACATGGAGTTCTTTGGTATATGTCTAAGAGTGGTATAGCTGGATCTTGAGGTAGATAGACTCCCATCTTCCTGAGGAAATGCCATACTGATTTCCATGATGGCTGTGCTCCCACCAGCAATGGATAAGTGTTCCCCTTACTCCACATTCTGTTAGCATGATCTAGAATTTGTTTTATTGATATTAACTATTCAATTACTGATATAAGATGGAATCTCAAGCTGATTTGATTTGCATTTCCCTGTTAACTAAAAATGTTGAGCATTTCTTTGTTTTCTCAGTCACTTACATTTTATCTTTTGAGAACTCTCTATTTCCACAATTCACTTTTAATTGGGCTGTATATTTTTTGATGTACAGTTTTTTATATATTTCAAGTATTAGTCCTCTTTTGAATTTGTAGTTGAGAAAAATCTTTTCCCATTCCGTAGGCTGCCAATTTGTCCAAATAAAGTTGTCCTTTGCCATACAGAAGCCTTGCAGTTCCGTGAACACTTAATAATTGCTAACGGCTGTGCTACCAATGCTCTGTTCAGAAAGTCCTTTTCCTGCAACAATTAATTCAAGGCTATCACTCACTTTATCAAATTCAGAATAACTGGCCTTATGTTAAGGTCCTTGATCCATTTGGAGTTGATTTTTGTTCAAGGTGATAAGTATGGAGCTATCTGAATTCTTCCACATGCAGCCATCCAGTTTGACTAGCACCATTTGTTGAAGATGCTGTCTTTTTCCAGTGTCTTTTTCTTTATCAAAAACAAGGGTCTATAGATGTGCGGAATTATGTTTGAGTCTTCAACTCAATTCCATAGACCAATGTGGCTGTTTTTATGCCAATACCATGATGTCTTCATTACTACAGCTATTTAGTACACATTTTGAGTTTGAGGATGGTGATTATCTCCAGTAGCTCATTTGTGATTGTTTTCATTCTCGAGATTTTGTATGTGTGTGTGTCCATACAAACTGAAAATTGCATTTAATCTGTAGATTGCTTTTGATGAGATGGCCATTTTCACTATATTCTACTGATCCAAGAGCAAGGGAGATCTTTCTATCCTCTGATGTCATCTTCAATTTCTTCAGTGTCTTAGTTTTAGTATATAAATATTTCACTTGCTTGGTTAGAATTACCACAAAATATTTTTGAAACTATTTCAAAAGGCATTGCTTTTCTAATTTTTTAAATCTATAATTTGTATATAGGAGCCCTATTGGTTTTTGTGTTAATTTTGTATCCTGCAACTTTGCTGAACGTGTTTATCAGCTGTAGAAGTTCCCTGGTGGAATTTTTAGGGTTATTTTTTGTATAAAGTATCTGAAAATAAAGATACTTTGACTTCCTCCTCTCCTCTGTGTCCCTTTGATCTCCTTGAGTTGTTTCATTGCCTTGAGCTAAGACTTCAAGTACTGTAGTGTGTAGGAATAGAGAGAGGACATCTAATCCTGCTTCTCTGTTTAGCTGACGTTTAGCTATGTAGAGGTGTGTCCTTTGTATCCCCACTTTCCCCAGGAATTTTATCATGAGGGGGTTTTGGATTTTGTCAAAGGTCTTTTCTGCCTCTAATCAGATGATCATGTGGGTTTTGTCTTTCAGTTTATTTATATGGTGGATCACATTTATTGAGTTAGTATGTTGACCCATCCCTGCATCTCTGGGATGAGGTATCTTGGTCATAATTGATGACCTTTTTAATGTGTTCTTGGATTCAGTTTCCAGGTATTTTACAGATGTTTGCATCTGTGTTCATAAAGGATGCTGGGCTGTAATTCTCTTCCTTTTTTTGGGTCTCTATGTGATTAGAATATCAGGGTAACTGAGGTCTCATAAAAAGTTAGGCAATTTCCTGTCTGTTTCTATTTTGTGGTATAGTTTGAGGAGTGTTGTCTTTCTTTGAAGGTCTGTTAAAATTCTTCACTAAATCAATCTGGCCTTGAAGAGCTTATTTTGGTTGGGAGACTTTTAATTACAACCTCTATTTCACTAAGTGTTGTGGGTCTGTTTAAATTGTGTATCTAATTTTAATTTTACTTTGATAGGTCATAGATGTAAAGAAATTCGTTCCTCCATTGCTTTTTTTTATTAATTAATTTATTTAATTATTTATTATAGATTCCTGCCTCCTCCCCACCACCGCCTCCCATTTCCCTCCCCCTCCCCCGATCAAGTCCCCCTCCCTCATCAGCCCTAAGAGCAATCAGGGTTCCCTGTCCTGAGGGAAGTACAAGGACCACCCACCACCATCCAGGTCTAGTAAGGTGAGCATCCAAACTGCCTAGGCTCCCACAAAGACAGTACATGCAGTAGGATCAAAACCCCATTGCCATTGTTTTGAGTTCTCAGTAGTCCTCATTGTCCGCTATGTTCAGCAAGTCCTGTTTTATCCCATGCTTTTTCAGACCCAGGCCAGCTGGCCTTGGTGAGTTCCCGATAGAACATCCCCATTGTCTCAGTGTGTGGGTGCACCCCTCACAGTCCTGAGTTCCTTGCTCGTGCTCTCTCTCCTTCTGCTCCTGATTTGGACCTTGAGATTTCAGTCCCGTGCTCCAATGTGGGTCTCTATCTCTGTCTCCTTTCATTGCCTGATGAAGGTTAATATTCAGGAGGATGCCTATATGTTTTTCTTGGGTTCACCTTCTTATTTAGTTTCACTAGGATCACAAATTATAGGCTCAATGTCCTTTATTTATGGCTAGAAACCAAATATGAGTGAGTACATCCCCTGTTCCTCTTTTTGGGTCTGGCTCACCTCACTCAGGATAGTGTTTTCTACTTCCGTCCATTTGCATGCAAAATTCAGGAAGTCATTGTTTTTTACTGCTGAGTAGTACTCTAATATGTATATATTCCATACTTTCTTCATCCATTCTTCCATTGAAGGGCATCTAGGTTGTTTCCAGGTTCAGGCTATTACAAACAATGCTGCTATGAACATAATTGAGCATATACTTTTGTTGTATGATGGGGCATTTTTTAGGTATATTCCAAAGAGTGGTATTGCTGGGTCCAGGGGTAGGTTGATCCCGAAATTCCTGAGAAACCACCACACTGTTTTCCAAAGTGGTTGCACAAGTTTGCATTCCCACCAGCAATGGATGAGTGTACCCCTTTCTCCACAACCTCTCCAGCAAAGGCTATCATTGGTGTTTTTTATTTTAGCCATTCTGACAGGTGTAAGATGGTATCTTAAAGTTGTCTTGATTTGGATTTCCCTGATCGCTAAGGAAGTTGAGCATGACCTTAAATGGCCTTTGGTCATTCGAACTTCTTCTGTTGAGAATTCTCTGTTCAGCTCAGTGCCCCATTTTTTAAATGGGTTGATTAGCCCTTTACGGTCTAGTTTCTTGAGTTCTTTATATATTTTGGAGATCAGACCTTTGTCAGTTGCAGGGTTGGTGAAGATCTTCTCCCAGTCAGTGGGTTGCCTTTTTGTCTTAGTGACAGTGTCCTTTGCTTTACAGAAGCTTCTCAGTCTCAGGAGGTCCCATTTATTCAATGATGCCCTTAATGTCTGTGCTGCTGGGGTTATACGTAGGAAGTGGTCTCCTGTGCCCATGTGTTGTAGAGTACTTCCCACTTTCTCTTCTATCAGGTTCAGTGTGTTCAGACTGATATTGAGGTCTTTAATCCATTTGGACTTGAGTTTTGAGCATGGTGATAGATAAGGATCTATTTTCATTCTTCTACAGATTGACATCCAGTTTTGCCAGCACCATTTGTTGAAGATGCTCTCTTTTTTCCATTGTATATTTTTAGCTCCTTTATCAAAAATCAGGTGTTCATAGGTTCGTGGATTAAAGCCAGAGTCTTCTATTCGATTCCATTGGTCGACTTCTCTGTTTCTATGCCAATACCAAGCTGTTTTCCATACTGTAGCTCTGTAATAGAGTTTGAAGTCAGGGATGGTAATGCCTCCAGACAATCCTTTATTGTATAAGATTGTTTTGGCTATCCTGGGTTTTTTTTCATATAAAGTTGATTATTGTCTTGTCCAGATCTGTGAAGAATTTTGATGGGATTCTGATGGGAATTGCGTTGAATCTATAGATTGCTTTTGGTAGAATTGCCATTTTTACTATGTTGATCCTCCCAATCCAAGAGCAAGTGAGATCCTTCCATTTTCTGGTGTCCTCATTGATTTCTTTCTTCAAAGACTTAAAGTTCTTGTTAAATAGATCTTTCACTTCCTTGGTCAGAGTTACCCCAAGATATTTTATGCTATTTGTGGCTATTGTGAAAGGTGATGCTTCTCTGATTTCCCTCTCTGCTTCCTTATCCTTAGTGTATAGGAGGGCAACTGATTTTTTGGAGTTGATCTTGTATCCTGCCACATTCCCAAAGGTGTTTATCAGCTGTAAGAGTTCTTTGGTAGAGTTTTTGGGGTCGCTTATGTATACTATCATATCATCTGCAAATAACGAAAGCTTAACTTCTTCCTTTCCGATACGAATCCCCTTGATCCCCTAATGTTGTCTTATGCTATTGCTAGAACTTCAAGCACTATATTGAAGAGGTATGGAGAGAGTGGACATCCTTGTTGTGGTCCTGATTTTAGTGGGATGGCTTTGAGTTTTTCTCCATTTAATTTAATGTTAGCTGTCGGCTTGCTGTAAATAGCTTTTATTATATTTAGGTATGAACCTTGTATCCCTAATCTCTCCAAGACCTTCATCATAAAGGGATGTTGAATTTTGTCGAATGCTTTTTCAGCAACTAATGAAATGATCATATGGGTTTTTTCTTTCAGTTTATTTACATGGTGGATTACATTGATAGATTTTCATATGTTGAACCAGCCCTGCATCTCTGGGATGAAGCCTACTTGATCATAATGGATAATTTTTCTGATGTGTTCTTGGATTCGGTTTGCCAGTATTTTATTGAGAATTTTTGCATCGATGTTCATGAGTGAGATAGGCCTGTAATTCTATTTCTTGGTTGGGTCTTTGTGAGGTTTTGGTATCAGGGTGACTGTAGCTTCATAAAAGGAATTTGGCAATGAGTCTTCTGTTTTTATATTGTGAAATACATTAAGAAGTATAGGTATTAGCTCTTCTTGGAAGTTCTGGTAGAATTCTGCATTGAAACCTTCTGGTCCTGGGCTTTTTTTTTTTTTTTTTTTTTTTTTTTGGATGGGAGATTTTTGATAACCATTTCTAATTCTTCACAACTAACAGGTCTATTTAGATCATTCACCTGTTCTTGGTTTAGCTTTGGTATATGGTACTTATCCAAAAAAAAGTCCATTTCTTTTGCATTTTCCAGTTTTGTGGCATACAGGCTTTTGTAGTAAGATCTAATGATTCTCTGAATTTCCTCTGTGTCTGTGGTTATGTCCCCTTTTCATTTCTGATCTTATTTATTTGCATGTTCTCTCTCTGTCGTTTAATTAGTTTGGGTAAGGGTTTGTCGATCTTGTTGATTTTCTCCAAGAACCAACTTTGTTTCATTGATTCTTTGGATTGTTTTCTGTGTTTCTATTTTGTTGATTTCAGCCCTCAGTTTGATTATTTCCAGTCTTCTACTCCTCCTGGATGCATCTGCTTCTTTATTTTTCTAGAGCTTTCAGGTGTGCTGTTAAGTCCCCAATGTATGTTTTCTCCGTTTTCTTTAAGTGGGCACTTAGTGCTATGAACTTTCCTCTTAGCACTGCTCTCATCGTGTCCCATAGGTTTGAGTGTGTTGTCTCTTTATTTTCATTAAATTCAAGGAAGACTTTAATTTCTTAATTTCTTCCTTGACCCAGGTGTGGTTCAGTAGTTGACTGTTCAGTTTCCATGAATTTGTCGGCTTTCTGGGGGTAGCATTGTTGTTGCCTTCTAACTTTAATCCGTGGTGATCTGATAAGACACAGGTGGCCACTGATTTTTTTTGTATCTGTGGAGGTTTCCTTTGTTTCTGAGTATGTGGTCAATTTTCGAGAAGGTTCCATGAACTGCAGAGAAGAAGGTATGTATATTCTTTCCTATTTGGGTGGAGTGTTATATAGATGTCTGTTAAGTCCATTTGCTTCATTACCTCCATCAATTCTCTTAAGTCTCTATTAGGTTTCTGTCTGATTGACCTGTCCATTGGTGAGAGAGGTGTGTTGAAGTCTCCTACTACTAGTGTGTGTGGTTTGATGTCTGCCTTGAGTTTTAGTAATATTTCTTTTACATAAGTGGGTGCTTTTATATTAGGGGAGTAGATATTCAGGATTGAGACTTCAACCTGATGAATTATTCCTGTTATGAGTATAAAGTGTCCATCTCGATCTCGTCTGATTGATTTTAGTTTGAAGTCCGTTTTGTTAGAAATTAGTATGGCCACACCTGCTTTTTTCTTAGGACCATTTGCTTGAAAAACTTTTTCCCAACCCTTTACTCTGAGTAGATGCCTGTCTTTGTGGTTGAGATGTATTTCTTGCAAACAGCAGAATGTTGGATTCTGTTTTCGTATCCAATCTTTTAGTCTGTGCCTTTTTATAGGTGAATTGAGACCATTAATATTAAGTGATATTAATGACCAGTGGTTGTTTACTCCAGTTATTCCTTCTGTTTTTGGTAGTACCGTTTGTGTGTCTCCCTTCTTTGAGTCGTGCTGGTGAAGGATTGCTAGATGCCTGAGTTATTGTGGGCAGTGTTGGCTATGTTGGATTCCTTGGGTTGTGATTTTCTTCTATAACTTTCTGTATGGCTTGATTTGTGGCTACATATTGTTTAAATTTGTTCTTATCCTGGAATGTCTTGTTTTCTCCATTGATAGTAAACAATAGCTTGGCTGGGTATAGTAGTTTGGGTTTGCATCCATGGTCTCTTAGTTTCTGCAGTACCTCTATCCAGGACCTTCTGGCTTTCATGGTTTCCATAGAGAAGTCAGGTTTAAGTCTGATCGGTTTACCTTTATAAGTAACTTGCCCTTTTTCCTTTGCAGCTCTCAATATTCTTTCTTTAATCTGTATATTTTGTGTTTTGATTATAATATGGCGAGGGGATTTTTTTTTGATCCAGTCTGTTTGGTGTTCTGTATGCTTCTTGAATATTCAAAGGAATATCTTTATGTTGGGAAAGTTTTCTTCTATAATTTTGTTAAAAATATTTTCTGGGCCTTTGAGTTGTGACTCTTCTCTGTCTTCTATCCCTATTATTCTTAGGTTTGGTCTTTTTATTGTGTCCCATATTTCCTGAATGTTTTGTGATGAGAATTTGTTGGCTTTGCTGGTTTCTTTGATCAGTGTGTTTGTTTTCTCTATGTTGTCTTCAGAATCTGAGATTCTTCTATCTCTTGTATTCTATTTATTATGCTTGTTTCTGTATTCTCTGCTCATTGACCTAGATTTTCCATATCTAGCTGGTCCTCATTTTGTGTTTTCTTCCTTGCTTCGATTTCCGTTTTCAGTTCTTGAACTGTTTCTATTACCTGTTTGATCGTTTTTTCTTGGTTTCCCAGGGTATCTTTTACGTATTTACTCATTTCATCAAACTTTTTGTTATACTTCTCATCCATTTCTATAAGGGTGTTTTTTACATGTTGTTTAAGGGACTCTATTGCTTTCATAAAGTCAATTTTTTCCACTTCTTCTGTGTTAGGGTGTTCAAGTCCTTCTGTTGTAAGATCATTGGGTTCTGGTGTATTCATGTTGTTTTTCAGATTGTTGGGTGAATTCTTGCCTTGGCGCCTGCCCATCTCCTCCTATCAATGCTATCTAATGGGTCTTTTAAGTCAGGAACAGGTTTCCCTGCTGGCCAAGGGCTCCGCTTACAAAGTGCCCTCGCTCCGTTTCCTGGCTCCCGCCGTGGGCCAAGATCTCTCTCACCACTCAGAAGGATCTTCAGGACCAGGACCAGGCTCCAACAAAAGGCCTACCCCTCTGTAGGCCAGCCACCAAAACAGAGAAACTCCTGCTGCCCTCTGCCCTGAGCTCTCAACCCAGTGCCCAAACAGTCTATACTGGGTGATCCTGCGGCCCTGCAGAGGGAGGGGAGTGAAGGAGGGCCCTGGGCACAAGCTGGGATGTGCCAGGAAGAGAGAGGTCGCAGCAGAGGAGGAGCAGCCCCAGCAGAGGGTATCAGCCCTCGCAGGCTGACGGGTGGGGTGGGGGGTGTTAGACCACTCTTCCCACTCAGGAGGGTCTTTAGGGACAGGACCAGGCTCCCCGTTTGCCCGTGGACCTTGCCAATAAAAGGCCTCCCACTCAGCAGGCCAGGCCCCAAAAAAACCTACTTGATTTAATTGTAGTGGGGCAATCTGCTCTCAGCGTGGGCTGCACTATTTCATTCCTGGACTATTCGGCGGCTTCAGTCTGCGTGCGCAGGGGAGGGGGGGGTCTGCCGCTTCTGTCTGCGTGGGCGGGGGTCCGCGGCTTCCCCCTCCATTTCTTTTTGATTTTCCAGTTTTGTGAAGTACAAAGTTTTAAAAGCACATCCCTATGATTACCTAGGTCCCTCTGTCATGACCCCCACCTCTGCATCTCTATTTTACTATGAATCTTCCCTCTGGATCTTTTAATTTGGTTTGCAAATCTTACTGATTTTCTCAAAAAACCTAGTCTTCATTTCACTAATTCTTTGAATTTTGTGTGAGAGTCGATGTGATTTTAGTCAGAGTGGTCACTGGGTTCCCAGGTAGAGAGAGTTGCTAGGTATAAAGGGCTGACTGGGAGATGGGTGAGGAGGGAAAGATGGGGCCAAAGCAAGGTTGAGTGGTGTCCCTAGGGAGTAGGATTGTACATGGGCTCTGCGGATCAAATTAGGGTCCTCCTGCTTGTACTATGAACACTTTACTATTTAGTGGGGGGGGGGCTTCACCCCAGCCCCCAAGCATCGATTATTGGAATGCTGGGAGGAAAACTCCATTCCGAGCCCCCTCTCCTGGGAGTTGCCTCGGTCCAAACTCCACCTCTGAGAAAGCCCACCAAACTGTGACCCCCACACACACACACAGGAGTCAAGACCACTCCCACGGGCTATTTAAACTGCCCCCCAGAGAATGAACACGTGGTCTCCCCTTTTCCCTCTCTAGTGGTCATTTTGGTTTTCCTCTCTGCCACCTTCATGTTCTCCTAGAACCACCTGGGAGCGCTGGCATCCATTAAACCTGAGTATCTTTTAATACAGTCTGATTTGGTCTGATTGGGATTATTTGCATCAGTGGAGAGATTTGTTGGCCAGAAAATACTTAAGATTTACTTTGTGGAACCACCTCCCCAGACTGAATTTGTCTTATTTGGGGGTGGATTATGTGTGTTGGGGTGGTATTAGTAGCGTGCATATATGTATATGTTTTCTCAGGTCAATCAGGAATACACACACCAAAGCAGGACAGTGATGCTAGAAAAACAAGGGGAGCTTTAGGCTGTGCACCATCAGAAGCACCTATCTCCAGCTCTAGTTGGTGAGAAACACACACACTGCACTATTGTGTTAACCGGCCAGATGGCTCAGTCGTTAAAGGTGCCTGCCACCAAGCCTCCCATCCTGAGTTCTGAGTTTGATCCCCAAATACACATAGTGGAAGCAGAGAACTGCCTCCTACAAGTTGTCCTAACCTCCCAACATGCACTTTGACAGGAACACACGCATTAAACAAAATGAAATATAAAAATATATTTTTCATCTTTTTATTATATATGCACAGAAAGCATTCATGTGTTTAAAGTGCTACATTGTTTCAAAATGTAGCAACGAATTTTCTCCCCACTCCTTTTCCCCACTGAATCTTTTCTCACTACAATAGGCACGAGTGGGAGAGGCTTAAGAGGATTGTAGGCTTTCATTACTGGTTACCATAGTTACTACAGTGAAAAGCCTGAAGATGGCAGCTTCATGGGGAAAGGTTTATTTAGCTCACAGTTTAGGAGGCTCAAAGTTCACAACTGAATGGGTGATGCCATGGGGCCACTCTCTGGAGGGGATGTGGTGGCAGGCAGCATGGTGGCAACTCTTCCAAGAGTGATAGGAAGCCGAAGAGCAGAGTAGAGGCTGCCTAGTTCTGTGACAACCGTCTGTTAAGAGCCAACTGGAACTTTAGTCCCAGCACTCGGGAGGCAGAGGCAGGTGGATCTCTGTCAGTTTGAGGCCAGCCTGGTCTACAGAGCTAGTTCCAGGACAGGCTCCAAAGCTACAGAGAAACCCTCTCTCGGAAAACAAAACAAAACAAAACAAAAAAGAACCAGCTGCAGCAACACTTCTGAGGGCAGGGCCCCAGTGACCTGTGGGGTCCCTACAAGCTCTACAGCCAACAGAGAATAGAAGCACAAGATGACTTCTTCACCGGGCTGATTCAAACTTCTGAAGTCTGACCCCAAGTGGTTTATTTTTTACATATTTAAACACAGTATAACTTTGGGGGAAAGTTTCCTCATGACAATCTTCCCAACAAAGTTTAACTCATGTCTGCATGGAAATCCCCTTGCAAAGTACACATCTTTTTTTATTAAATATTTTTGGTTTGTTATTTTTTATTTATTTTTTTAGCGCAACATTTTTCTCTGCTCCTCTCCCTCCTTCTCTCCTCCCCCTTTAACCCTCCCCTAAGGTCCCCAAGCTCCCAATTTACTCAGGAGATCTTGTCTTTTTCTACTTCCCATGTACATTAGATTCATATATGTCTGTCTTAGAGTCCTCATTGTTGTCTAAGTTCTCTGGGATTGTGATTTGTAGGCTGGTTTCCTTTGCTTTATGTTTAAAAACCACCTATAAGTGAGTACATGTGATAATTGTCTTTCTCTGTCTGGGTTACCTCACTCAAAATGATGTTTTCTAACTCCATCCATTTGCCTGCAAAATTCAAGATGTTATTTTTTTCTGCTGTGTAGTACTCCATTGTGTAAATGTACCACATTTTCCTTATCCATTCTTTGGTAGAGGGGCATTTAGGTTGTTTCCAAGTTCTGGCTATGACAAAAAAAAAAGCTGTTATGAACATAGTTGAGCACATGTCCTTGTGGCACAATTGAGCATCCTTTGGATGTATACCCAAAAGCGGTATTGCTGGGTCTTGAGGAAGGTTTTTTTTTTCTAATTTTCTGAGAAATCACCACACTGACATCCAAAAGGGCTGTAACCAGCTTGCATTCCTACCAGCAATGCAGAAGTGTTCCCTTTTTCCCACAACCTCTCCAGCATAAATTGTCATCAGTGTTTTTGATCTTGGCCATTTTTACAGGTATAAGATAGAATCTCAGAGTTGTTTTGATTTGTATTTCTCTGATGGCTAAGGATGTTGAGCATTTCCTTAAGTGTCTTTCAGCCATTTTAGATTCCTCTGTTGAGAGTTCTCTGTTTAGGTCTGTACTCCATATTTTGATTGGATTATTTGTTCTTTTGATATATTTTGGAGATCTTTGTATATTTTGGAGATCAGACCTCTGTCTGATGTGGGCTTGGTGAAGATCCTTTCCCATTCTGTAGGCTGTCGTTTTGTCTTGTTGACCGGCAAAGCACACATCTTTTGCAGAGCATCTGTGACCTCTTCTACAAAAAAAAATGGATTCTATTGACTTGGAAAAATGCTCAGCATCTAGGGAGGAAGGGTTCGTAATAATGGTATAGCTCTTGCAGGTACATGAGACTCTTTCATAAGGATGGCTCCTATTGACTGAAAGCAGTGCTCAGGATAAGGGGCTAAGCAAAGATCATCAGGTTATTAAATAACATCCACTCCAGCCTCCTGGGCAATGATGTCAACTTCTTCCACTGATGGACAGAATCCTGTATGGTAACAATTCTGGTTCCTGTAAGCATGAGGACCTCGTGTCCTCCCACAGTGACCCGAGAACCTCCCACCCAACTCCTCTCACGTCAGTCACTGAGGCATGGACCCTAGGGGACAGACACTACCCAAGCCACTGCAAAGGTAAAACTGGGCAAAACGTGGCATTGGCTATTCCTCAGAGTGACAATGAGCTATGTGGTGTGCTCGTGAGCAACATTTCTGGGAACCCAAATATCACTGTCCCCCTAGCTAAGAAACCAGTGTCCCTGGGGCCAGAACACATACTGGAGAGAAACGCTGTAAGCTAGACATAAAAGATTCTGTGTCTTTATGATAATAAAAAAGCCTAAAATGGTTGCATTTGGGTGAACCATCATACTGCTGTTAAAACACACTTGTGTGAGCTGGGTGTGGTGATGCATGCCTTTAGTCCAAGCACTTGGGAGGCAGAGGCAGGCAGATCTCTGAGTTCATGGCCAGCCTGGTCTGTAGAGCAAGTTCCAGGCCAGCCAGGACTATTATACACAGAGAAACCCTGTCTCAAACAAACAAAAAACAAAAAAACAAAAACAGAACAAAAACCTCACATCTGAAAGGCTAGAGATGTGGCTCAGCCATCAGGAGTGTTTCTTGCTTTTCTAAAGGACCTAAGTTCAGTTTCCAGAGCCCAAATCTGATGGCTCACAACCACCTGTAACTCCAGATCTAGGGGATCTGGCGCCCCCTGTTGGCCTCCAAAGGTACACATGTGGCACCACACACAGATCAACACTTGAGAATTATGTGTATGTATGCATGTGTGTGCATGTCCACCTGTGCACATTATCCTTGTTGGAGCTGTGCACGCCCATGTGTGTACACAGTCTTCAGGTACCTTCTGTCTGTGGTTTTTTTTTTTTTTAATTTGAGGCTCTCTCACTGGTCTGGAACTTGCCAAGTCCAAGTTTGCTCCTTAGTACAACAGGATAGAAGGAGAGAACAGATTGTCACAGGGCTCTCCCACACATACCATGACACATGTGCATGTGCATTGTGTGCATGAGTACACTCACACACATACATGCACAGTTTTAAAATGGTTGTTTCCTCACTAGATTAGAATGAAGAGGAAAGTCACCTCATCCATGGGGGAAGCAGCCGTGAGCAGTGGTCTGGGACACTGACATGGTCGCAGGGAGTCGGAAGGCCGTCCTGGGAACCAGTCTTATAGTTCAGCCATTTATCAGAAAGAGACAAATTCTAATTTACCTGGGGCTTTGCCTGAGAAGACTAGACAGTCCAGGCCTCCCTCCCCTCATCCCAACACACTTCTTCCTATCCTTTTCCTAACCCTCACTCTAAAGATGAGGATCTGGGTTCAAATCCTAGCCCAAGGTAGGTGAATGGCCGACTGAGTCTTGGTCCTTTCTGTAACCTGCAGAATGAAGCTAGTATGAGAAACTTGCACCCAAGGACCTTTGTCATTTTTTACCCACTTTCCAAGACGGCAGTCATGTGGTTGGGTCCTCCTGACCCTTGGGTCACAACCCAAAAGGGTACTCCTCACCAAGCTCCTCCCTCCTCTCCATGTCCCTCCCCACCTTGTGTTGGCAAAGCACTTTTCCCTCACTAAAGCAGCACTGCGCCTGCCTGATCCTGCAACCTAGAACCTAGCCTTGGTGACTTGCAGTGATCCTGTGACTCATGCACCATTGCCTGCTGCTAATCAGTGAGTCAGGCAAGCTCCCACTGGCGCATGCGCGCTGTGCTGTCTGCCCTAATAAGCCTGTGTGCTCTGCATAGGAGGCAAAGGTTGATAGCAGATTAGTAGGACGGTCAGAATGAAAACTAATTCCAAACCACTCTCCACATATATACCCTCACTCCTGGTGCAGAGGGCAAGGGGGCATGTTTGAGAGGGATGAATAGCGAGGGGCAAGAGGGCAGACATTAAGGACCAATGTGTAGGGCAAAAGGCTCAGAAGAATAACGAGGCAAATTAGGTATGGGAAGGAAAGGGGCCCGGGGAGCAGACGAGTGGTTGCAATTCTAAATCTTGAGACCGTTAATTATAAATTTTAAAATTATTTGGGGTGGGAGTGTGCGTGCCATGGATTGACGTGTGGAAGTCAGAGGACAGACAACTGAAAGGAGTCTTGTTTTCTCCTCCTACCATGTGCGTTCCAAACCTCCAACTCAGGAGGTGAGACTTAGCAGGCAACCAGCTGAGTCATATCACTGCCCTTGAGGCCGTTTTCTAAGCAACACACTGTCGTCCTTATTCATTCCACAAATAGAAGTTGAGCACCTCCTGTGGGGTTTAGGTGACTCAGAAAAGCCTGGCTTGGGCAGTGCTGTCTCTGGTGGACGCCGTGTGTGTGTGTGTGTGTGTGTGTGTGTGTGTGTGTGTGTGTGTGTGTGTGTGTTCTAGGTGGGTCAGGACTCGTCCGGCCTGGCAGAATCTCTGGCGTCCTTCTCTGTGTGGGTAGCAGGGGTTACCTGCCCAGAGCAAAGACAGATGGGAAATTTCTGTCATCATTAAGGTTTATTGACCAGCGCGGCTGGAATTTCCCAGAGAGAGGAATTAATCTCGCTGCCGCCTGAGAGCAGACATCCTGTTGGGAGTAGTTACATAAATTCTGTTGCTCAAATTAATTAGGATTGTGATTCATTTGTTTAATGAAGAATCTGATGGCGAGAGGCAAGGCAATCTTGACTTGCAGAGCTCAGCCAATCCCGGGTGACAGTGCAGCATATGTGGTGGGACCAGGCCTGGAGCTGGCCGCTGACAGGCAAAGGCAGTCAATGAATGGGGAGATAAAGGAGAAGCCGGTGGGAGCCGCTGCGGTCCCCCAAAGCTGGTGGCTGGGACGACTCTCAGGTCCCCAGCTTGGAAAGCTTTCCCAGCTTTGCCCAGAGGCTTCTGGCCTCCTGCTTCCTCTGTACGGAACAACTGCAAACAGCTGAACACGCCTCATTAGCATTCCCGATCCATCCACCCATTTCCTCCTGCCACCCCCAAACGACTGCCTGTTAAGATTCTTGCAACAACACAAAGTAGGAAGAGATAGAATGTGCTCGCTTATTCCCACCTGCTTAAGAAAAGACCCCTCCCCTTTACCCAGAATTCCCACCCTAACAGTGGAAGGGCAGCCCACCCCATAGTCACCTCTGGGAGCGCCTTCTCCTGTCTGTGAGCATGACTTTCGGCAGAGGTAAGAGACAGGGAGGTGGTCGGAGGAGCGAGCCCTGGATGAGGATCGAGAGAAGCCGTAAGTGCCCAACTCCAGGGGACAGTGATTGACTGATAGTCTGTGTGGGTAACACTCTTTGGGATAAGACAGAAAAGGTGCTTCCTGGCGTCCCTAGAGAAAAGAGATTCCGGTCAAGATGTTTTGAGTGAATTCGAAGGATTTGTTGGTGGAGTGGATCCTGGGGAAGAAGAAGCGAGAGAATCAGGTAAGTTTTGGGACTTTATCCATTCATGCCACACCTGCGGGAGTCCTCCCCGGGAGCCATGTTTACCTGTCCCCACTTATTAGTACTGAATGGTAAAGCCATGAGTTGGACCAAACTTTTCACGCATTAGGGATATTACAAGGACATGTGACCTGCTGTCTTAGCCCACACTTCTAGAAGCCTCTTCTGGAACTCGGACCTCATTTAAAAAGAAGCACTGATCGGGAGCCAGAATCCAAGATGGAATGAACTATCATACAAATGCTTGGCCCACTAGGCCTCAGATTCCCTGGCTTCAGAAGGTGCCTGCTGTCCCGACTCCTCGGAGGCCAGGGGCAATGGTAAGCGTGACTACTTCTTGTCATTGCTATGCTTTCTCTCTGAAAGACTTCCCAGCACATCAGAATTTCAAACATCAATGAAACCATCCAGCCTAAGACAGGGTGATCTGACACACCCCTCTAGTTACATGACAGGGCCCCTTGCTGGTTGCCCTCTGCCTACTGTAGTGTCCCTTTCCTCTGTAAAGTGGTCCGGTCCTGTTCTAAAGCCCTGGGCACTGATTACTTGACTTCCCTGTGTAGTGATATTTTATGTTTTAACAAAGACTGCCTGAAGATCAGAGTGCAGAGCTAAGCCACTAGAGGCCAGGGAAGGGTGGCACACACCTTTCTTTAATCTACCCTCAGGGAGACAGAGGCAGAGGAGTCTCTGTTAGTTCAAGGCCACCCTGGGCTACACAAGATTGAATCTGTCTGAAAGAGAAACAGAGTTCACACAAAGGTGATCCCAACACTTGAGATCACATGCCTTTAATTCTACCACTAGGAAGATGGAGACAGGAATGATATGGCTGGGTGGAGAGAGGAATAGAAGGCGAAGGAGACGGGCTCAGAGCAGTCTGAGGTTTGAGGGAGTCTGGAGATGCAGAAGAGGTAGAAGAATTCTCTGGTGTTCTGCTTCTCTGATCTTCAGCATTAATTCTACATCTGACTCAGGATTTTTATTGTTGAGTCCAGCTCAGACCTGTGCTCCACTCCTGTGCTGCAGCTGGGATGTAAATGCACTACAGAGGTCTGACTGCTGGAGACAGTGTTGAACTGGTGGGGCTCTTGAGAAATGAGGCTTACTGAAAGGTCTGTGTGGGTCCTGGGGTCGCCGAGGGACAAGGCAGTTGCCATGTAACCCTGAGGTGGCTCTTAGGAGAGGTTGCTAGAAGAGAGGCTGGCTGCTGTGACATCTGCCTCATACACTTCCTACCACTGAGATGCCATCTTAGTCTTCACCAGGGCCCTTGAACCTTGAGGACTGTGGGCTACACAGAAAGTTAGCCAGCACCAAGTATTTCATTACAGAGCTATAAAGTGAGCCAATGCTACATACAATATTAGTGGCTAGGGGTACAGAGACGAAAGGCAGACGCCAGCATCAACGTTGGCCAAAGAGCACTAAGCAAGGCTTTGGAGCAGAAGTGACAGGTTCAGATCTGAGATGATGAATTTCCATGGAGCACGGAGCTGGAGACAGTTAAAGCTGCTAGAATAGCCCTCCAGTAGCTGGCATCTTAGATATAACAAAATACATACCTCAGAATTACAAATTAAGAACTCTGCTTCCAAAATGTCACCTTGTGTCCTTCAGAGAGGACAAACATCCTCACATGACAAAACACCTCTCTGAAGTGTGTGTGTGCTTTGTCAGTTATCCTGACACCAAAATAACGTAGGAAACAGGCCTTGAGCATGCCTTGGGGGAGTATCTCAGCTGAGCTAACTGAAATGAGAAGCCCTGCTCCTCGTAGGTGGGCTGGGTTCTATAGTCTTAGACTATCTAAAAGGGAGTGAACTGAGTAAAATACTCCTCACTCCGTTTCTTGACGGTGGGTGGAGCATGACCAGCTAGCTGCCCCAGCTCCTGCCTGTATGGCTTTTCCACCACCATAGATTAAGTGAGCCAAAATGAACCTTTAAGATGTTTTTATTAGGGAACCTGAGCAACAGAAAAGACAACTAGAGATCTAAAGGCATGAAACCTGAGAGGAGAGGATGGAGAAAGAAGCCAGGGGCTGGGGTCCATGCCCCGAAACCATCTGTCGGATCCTTGCACCTGCCCCTCCAAAATGTAAATGCTTTTCAGCATTGGAAGGGACCTTCAGCTGCCCAATCACCAGTATCTCAGCAGGAAGCAGGACTCTGCGCTAATAGGTCAACTGAAGACTAATGAACTGTTTACAGAAAGCTGCGCAGGATGAAAGTTGCCATGGAGGATGCTGGGAAAACTGGAGACTGCAAACTTGTAGGGATATAGCCCCACCCATTGGGGGCGTGTTCGCCTTGGGCTAATGTTTACTGATAAATCTGCCGGGCGCCAAAATGTGGCGGCGTAAATGAATGCAGAAAGATTATAAAAATATATACAGCTTTAATAAGGAAATAGACTTACAGGACCACAGGTTCCCGCGGAGAACAGGAAAGGCAGAGCAAAAAGGGCTGCTGGGATCACGCCCGGCAGATTTATCAGTAAACATTAGCCCAAGGCAAACACGCCCCCAATGGGTGGGGCTATATCCCTACACAAACTGCTAAAACAACCAAGGCCTATAGGAGTGTGGCTGGACCTGAGGAAGGCTGGCAATGGCCGGAAGAGCTGTTTGCAGGAACTTAAGCTAAATACACGGCCAAAGAGTATTCCGGTCTCTTCTCCTTCACTCCAGCCTCCTGCCAGTGCCTTCCATTAGCCAAACCACACTGGAACCAACCAACAGGGACCTCTTGCTTATTCTACAAGGTCAGCTTTCTGAGGGACAGGACAGGGGAAAGGGAGAGCCCAGCCTGCAGAAGACAGAAAGCAACAGGCTGCAGGATCTCAGTGTCTGGCCTGGCGCTTTTCCTAAAGGAATCTCAGAATGGGGGCAACTTGCCTCTTGTAGGGCAAATAAGGAAAAGGCCCTCAGTCCCTCTTCCTGGGGTCAAGTTTCCCAGAATCCGGGATGTGGCCTGGAAGCACCGCTCCAGAACTAATTCAGGCAGAGGGAGAGAGCGGAGCAAAGACAGTGGGTGCAGCACCCCAGAGGATGCATCCAAGGACTGCACCAAGAAGGTGGTGGGTGTTCCCTAGGTATGGAAACAAGAAATGCAGTCCTGAGGCTGGCAGGGACAAGAGGAGACTCTGTCTGCCTGGTGACCATCCTCCCGCCGCCGCCCCCCCCCCCATCTATTACCTGGGGCTGCTTACTGATCCGGCAGAAGATGCTTTAATTAAGGTCTATACAACAAATGGTGCAGAAAAGCAACACCCTTAGTCTTCCAGGAGCTCCAAAGAAACAGAGGGAGCTGGAAAGCCCTGTGAGAGAAAGCTAGTGCAGTCAGACGGCGGCTCTGGGAAAGGAGCTAAGACCAAGAAGCCATGGAACCCTGGGCTCAGGCAAGTCTGCTTTTGTGTGCTGTTGTGTCCTTGTCAAGACCTGGGAAGAGCCTACACGTCTACATCTCCCGCCCTACTCCAGGGCGCCACTCTCCATTTCCGCTGCAGCTGCCCAGGCGGTTCTTCCAGGCCACGCGGCAACTCACACTTCATTCACGCTGTTCTCATGCACCCCGCCCTTCATTGTTCCTAACCCCCTTTGAGCTCCTCCTTCAGGAAGACTTCCCTGGCCCAGCCTCCCTCCCATGAGTGTCCCATGATGATGGCCACCTGGTCCCCTTCTTTCACTCTCATGCTGGACAGTCTCCCTTTCTCCCCCAGCTTAGCATCTCTTGTAGAAACAAGGCAGGAACTGTTATCTCCTCACCTTCACTTGTCTCACAGGCCTCGTGATCAGGTTACGAGAGGAAGCAGAAGGTGGAGAGGGGAAACTCGGGCCCAGAGGTGGGCACAGCCCGGCACAGCCCGGCACAGCAGTCACTGATAAGATACCAACTCCCGTGTGGCTTCGAGCTCCACCCAGCTAATTAGGATGATGTATCCGTCACACGCATTTTTAGCATGGGATACAGCGTCCTCTGTGCCTGGGCCCAGCTGGCTCTCTGCTCAGACTCATAAACTTGTAACTGACTCAGTAGCAGAGGACACAGGAGCCGTGCTGAGAAATAAAAAGCATGAGAAGGAATCTTGTCCGTGCTCCCTCCCAGTCCAAGACATGAGACTCCGTGCGGCTTCATCTCAGAACCCAAGTGTCACATGATGAGAAGCTGTGTGTAGGTACTCGGGGTAGGTACCAGCTGCCAGCCGTCTCATGCAGAGAGAGAGCATCGTGGGCAAACAGCCAGTGAAGCCTTCAGAAGCCTCCAGACCCAGCTGCCACCTGGCACAACCACACAAAGACCCTTCCACTAAGTTCAACCAACCCATGGAACTGTACAGGGTATTTGACACTGCTAGAAACTCTGGCACAGAGATACCACTTTACAGGTAAGCAGCTGCCCGGAACTGTGGTGTGACTTACTAAAGCGCTGAGGCAATTAGAGGCAGAGAAGTGAGCTCTTCAGAGCAGAACAGAAGGTGAATTTTGTAGAAAACATCCCAAATTATCCCATTTATGAAGAAAACTGTTCTCTACGATTTGTTTTCAATCCTCCAAACAGTGCCCTGGGGGTTATAGAGTTAACTGTCCTTATTTCAGCCCGGCTTGATTCTCTCTCTCTTTCTCACACACACACACACACACACACACACACACACACACACACACCTTGAGATAATTAGCAACAAACTTACCTAGCCACAATTTTTAGGGAGACAATGGCGTCCCCAAAAAGAAGTTCCCTATGGGAAGCCCCCAAAGAAGGCCAAGTGACAAACTAAGCCTCCAGAGAAATACTCGTATTTTCTGGATTATCCATGAAAATAGCTTATACCTGTGGGGGCAGGGTAAGCTAAGGAGTGACAAAACCGTCCACTGCACCCAACAGTTTCTGAGAAAACCTTGATCAGAAGTGAGCCCAGACCCAAGGCAAAAGCAGATGCCCTTTTCCAATTGAATACAGGGAGTTCAGCTGAACTACACACTCAAAGGGAAAGTTCTAGATTTGTCAGCTTTTTCCAGGCCCTTAAAAGTACCATGAATTTTTCAAGGACTGCCCTGCTCGGTAGGCAGTGATGGGGAACTCGGGAAAGCAGTGCACATGTTGAGCTGGAGGCCAAGCTGGCCCTGGATTTCACCTTGAGCTGATGCAAAAGGCATCAGCTAACATTTTTTAAATCTGGTTTTTATCTGGGCCCCAGGTCCCCTCTGTCATGGACCACTGAAGAAGTTGCCATCTTCTCGACATGTTCCAGGAAATCTACTTGGTTTGGGTCCTCCCAGTGACCCTCAGAGGGAACTAATAGTTCTTTTCGGATGAAATCCAGAGCCCTGATTCCCTGGAAGCACCCGTGACCCGTGCATTCGGATAGTCAGCAGAGTGGTTCTACTGATCACAGCTGGGCTCATTGACCATCTGCTGGTCCAGGCTGGCCTCGGCTGCCCCACGTGGCTCGTCCTCCATCAGGCCCGCCCAAGTGTGTTCTCATGAAGGGCGCATGAGAGAAAACAAGCACACTGTTTCACACGCGTCGTTGATGTGGTTCAAGCTCTTGCTTACAAAGTCAAAGCCAGAGGATGTTGAATGCCAAGGGTGACAAGGTGTGACAGGGCCAGGTGGGGTTTGGTGACTGACGACCTACTTTGCACGTGAAAGGCCTGGATTCAATCCCCAGCACTGACATGCATATATTGAGACCATTTTTGCCATCTGCTGCTTGACCTAGGCAATTCCAGTCACCTCCCGGAACCACTGCTCCTGCATCCTCTTATCCATGACTGTATCTACTCTGGAAAGTGGCTGAGCTGACTGCTAAGTGTGCTTGCTGCAAGTGTACTTTACAAGCCCGGGGTGTGTCTACACGCTAGCTGAAGAAACGCACGGTGAGCCCGGATCCTAGTTCCAGAGTCCTAAAAATTTCATACAAGCCCTCGGAGGTGAACCAGCCCAGTCGCTGACACGATAAACAAGAACTGTAGGAAGAGAATAAACGAAGGCTGAAAACGATGAGTCCATGATGTAATTAAAGTGACAGTGAAGGAAGCTCTGGAGGGAAGTGAATCAGCCTCACAGTAAGCCGTGAATCAGGGAGTGTCGCCTTGTAGGATTCCTGACTATTTCCGGGAAGCTCGCTGTCCCACTTAAAAGAGCACCTTGAGCTTGCTGCTCAGCATCTGGAAGACACCACTCCTGTCATTCCACCGCAGGCCATGGGAGCAGCACTGGGAACAGGCAGAAGACAGTCTGCACTGAAATCTCTCGAGGGAGAAATGGATAGATGGAGCATTGCTCAAAAGCGCTCAAGGGGATTTTAGTTTCAAGGAGTGAATTTGAACTATTATTTCTAAGATACAAGATAACTGAAAATATAGCCACCATAAACATACATAGACCAAAAGTCGGATATTCAACACATGTTCTGTGTGAAATTAGATAAGGGTGTGCATATACACATGCATGTGAACGAGCGTAGCCTCAGGATGCTCTTAGGTCATTGCTCAGGTACCATCCAGGTTTTTTGTTAAGATTTATTTTTAATATGTACTTGTAAATACCTGAATGTATGTATATGTGCTACATATTCCTGCTGCCCGTGAAAGCCAGAAGAGGACATCAGATACCCTGGAACTGGAGTTACAGTTGTGAGCTGCCATGTGGGTGCTGGGAACCAAACCTGTGGCCTTTGCAAAAGCAGCAAGTGCTCTTAACTACTGAAGCATCTCTACAACCCCATCTACTTTTAATCAAAAAAGAAAGCAAAGAAAAGTAAGATAGGCTGGCTGGATACAGAACCCCCAAGATACCTATCACATTTACCTGGCACTGGAATCCCAAGTACATGCCATTATACTTGGTTACTTTTTTGTTTTGTTTTTAGATTCCATGAATTGAACTCAAGTCATAATGCTGGCAATGTAAGGGAGAGGTAGTTCCTCAGAGTCAGTACAGTGCATACCCAGACACCAAATTCTTAGCATAAGGGAGATTTATTACCCTGGAAAGTCAAGCGGGTTGGGGTGGGGGCTGCCTCTGGATGGGGCAGAGGCAGACCAGCAGCGGGAGCGCAGCAGCAGCAAGTGGTTCTTGCAGGAGTGAGGAGTTTTCAGGAGACAAAGCAAGTGCGCTAGGGTGAGCTGCTAAGACCTGATTGCACAGGTTAGCCAAATAATGAATTCTGGTTGCTGGACTTTGGTGTTTTGTCTCAGGAATGAATGAGTGACCAAATAAGGGAATGGACCTTGGGGAACAGTTGTGGGTTTTTTTTTTTTTTGGTTTTTTTGTGTTTTTTTTTTTTTTTTTTTTTTTTTGGTTTTTCAAGACAGGGTTTCTCTGTGGTTTTGGAGCCTGTCCTGGAACTAGCTCTTGTAGACCAGGCTGGTCTCGAACTCACAGAGATCCGCCTGCCTCTGCCTCCCGAGTTCTGGGATTAGGGAATAGTTTTAGGAATGTAATCTAATGGTTTTTAGCAAGGGAGAGAAAAGGGTAAAGGGCAAAACCTGTTGGCGCCATGTTTGCCATGCCCAGGCCTGTTTGAGAGCCCTTCAGGCCGGGTAAGCACTATGCGGACTGAAAATTCAGGTAAGTTTATGAACTAAAACCAAGAATGCCTTAAAATGTAAGCTCATTAGAATAGGGCAGATTCCAAGTGAGAGTCACAAACCTAAAAGATGGGTACCTGCAAGATTCAGAGACTTCCATACAGGATAGAAGGGAAATTGACCCACCCTGCACAGAGGCAGGGTTCGGTTGGACAGTGTACCTGAAGTCATGGGAAAAGAGCATCAGTGGGAGACAAGAACTAATATCAGGAGGTACCAGAGACTCGGACACAGGTCAGGCAGGTCCTATCCCTGGCTTTATTGAAGTATATGTAATAAGCTATGCTATACAATGTAACATATTGCTATGTGTACATACTGTGATACATTTGCCAGACTCAACAGAGTTATAATCCAGCGCTAAAGCTGCAAAACAATCCCACACCAGTTAAGAATTATGGATAATAAAAAAGGTTATTTATTTGAGGGGAAAACTTACAGATCACCGTCCCAAACAACAGTCCTCTAGTCACAAACAGGAAACAGAGAGTCTAGCAGCCGGAATGGGAGCCTGAAGCAAGAGAGAGAGAGAGCACACGGTTCCCACTGCTTTTTAAAGTATAAGAGACCACGTCCCAGTGTGCTGGTATCTTAAAAGCCATTGGCTGAAGGAGCAGAATGTGCTCCCGCAGCACCTCCCTTTTTTGTTTAAATAAAAGAGTTCCAAACCCGATACAAAACTATATACACTAGGAACAAATACCAAATATAATTAGAATTACAATCAGCATAAATAATATTAAGCAAGAAACATATGCTAATTTTTTTTTTTTTTTTTTTTGGTTTTTTGAGACAGGGTTTCTCTGTGGCTTTGGAGCCTGTCCTGGAACTAGCTCTTGTAGACCAGGCTGGTCTCGAACTCACAGAGATTCACCTGCCTCTGCCTCCCAAGTGCTGGGATTAAAGGCGTGCGTGCTAAATGTTTTAATAAACATTCTATCCAATGGAATTTAAGTCTTGTATAGGAAATGGCTTGGCTAGATCATAAGAGTACAGTAACCACAACTATATAATCTTCAACCCCATCAAAGGCCTGAGAGGGAGATAATATTACGTGAGCAGACAGGAAGTACAATCAAGCAGCTTCCAAAGCGAGCAATAAATGACGGAGACAATTAGCTACCTGAGCAATCACCCAAAGTCTCATTTTGCAATGTTGAAGCAACCAGCTTTGGCTAAGGCCTAATGTAACTGACAGACCAGATTCAGAGGCAGGAAATTTTCAAAACCATCTTATCCTGTCTTGGCAAGATTTGATGGTCCTGCTTATCTATTTCTGGATACTATGTAACTTGTCAGTGATTGAAGCATTGTCAGTTCCTTGCCCAAAGGCCAGTTTTGCCAAGAAGAAAACAAGCTCCAAGTGGAGTGTCTTTGGTGCTCAACATTCTCTCGGGAATAGATTGGTGCTGTCAGAAGCAATCATGTCTCATGTCAACAGAACCCTGAGTTATTTAAATTCCATGTTCCACAGATCCTTAAAGTGGTTGAAGAATACCTATCTATACAGAATACAATCTCTATGTATCTAAAGAACCTAATTGATCTAACTGTATGTATAACAAACATGAACAACTATTGACCTATAATAATATGAAAATATACCCTAAAAGTTGTATCAATATACAAAATGTCCTAAACCGAGGTAGAAACATGAATATACACAATCTGACAAAATAACTTTGTATATATGTACAAATAATGTAAACAAAAGTAAAAATATAATTTGAACTTGTATCAATATACAAAAACTATACCAATGTAAATTATCCATGAATAACAGCTCACAAGTATTCACTTTATTACCCACTATTATTATCCCTTTTTTGTTTGAGCAAACAAAGTTTTCTCCCCAACCCTCTATCTAGTACAAGTAATAACCAACAACCCCTAAACAGTATTCCCAACCCTCTGGACAAATGTTTTTGAGATAGGGTGCGTCATCTTCTAAAATTGCTTCCTGCTGTCATGGGGGCAATGTTCTCTTAATGGGATCCTGCAAAAATTAAGTGGTGGTTAAGTTCCAAAATTACTGTCTAGTATAGTTGCAAACAATTTCCGATCAGTCAATAGGTTTTTGTTTTTTTTTTTTCAAAGTTCTCATTTGGAGTTCTGGCCAGAATATGAAAAGATACACAATTTCAGCAGCTGGTACCCAAAACGGTCTTATGGTAGCGCTGTCTGCATCACGATGTCATTGCAACTAGGTGGAGTGGTTGCTGTGGGGCCCCATCTTTTCCTGGAAACTTCAAAGATTACTGCAGGAAAAGGATCTATAGGAAAATCTATTGTTCATCATGGAAAACTTAAATATCATTCATATAAACATATACAATGAAGAATATGATATAGACACAATAGGCATGGAGAAAGTAAATTTTTTCCTAAAGTCTTCCTTCTGTCCCATACCAGATGACTCCCAATATGAGACAGAAACTCTGAATGTTCCTTTTAACAACAAGCTTGGATTAGAGAAGTACAGAGCCATTGTCCAACTCCAAAACCAGCTAAATATATTAATATAGATAGATAGGTGTGTATGCATGTGTGTGTGTATAAATTTAAGTGTAACCAGTACCTCTATACATAATCCATATTCTGTTTTCTAGATGATCCTTAGTTGATTGTTATTTTTCATTTTGTCAGCATTCAAACATCCAGGGTCTCTTGAATGTTTGATGACGTGTAATTTTCCTGCAAAGGTAAGAGCAGAACCCTGCCCCAACCCTATATGGCTTTCTTTACCCAACCTGTGTGGTTGTCACTGTTGTGGATGAGCTGTCATTTCTGTTTCAATAGGTTTCTCCTTTTCAAAACGAATCTTTATTAATTTTGATAGTATCCATAATTTTTCCTCTCCTGTGGAAACAAGAGCAAAACCCCTTTCCCAACGTAGCACATCTCCTGGTTTCTATTATGAGGTCAGCACATCCTTGAAATAAACTGGTTGATTTAATTCAGAAGACTTTTCTATTATCCAATGTCTCTCTGCTACTGTTGTTCCTTTCTCATTAGCGTTAAGAAAATTCAAGGTTAATAAAGCCTTATGCAATCTATTTCTGGGGGTATTTTCCATCCCTTTCTGTTTGTTCAGCAAATCCTTTATAGTATGATTTGACTTTTATATAACTGCCTGACCAGTAGGATTATTTGGTATACCTTAATGTGCTTTATATTATAATAAGCAAAAAAATTTTTCATTTTCTTTGATTCATACGCTGGACCATTGTCTGTCTTTATTTGCACAGGAATGCCCATGATGGCCATAACTTCTAATAAATGTGTGATTACTGGATCAGCCTTTTCTGAGCTCAAGGCAGTTGCCCATTGAAAACCTGAATATGTGTCTATGGTGTGGTGTACATATTTTAATTTACCAAATTCCATAAAGTAGAACACATCCATCTGTCAGATTTCATTCCTTTGAGTACTCTTAGGGTTACTCCCCTGCAGGCAATGGTGTTTGATTATAGAAAAAGCAAGTAGGATACCTCTTTATAATCTCCTTAGCTTATTGCCATGTAATAGAAAACTCTTTCTTTAAACCTTTGCTATTGACATGATTTTTTTGTGAAATTCAGAGGCCTGCAACACACTTCCAATCAATAATTGATCAATTTCTGTGTTACGTTGTGCTAGAGGACCTGGGATCGGATGTGTGTTATTCATATAGGACAAAGCCTATTCCTGATTATTCTTGCACCTGGATGAACAGTGAAGTCAACTCCATATCGTCTGGTGTAAATTCAGTAGTTTCAATACGTAAGACAACTCTTTCTGCATATTGTGAATTGGTAACTATATTGAGAGGTTCTTTAAAATCCCTTAGTACCATATGAATAGTATATAATTCTGCCTCCTAGACAGAATTATAAGGGCTTTGTTCCACCTTACTTAATTCTTCTGATTTGTAACCTGCCTACCCTGTTTTATTTGTGCCAGTATAAAATGTATGGGCTCCAATTATTGGTGCATCATGTACAATTCGGGGAAGAATCTAAGAAGTTCTCTTTAAGTCTATCGCTTTTGGGATAATTGCTATTAATTTCTCCCTCTGCCAGGTTTCATTGTCTTCCCATAACTTTTTTATTTCATCAACAGGGAAAGGTACTATAATCTCTGCTGGGTCTATCCTACTAGTTGATGAAGTCTCAATTTACCTTTTATAATTCAGAGAATTTTCCCACATAAGTTTTTAATTTTTACTTGGTTTATGTGGCAAAAGATCCATTATAAGATAATATCATCCCTCTGCATTAAAATTCCTGTAGGAGAAATTCTGGAAGGCAATATGACTAGAATACAATTAAGATTTGGATTCACCCTATCCACATATGCCTCCTGTAATTTCTCATCAACAATCACCAATTTCTTTTCTGCTTCACCTGTTAATTGTCTGGGACTATTCAAGTCTTTATTACCATCTAAGGTTTTGTTTAAATGAATTATAAGATCAGGTATTATCCTAACAACTGGTCGCAGACTGGAAATGCCTCCCAATAATCTTTAAAAGTCATTAAGAGTCCACAACAGGTCTCTCCTAATTTGTGCCTTTTGTGTTCTAATTTTCTGTAAGCCTATTCTGTAGGTAATTAACAGAATCTCCTCCTTGAAAGTTTTCAGGAACAATTTGTAATCCCCATTTAGGCAAAAGTTTCTTTACTTCTTCAAACATCCTTTCTAAAGTATCTATATTTGAATCCGATAACAAAATGTCATCCATGTAATGATAGATTATAGACCTAGGAAATTGCTTATGAATTATTGCCAGTGGCTGGCTGACAAAGTATTGGCACAAGGTTGGGCTATTGAGCATTCCCTGTGTGAGGATAGTCTATTGATATCTCCTAGTAGGCTGAGAATTATTATAAGTAAGCACTGTGAAGACAAACTTTTCTTTCCTTTTCTTGTAAAGGTATAGTGAAGAAACAATCCTTTAAATCAATAACTATGAGAGGCCATGCCTTTGGTAACAGAAAAGGCAGAGGAATTCCAGTTGTAGAGGGCCCATAGGTTGAATAACCTTGTTGATAGCCCTTAGATCTGTCACCATTCTCCATTTTCCAGACTTCTTTTTAACAACAAATACAAGAGAATTCCAAGGGCTGGTAGATTCTTTTATATGTCGAGCATCTAGTTGCTCTTGTACCAGCTGTTTTAAAGCCTGCAACTTTTCCTCAGGTAGAGGCCACTGCTTAACCAATATTGGTTTCTCGGTTAACCATTTTAAAGGTAGGGTTTGGACACCTCTGAAGATTTATCAATCGCTTTGTGTTCTTGTACAGCCTGAATGGCTGGTGTTCATCTTCTGTAATATCTTCTAATTTTTCCTCAGAAACATAAGTTTTGGGGGCTTCAGGAATGTTAATCTTCATGTTCCATTGCTGCAATAGGTCACAACCCCACAAAATTCACTGCAATATTGGCTATATATGGTCTTAGTCTTCCTATTTGTCCTTCTGGCCCTATGTATTCAACCCATCTCATGCTTTGTTTTACTTGAGATAGGGTTCCAATTCCCAGGAACTGACATCTACCTCTTGAAGAAGCCAATTCAGATGCCAAGATTCTGGAGTAATGATAGTTACATCCACACCTGTGTCTAATAAGCCTTCAATAAAAATGCCATTTATACAAACTCTTAGCTTTGGTCTTTGATTGTTTATAGAAGTCTGCCAAAATATACTTTTCCTCTGTCCCACTGGAG
Organism: Chionomys nivalis; assembly: GCF_950005125.1. Lineage (NCBI taxonomy): Eukaryota > Metazoa > Chordata > Mammalia > Rodentia > Cricetidae > Chionomys > Chionomys nivalis. The sequence continues at coordinate 82,086,877 of NC_080094.1, forward strand.
TTTTTTACGCATCCTCCACATTTAACATCATTCAGACCAGTATTGCTTTTTGGAGCAGGCATTGGATTTTTTAATTTTCCTGGCAAGACACATACTCCACAGTAATTGGGAATGAATGGACCACATTCATCATGGGGGCCTGCAAGAGGCCCCCCACAGCATTTCCCAATGGTATTGGGTTGCCTTGTCTATCTGTCATTGACCTACATTCATTGGTCCAATGTTGACCTTTCCCAGAGGAGGCATTATTCCTAGGAATCCATTGTCTACAACCCTTCTCAGATGTCCCATTCTACAATTAAAACATTTGGTATTCTGATGTCCTCTCTTACCATTGTAAATTGCTTCTTCTACCCACGCTTCACTACCATAGTCAAGTGTCTCAGCATTCATTGTAATGCAAGACCCACTCATCCATGGCTGCTGATCTGATCTTTAAAGGTTCAAGGATCCGTTTGCACTCAATGTTGGCATTTTCATAAGCCAAAGATTCAATTATTATATGTCAGGCTTCTGGGTCAGGTAGCCCTATTTGTACAGCCCTAGGTAGTCTTTGCAAAAAGTCACTAGAAGGTTCTCTCTGACCCTGTTTAACACTAAGATATAATTCAACTCTCTTTTCTAGTTCCTGAATCCTGTCCCAAGCCTTTGAGGCTGCTGTGCTACATAGGGACAATGTGTGGCCATCATAAAGAGCTTGATCTTGAGGATCATAGTAAGGTCCTTCACCTAGAATTTGATCTATGGAAATCTCAAGTCCTTTTGTTTTTTCTTGTTGCTCTAAAATTCTTGCTTCCTCTTTTTAAAAGCACCTCCAAAGCAATTATGGTCCACTTTCTAGGACTGCTGAGATTAACTGAGCCCAATTGTGAGGTGTGGCTTTGTTAATGATAGCCCACATTTTGACCATTTCCCTAACAAAAGACAAATGTAGTCTGAAAGCTACAATTGCTTGTTTAATTTCTTTTAGATCAGTCATACGTGTGGGCTCCTATGTATATTCCTTGACAACCTTAGGGTACTTGGAGCCAGATACTTTTTCTGATGTTATTACTGGAAAGGCAGGCAGAACTCTGGGGAAGCTATCCCAGGGATTTTTACATACCTACGAGGTTAAATTTTGCTTTTGTACCTTTTGTTCCTGATCATAAAATTCGGCAATTTCCTCAATCTTTTCAAATCTGCTTACCATTGCCTTTTGTAATGTCTGGATTCCTGTCCCGTGTTCTGCTCTAATGCCCTCATTGAGGATTCCAAGGTATGAAGTCTGTCTAGTAGAGATAATGTCTCATCCTTGGACATAATCTTTATAGCATGCATATGACCTTCCTGAAGAGACATTCTATCAATCAATCTGTCAATCCCCCTTGACAGAGTATGATTAAGGCAGTCAACAGTGCAAATTCTCTCAAATAATGTTTCAGCACCCACTGTCATTGATTGGGTTTTATATGCCAAATCGGCTGTTTCCTTCTCTGGAGTGCTGAATCCTTCTTTAAATAAATTACTATCAGTCTGTACTATTTCCAAAAGTATCTCATTTGACTGAGTTTTGTTAGTTAAATTGGCCATATCCTTCTTCAGATTTCCAACCTCTTTCCTGAGAAACGTGGTTTCAGTCTGAAAAGACTGTACCATTTCTAAAAATGCCTCATTCCTAGCCCTATTCTCAAACCATGTTTAAAGGAAAAAATATTGAGTAGAATACTAATCTCCAGAAACAAAAATAGTAATATAGAAGGGATATCATATAAGTCTTGTAAAACCTCGCACATGGGGTAAGTAAAGAGGCTATTGAAACCTTGGACAGTTAGATTGTCTGACATATTGTCCTTCTAAATTAGCAACTTATGCTCTATATTTAGGATATTAAATCTTACCTGTGGTTCAATTAACTGGATTAGGTGAAATAACCATAACCTGCCAGTAGGTGTCACAGGCCACCTACAAAACTAATCCAGCGGGGCATAGTGGTGCATGTGAATTCACCTGTGGCCAGTCTGAAATCTGATTTTAGAGCAGAATGCTAAAAGATAAATCACAGACTGTGTGCTCTGCGGGTGTCTAGAACAGTGGAATAAACAAATCATTAGAACACCACAGAACAGCTGGCTCAGAAGGGAGAAGCCCACATCTCACCAAGACGTCTGCAGTGCGCCCTGGTGGGAGGCAAATGGTAGGGTGCGTGGGTACTTGAAGCCAATCCGAGGCATGTAAAGAGAAAAGAACTGCGGTTGATCAGTAGAAAAGCCCGGGTACACTCTGAGCTGGCGGCAGGCAGTAGAGCTGGGGGTTCTAAAATCAAACGTTGGGTGCCAGATGAAGCTGCAAAACAATCCCACACCAGTTAAGAATTATGAATAATAAAAAGGGTTATTTATTTGAGGGGAAAAACTTACAGATCATCATCCCAAACAACAGTCCTCTAGTCGCAAACAGGAAACAGAGTCTAGCAGCCGGAATGGGAACCAGAAGCAAGAGAGAGAGAGTACACGGTTCCTGCTGCTTTTTAAAGTATAAGAGACCATGCCCCAGTGTGCTGGTATCGTAAAGTCTATTGGCTGAAGGAGCAGAATGTGCTCCTGCAGCACAGCATCTCACACTTTCCCATGTTTCATGTGTGTGTGGTGTGCATAGAGTGTATATGTTTTTGAACGTAAGTGAGCACATATGCATGCAGAAGCCCAAGACTGATGTCAGGAATCATTGATATTCATTAAGGTCTCTCAATCAAACTAGAAAGCACGGATAGGACTAGGCTCTGTACCAGCCTGCTCTGGGGATCTTGTCTCCACCTTCTGACCTAGAATTATAAGCAGGCTGCCAAGGCTACTCTGCATTTATTGAGTTTCTGGAATCCCAACTTCATTCTTTAGCCCTCAAAAGAAGTGCTTTAACTGCTGAGCTGTCTCCCCAACTTATCTCATACTTTCACTTTTTAAAAAAGATTTAATTTTATTTACATACGTATGTACGTGTGTGTGTGTCTGTCTGTGTATGCCACGTTGAATGCCATGAAAGCCAGAAGAGGCTGTCAAATCCCTTAGAGCTAGAGTTACTGGCAATTGTGAACCATTAGATATCAGAGCAGAACCCCTTGGTGCTCTTTTTCAAATTGACAGAGAGCCATATTCCTAATATTGGTAAATACATTAAAATTTTAAGTATGGCCAACTGGGGGTAGCACCACCAGCTACTATCCCAGCACTTGGGAGGCAGAGACAGGCAGATCTCTGTCTGGCCAGCCTGGTCCACAGAGTGAGTTCCAGGATAGCCAGGGCTGATACCCAGAGAAACCCTGTCTCTTAAAAAAAAAAAAAAAAAAAAGTTCATAAAAAACGGCACTGGTCATTTATTGAGAGGGCATGGTAGTGTGAATATAATTGGCCCCCATAATCTCACAAGGAATGGCACTATTAGGGAGTATGGCTTTGTTGGAGTGGGCCTGGCCTTGTTGGAGGAAGTATGTCACTGTGTGGGGCGGGCTTTGAGGTTTCCTATGCTCAGAATACTGCCCAGTGTTTCAGTGGACTTCCTCTGGCCTGCCAGCCAAGATGTAGCCAGCACGACCTCTGCCTGCATGCTATCATGCTCCCTGCCTCAATGATAATGGACTAAACCTCTGGAGCTGTAAGCGAGCCACCCCAATTAAATGTTTTTCTTTATAAGAACTGCTGTGGTCATGGTGTCTCTTCACAGCAATAGAAACCCTAAGACAGAGGCTGTATGTTTTAGGTGTCTCTTGGGCTGCCTTAACCAACAACTCAAAAGAGAACTTCTTATACCTGGCATTGAGATTTTTGTTAGGTTGCTCTTGGAGGGAGAATCATCAGCCAAGATGAGAAAAGTTCATTAAAACTGTATATGTGTATATATACACAGAATTGTGTGTGGTATAGGTTTTTCTTTTTAGATAAACAGTAGTATTCTTTGTGGCTTTTTCAGATACCCTTATTGTCATTTTACCCATGTCCTTCCTCCTTCTGTATTTACCTCTTCCCCTCCCTTCTTCCATTTTCCTAATCCTGTCACCTGTACCTTGCTAATAGTCCCCTCTCTATTTGATGTAGGTTGGTCATCTATCTATTTGTTGCTTTTATTGGTTAATTAATAAAGAAAATTGCTTGGCCTGATAGGGAAGAATTTAGATAGGCGGAGTAGACTGAACAGAATGCTGGGAAGAAGAGAAGTGAGCAGACGCTATAGCTCTCCTCTCCAAGATGGATGCAGGTTAAGATCCCAGTAAGCCACCACCTCGTGGTGCTACACAGATTACGAAATATGGGTTAAAGCAAGATGTGAGAATTAGCCGATAAGAAGCTAGAGCTAATGGGTCAAGCAGTGTTTAAAAAAATGCAATTTGTGTGTTGTTATTTCAGGGCATAAGCTAGCCAGGCGGCTGGGAGCCGGGCGGGAACGCAGCCCGCAGCTCCTTTTCTACATCTATTGCTCCTCCAAATTCCTCAAAAAAAATTTTTTTTTTAAGAACTAGGCTAGGATGTGGCTCAGTTGATAGAGCACCTGCCCAGCATGTATGAAGCCTTGGGTTTGGTTCCCAGAATTTCATAAGCCAGGTGTTGGACCCTTGTAACCAAGAGGTTACACCATCTTAATTCAAGAAGTAAAAACAGGAAGATTGGTATTTCAGTCTTAGGTCATCAGCTCCATAATGTTCTAGACCAACCCGAGACACATGAGGCCCTATCCAAAGGAAGGGTGGGGGCAGGGACTGGAGAGATGGCTCAGCGGCTAAGAGCTGATCTTGCTCCCCACAGAACTATAATTTGGCTTCAGCTCCCATGTCAGGCAGCTTCTGGAGATCTGATGCCCTCTTCTGGGCTCCACCCGCACCCACAAGGGCACAAATCCACACACATACACATGTATACACATGCATACACATAATTTTACAATGATTTTTTTTTTCTGGCAGGAGAAAGGGAAGAAAATTGTAAGCACCACAGAACATTTAATCCTTGCACAAGTTGAGATTACCAGCTCCCTCCACTTTATAGAGAGGGGAAAATACCTGCTGAGAATCTCATGGACGGTACATGGTGAGTGAGGTTTCACACTCTGGAGTGCATCATAAGCCAAATGCCACTCAGTATTGGGAACTGACTTGCCCCCGCTCCCATGTGGCCCTGATCTGCCGTTATTCACAGCGTGCTCTGACCGTGTCCCATACTCCACTCCGTGGTCCCAATCTGCCCTTATTCACGGCGTGCTCTGACCGTGTCCCATGCTCCACTCCGTGGTCCCAATCTGCCCTTATTCACGGCGTGCTCTGACCGTGTCCCATGCTCCACTCCGTGGTCCCAATCTGCCCTTATTCACGGCGTGCTCTGACCGTGTCCCATGCTCCACTCCGTGGTCCCAATCTGCCCTTATTCACTGCGTGCTCTGACAGTGCCCCATGCTCCACTCTGCCGCCTGCCACCTCTAACTGACACAGGCAAGGCTGAGGAGAGAGGATTTGTTGGTTCAGGGAAGCTGAGCTATGACCCTGAGCTGCTGACAGAATGCTGATATTTATAACAACTCACAGCTGAGTGCCAGGGAAAGTGTGTTGTAGGCTGTTGCCAATGTCCTCGGGGGAAAGAAAAACATCTCTGTGAAAAGTCATGTAGGATGCTGTATCAGGTGGGAACAGAAGCGCAATGGTCTTGCACTCCAACCAGCCTCTGCAGACAGCAGTCTTCGATGCTTTGGAAGTGGCCATATGAGAGGCCCCACCACTAGATGAATTCAGAAGCGGCTGCCTTACACTCAAGCTTTATTTATGCATTTATCTATTGATTTAGGTCTGTCTTACTTCACCAAGAATTTGCAGCTGATCCTTTATTTGTGAAGATGATGGCAGATTGATTACATTAGAGGCCACTTTTTTTTTATGCCTCCCTGTGTCCTTGCCCTTGGGTGGTGTCCACCAGCACTGGCTCTGGGCTGGATACGCTGACTTATTTTGGCCAGTAGGACAGCTATCAACTTGAAGCAAACACAACTTGAAAAATCACACAGTAGGGAGGCACATTGCCCTAGCCAATGCTGATAGAGATCAACCAGACTCTGGCCACCCTGCCAGGGACCACAAGACCCCATTGAAGCAATAGGATCTGGTTCAGATCAGCAGGACCACCCATAGGCCCATGAGAAATAGTAAATTATTCTTCAAAGTCACTGACTTGGGGGTTGTTATATATTAATAACTAATATGGGAACATGCATTGTGTTTGAATGTGTGTGTGTATTCATGCACATGTGTGTTCTTGAGTATATGCCTGGTGAGCATATGTGGGAGTACATGTGTGTAGGGGTGCGTGTGTGCGTATTGACAGATCAACTGTCAGGTGTCTTTGTCAGTCTCCAACTTATTCTTTTAAGATAGAGTTTCTCACTAGAACTGGAGCTCACCACTAAGCTAATTAATCCAAGGATCCCACCTCCCCAGCACCGAAATGGCATGCACCTACTACTGCCCAGCTTTTGCCTGAATACAAGGCATCTCAACTAGAATCCTTTTGCTTGCACAGGAAGTACTATACCTACTGAGCCATCTCCCTACCCCCAAGGGACTCACATCCTAGAAACACAGTCAACAGGTGTCTATAGAGTGTGAGTTCTGGGAAGAAAACCACGTATTAGCATGTGCCCCCTGCCCACCCACTCAGAGACAGTTATGGATGTCCCCTGACTTTCAGTGGGCTTATATAGCCACATACACTCACCATGAGCTGAACATACCCTAAGTCCAGAGTGCCTACACTGACAAACACGTAGCTTAGCCTAGGCTCCCCAAACATGCTCCCAATACTCATATGAGTTAGGCAATGCCGTCTGATGGAAAGCCTGTTTTACAATGGTGTTGCATTGTAAAACACATGTGAGTTATCAAATACTGTACTGAAAGTAAAAAGAATGGTTGTGTAGGTGCATTTTCACACCATGGGAAGTCGAAAAACTGAGGTAAATCACTGATGGTTCATACCTGTGACAGGACGAAGTAAGAATTCTATCAAAGACCTGAGCCACGTGGAAATTGTTCCCAGCCCCCTCTAAAAGCTGAGCTCAAATGCCCTCTTCCTCTCAATTCCCTCCCTCATCTTGGAGCCAAGTTGGACTGTTAACCTCTGCTCTGCCACCCTTCTCCCTCGGGATGCCTGAGACCTGTGTGTAAAGATCTCCCGTTATGCCTCTGGTGTGGCGCTTGGGGCTGTGGCTGGATGAGAAGAAGCCCGTCTCCTCCACTAAGGGTGACACTCCTTGCTCAGCCTTGTGTGGGCCTCCACGCCCAGCAGGATGACCTGCACAGGATGAGAAGCGTGTGTCTAAGCACGTGTGATCTGAACATGAAGAAATCGCAAAGAGTTGTGAGAGAGGCCTTAAGGGGGGGCGGGGAATCCAGGTGCTGGGGAGCAGTCTCCACCGAGATTCAAGTCTTTTATCTTGGCCGGAATCTTACTAAGACGCAGAATGTTTACCGGGAGGGGTGAAACAACAAGGGGGGGTGAAGCATTCCATCCTGCAGGGAAGCCCATTAAGCAAAGAAAATAAACAACTCAAAGAGACTTCAGAAGTCCCTGAAACTGATCAAACCCACTAGGTCCTCCCCTCCCCTAGCAGATTTAAATTTAAGAACTGTTAAAAGACACTCTTAGATGTAATACCCCATGTATGCACACACATACACAAACACACACACACACACCAAACAAAATCTCTTATGGGGAAGATGGATTTTTTTACCTCCGAAGGTGTATTTATAGTGCACAGTCCCTGGCCCCACTAACTCAGAGCCTATGGTGAGGCAGAGTATTGTGTAGGTGTTCGCTCATGGCAGACAAAGAGGTGAGGGAGACAGAGAAGAGCCAGGAGCCAAGTATGTTACACTTAACAGCTTTGGAGGCCATGAAATCTGGCCCTACCTCCTGTTTCCTAGTTGACACTGGGAAGGTGAATATCAGCCCTCCCACGCCTTAGGATTTAAACTGCAGTATTGAAAGGGGAAGTGAGCCATAGAAATGGTTCAGCGGGCAAAGGATCTGAGTTTAATTCCTAGGTCCGGCATCGTGGAAGGAAGAACTGTCCTCTAACTCACCATTGGTTCCACGGCACATGTGTCCACACACACACACACACACACAAATAACTACAATTTAAAAAAAAAATAAGTGGATGTGTTTGGGCTTTTGGCGTACTTTTAAGATAAAGCTACTTTGCCTGTTCAAGAGATTATAAATTCTACCTTTATCCCTGGGTAAAGGCCTGATATGATCTCCTTGCTGGTGTCACATGGCTTTAATCCCAGCTCTCAGGAGGCAGAGGCCAGCCTGGTCTACAGAGTGAGTTCCAGGACAGCCAGGGCTACACAGAAAAACCCTGTCTGGGGGAGGGGGAGGATTAAGTTAATATCACTGTGTTTGTCAATCACATGAGCAGGGATCCTCCCCCAACCCCAATCCCAGGAAGGCCGGCTCACTGAAAGCCACGCTCCGATGGGAGGGACAATCTCCTTACTGTGACCAACTCTCCACTCCAGTCTGGGTAGAAACTCGCACAGCTTCCTCAGCGCACCGCAGAGCCTACCTGCTTTTCTGAGTTACCCGAAGAGTCTGGCTTTCCTTTTTTCTTTTGGATGCTGACAAAAGCCTGGGTGTACTTTCCTGATACTCTGGGCTTTCTCCCTCGTTCTCAGAAGCTCTCCCCATCCCCATTTCTGTCATGTGGCTGCATGCTGATCCCCCACCACCATGCCCCACAGCTTAACCCAAACAATATGGCGTCTCTCCTCCTCTTCCCCACCTTCTTCTAGCAGGGGCCGAAAATACAAAAATGTTTCCTGCCCGGCTGTTTTTCTCTCAACAAACTGTCGCTATTTCTCTAATAAAATTGACCTTTGGGCTTCCTTGCAAGTCTGTTCTAAATTCTTTTGTTAATGAGACTAAGATTTCAAAAGGAAACCTCAGTTTCCCTGGGAATATGGACATGCCCTAGGGACATACCTCCTCCAGCTGAGTTTCCAGAACCTCCCAAGACTGACCACTAGCTGAGACCAGGAGCCTGTATGGAGACAGCTGTACGGAGACAGCTTCAAACCATAACACCGTCCGTGATCCGTGATAACCATTAGCTTCAAAGCACAGATTACAATATTAAATGCACTCTTCCTGTACAGGTCATACTGCAGGGGTCTCAAACGCCACGTGGCCTCTTCAGTGCTTAGAAACTAGGGTGGCTTTTGACTGTGAAGACAAAGATGAACAGTCTCCCAGTATCACAAACGTGGCTTTCTGATTTTAATACTTCACAATCCTAAGTATTTTGTGTTATTGTTTTAAAATCTTTTCTGTTTCTTTGTTTATCTGTTTGGGGTTTTTGTTTGTTTTGTTTTAAGGAGAGTGTCTTTCAGCTTCATCAGACCACTGAATACTTTCATGGCTCAAAAATAATTAAGATCTTTTCCCGCGGTGGAGGAGTCAGGCTGTTAGGACACAGCTAGCCACAGATGGGAGAGGAGAGGGATGGATGTGCACCCTGACCTTAAAGACCTGGATAACTCCAGGTATCCCCAAAGAAAGCCCTGGATAAATCCAGGTTCCCCACCCCCACCCCCAGCAGGAAGAAAATAGCCAAAAATCCAAGCAGGAAAAGAAGAATCAAAAGTCTAGGATTTAGCTGAAGATAAAGTTAGATTGTGATCTTGAGAATAATCTTGAGAAACAGGGAGTTTCTCCATTGTGATTGTCATTGTACTGTGTTTTAGGAACTAGCTGATTATGACATTGGGAGTGGTCCTGAGAGGCAGGGAGTTGCCCCCTTGTGATCTTCACTGGTATTTTCAGAATTTTCTGTGACACACTCCCTGCCAATTCGGATCACTGGGCTGTGGTTTCTTCCCTTAAAAATCGGTTCTCCCGGTCACTCGGGGTCGAACTCTTCCCCTGCGTGGGTTCTGAGTCTCGGCCCCAGTGCACTGGTTCCCATCTCATCTCATCATTGAAGCCTCGTGTGATTGCAGCAAGGACGGTCGCTCATGAGTTACTGGGGGGGTCGTGTTATCCCGAGACTTGAGTGAGAGTCTCCCCAGCACTGGGGGTCTTTCAACCTGCCCTTGAGCAGAGTCTTCTCGGTGGGATTGAGCAAGGCAGTGTGACCCAGTTAGTATATGAGACACCAGGGAAGCACAGGAGGGGCTGTGTCCTAGTCCTGCTCAGAGAACTAGAAGAATTTCTCACCCCTCACCCCACCTCTCCCTGCTGGGTGGATCCAGAACGCTAAATGGGGGTTTGAACCTGAAACTCTACAAGACAGATGGACCTGTCCTCTAGAGAGGCAGCAATGAGACCATCCAGGCTGTTGCGGCTGTACTTTGGAGGCCAAACAATGTTCTGCTCCATTTTAGGTTTTCAGGAAGTACCTAACTGGTTTACTCAAAGTCTCCTTGTTGTTATTTTTTGTTTTATTTTTGTTTTTGTAAGGCGGGATCTGATATAACCCAAACTGACTTCAAACTTCCTAAGTAGCCACATCTAACCTTGAACTTCTGACCGTCCTGCCTCCACCTCTTGTTCTCTGAAATAAGCTTTTGTAGTGAGGTTGTTAAGGGCAACAGCCTGTTGTTTCAGCCGTTTCTCCGGGTACAAATGACATTATGCGTGGAAATGAGCAGCCCCAGCAGTGCTTGCTCTCAGTAAATCTAAATCAGTATCTCATAACTGGTCTGTGTTACCTTGTCTACTTCACTCCCAGGTGCCCTGTGCACCGACCTCTGGTTAATGCTAAGATGCTCTTTTAGAAAAATGTGACGGTGACAACGGATCCTCCCAAACATTCTAAGAACAACAGGGGAGTGACCACATGCCTGGGGACAACGGAGGCCACACTGATGAGATCAGAGGGTGTGGGGTGGTTCTAATAAACTGAAGTGTGCTGGGGAGATGGTAATGGAGGAGGGAGGCACAGGGAAGGCCAGCATGTTGGTTCCACTGTCAAGATGAAGACTGAGAAGACAGTCCAGAAGACAGGGGGTGAAGTCGACAGCTCAGGGAACACAGCCTGGAGATGGGATTTAGGATGGAACACAGAGAGAGACAGAGTAATCCACACAGGTGGTTGGTCATACAGGGCCACAGAAAGCCATTCGAGGTCACAGAAGAAGGAGCAGAGAGATGGGCTGATGGCTCAGCTGGTAAAGGCCCTCACTGCCAAACCCAAGGACCTGAATTTGATTTCCAAGACTCGTGGTAGAAAAGAGAGAACTGAGGCTTGCAAGTTGCCCTCTGACCTCACGCACTCCATATCATTTGTGTGCCCATACTTATACATGCATACACAATATAGAGATAAATAAATGTAGAAAATATTTTTTTCAAAACAAAGGTAATAAAGTAAAAGAAGAGAATAAGCGAGATCAGGAAGGAAATTTGTTTTGTTGTTTTGTATATATGTGTGTTTATCTTTATGTGTCTGTGTGTATCTGTGTGAATCCATAGATCTGTAGATACACACACACACATTTGCATGTGTGTAGAGGACAAAAGTCAACCACAAGTGTCATTTGTTCCTCGGGAGCTGCGCACCTTATTCTTTAAGACAGGGTCTCTCACTGTCCTGAGCCCTCTCAATGAGTCTAGGCCGCCTGTCCAGTGAGCCCCAGGGTCTTCCTGTCTCTGCCTCCTCAACAGTGGGGTCCCAAGGGCACACCACCAGGCCAGCCTTTTTTCTGCGTGAGCTGGGGAGCAAACGCTGGTCCTCATGCTTGCAAGGTAAGCTCTTCACCCACTAAGCCATCTACCCAGGGAGCGGTTTTGTTTCGTTTTTTTAGTAACAATGAAATGGGGCTCCTTTATGTCCCGAAGCCAAGGCTGGAAGACACTGCAAGGAGGCTTAAATCTGGCTTGAAGAAGGAAACAGCAGCAGGCCCCCAGCTGAGGCCTCTGGGGGCTGGTGAATTCTAAGCAAGCAGGTTCCCATAGAGGGATGTGGACAGAGGCCAGATGACGCCTGCTGGGTAGTGAGTGGGTGAAGCATCCAGGAGGCAGGGAAGGCTGGGGCAGAGGGAGGCAGGAAGAAGCAGATTTGCAGGGCAACAGCATCCAATTCAATGTTTTCTTTCCAAGACCATCCAGTTTTGAATTAATCTGGAGTATTTAAAGGTCGTGTGAGAGCCCTCAAGTTCAGTCTGTTCCCACCTAAATAACGTTTGTGTGGAAACTAGGCAGGGCACTAAGCCCCTCTCCGCGGAGACCCCCAAAGTGCAGCTGCTAACGCGGCCCTTGAAAATGTGCAGATGCAGCCTTCCTTGGGAACGGCCAGCCAGCTGGGGAAGCAAGGAGCTGACTGCAGGTTTTCCCCTCTTCCTTCTCTCCAGATCTACGGCCCCAGCCTCGTGCCCAGCAACGTGACACACCCCCAGCTACAGCTCTCCCCCGCCCACCCCGCCACTCCACCCTGCCACCCCTCCCACCGCCATCTCCAGTGGGTCACGAAGACCTCTCCCTCCAAACTTCCTTCCCCCAATTCTTCACTTAACCCCAGCCCCCAGCTTCAGCAGGCGTCCCCTCAGAAGCCACAAGCCACTCCTACTAGGGAAGCAGGTAGCCTAACTGCAGACCTCCACCTCCCTCTCCTCTCCTGGAAATCCAGGTCCCCAGCTGTACCCCCAGCTCTGCAGACCATCTGCTATGGCCTCCCCTTCCTGTCTGCCCCATTTCCATGGGTCACACAGATCCTGCCCTCCAGCCTTCCTTCTCTCTCATCCTGTTATATCAGTCTCCAGTTCCAGCAGACATTCCCTGGGAAGCTAGCAGACAAGCTTGCCAGAAAAGCAAGTGGGCCAGCGAAGCACACAGGAGAGTCTGAGGTCTCCACTCTCCTTCCTGTCCTCCATATCCAGTCCCCAGTCTCATCCCCAGCTCCGTAGAAGACACCTGTTACGGCTCTCCTCATTCTCTGCCCCCATTCCCAAGGGACTGCTCGGCTCCTGGTGGAACATCGTGATTTCTTCTCTTCTGTGGTCCCCCTCAGCAGCACCCCTTCTTAAATGTCAGTTCCTAATACCTAGAAATACATTTTACCTGGAACCCCCCTTAGCCACAGCTAGCAGAATCCCAGAAAAATTCCCAACCTGGCAACACACAGCCACCACACCCCACCTAAGAACCAGAGACAACAGAAACCAAGAAACAAAACACCCACATAACAAAGACAAGACCAGATACTAGAACTTAGAATGTAGTATTCCAAACCCAGATGCCTAGACATCAGACTAAAAACACAATCAAAAAATACCAGGACGATCTGTCTCACTAGGCCAAGAGTACCCCAATACAGCTAAGGCACAAGACAGAGATCTTAAAACAGCCTTTAGATATGATAGAGGCCCTTAAAGAGGAAACTAATAAATCCCTTAGAGAAATCTATGAAAACATAAGCAAACCCTGGAAGAAACTGAATAAAAGAGTTTAAGACCCAAAAGTAGAAATAGAATTAATAAAGAAAACCCAAACTGGGGGAGATCTGGAAATGAAAAATTTAGGAACTCTAACAGGAATCTCAGAGCAAGCCTCACCAACAGAAAAGAAAAGTGGAAGGGGGAACCTCAGGCATGGAAGACATGATAGAAGAAAAGGTCAAAGAAAATTTAAATCTAAAATACTCTTAGCACGTGATCTTGTCTATTTCCCCCTTTCCATGTGGATCTATGTATGTCTGTCTTAGGGTTCACCTTGTCACTTAGCTTCTCTAGGGTCATGGACTACAGGCTCATTAGCCTTTGCTTTACAGCTAGTATCCACTTATGAGTGAGTGCATACCATGTTCATCTTTCAGGGTCTGGGTTACCTCACTCAGGATGGTTTTTTCTAGTTCCATCCATTTGCACGCAAATTTTAAGATGTCATCGTTTTTTATTGCTAAGTAGTACTCTAATGTATAAATGTGCCACAATTCCTTTATCCATTCTTCAGCTGAGGCACATCTAGGTTGTTTCCAGGTTTTCCATGACAAAATTGGGAGCATGGGGGTGGGAGGAGTAGGGAGGGTAGAAGGGGAGGGAGAGGAGAACTTGAGGGAACAGGATAGTCAAGATGGAAGAAGGACAGAGACAAGAGCAAGGAAAGAGATATTTTGATTGAGGAAGCCATTATGGGGCTAGCAAGAAACCTGGCACTAGAGAAAGTCCCAGGAATCCACAAGGATGACCCTAGCTAAGATCCTAAGCAATAGAGGAGAGGATGCCTGAACTGGCCTTGCCCTGTAGTCAGACTGATGAATATCTTGAATATCGACATAGAACCTTCATTGCCATAGAACCTTCATCCAGCAACTGATGGAAACAGAGGCAGAGACCCACATCGGAGCACTGGACTGAGCTCCCAAGTCCAGTTGAAGAGTAGGAGAAGTAAGAATACGAGCAAAGAGGTCAAGACCACGAGGGGTTCACCCACTGAAACAGCTTACCTGAGCTAATGGGAGCTCACCAACTCCAGCTGGACAGGGAAGGAAATAGCATTGGTCCAAACTAGACCCTCTGGATGTGGGTGACAGTTGTATGGCTGGGGAAGACTGCAGGGCCACTGGCAAAGTAGGAGAAATCCCTACTGCATATACTGGCTTTTTAGAACCTGTTCTCTATGGATGTATACCTTGCTCAGCCTAGATATAGTAGGGAGGGCCTTGGACCTTCCACAAAGCAATGTGCCTTACCCTCTCTGAGGAGTGGGTGGAAGTGAGGTGAAGGGGTTACGTGGAGGGGAGGGGAGGAGGGGAGGCAGTGGAAACTCAGATTGGTATGTAAAATGAAAAAAGATTGTTTTCTTTTTAAATAAATAAATATAATTCTAGCACAAAACATCCAGGAAATATGGAGCACTATGAAAAGACCAAATCTATCCTGCAATAAAAGAACTTCTGGAGGCATCACAATCCCTGACTTCAAACTCTACTACAGAGCTACAATACTGAAAACAGCCTGGTATTGGATACACACCCAAAAATGGATTACTGGGTCTTGAGGAAGGTTGTGTCCTAATTTTCTGAGAAATCGCCACACTGACATCCAAAGATGTCAAAGAACATGGTTAACAAGAGAAAACGACAGCCTACAGAATGGGAAAATATCTTCACTAACCCCACATCAGACAGAGGTCTGATCTCCAAAATATACAAAGAATTCAAGAAATTTGACACCAAAAGATCACAAAAAAAAAAAAAAAAAGCCAGGCAGTGGTGGCGCACGCCTTTAATCCCAGCACTTGGGAGGCAGAGGCAGGCAGATCTCTGTGAGTTCGAGACCAGCCTGGTCTACAAGAGCTAGTTCCAGGACAGGCTCCAAACCACAGAGAAACCCTGTCTCGAAAAAACAAAACAAAACAAACAAACAAACAAACAAAAAAAAACGGAGTACAGACCTAAACAGAGAACTCTCAACAGAGGAATCTAAAATGGCTGAAAGACACTTAAGGAAATGTTCAACATGCTTAGTCATCAGAGAAATGCAAATCAAAACAACTCTGAGATTCCATCTTACTACCTGAAAGAATGGCCAAGATCAAACACACTGATGACAACTTATGCTGGAGAGGTTGTGGGGAAAAGGGAACACTTCTGCATTGCTGGTGGGAATGCAAGCTGCTACAACCCCTTTGGATGTCAGTGTGGCGATTTCTCAGAAAATTAGGACCCAACCTTCCTCAAGACCCAGTAATACCACTTTTGGGTATATATCCAAAGGATGATCAATCGTGCCACAAGGACATGTGTTCAACTATGTTCATAGCAGCTTTGTTTGTCATAGCCAGAACCTGAAAATAACCTAAATGCCCCTCGATCAAAGAATGGATAAGGAAAATGTGGTACATTTACATAATGGAGTACTACACAGCAGAAAAAAATAACGACATCTTGAATTTTGCAGGAAAATGGATGGAGCTAGAAAACATTATTTTGAGTGAGGTAACCCAGACCCAGAGAGACAATTATCACATGTACTCACTCATAGGTGGTTTTTAAACACAAAGCAAAGAAAGCCAGCCCACAAACCACAATCCCAGAGAACTTAGACAAAAATGAGGACACCAAGAGAGATTTACATAGATCTAATCTACATGGGAAGTAGAAAAAGACAAGATCTCCTGAGTAAATTGGGAGCTTGGGGACCTTGGGGGAGGGTTGAAGGGGGGAGGGGAGAGGCAGGTAGGGGAGCAGAGAAAAATGTAGAGCTCAATAAATATCAATAAAAAATGTATTAAAAAACAAAATAAACAAAGAAACCAACAAAAAAAGAAAAGACAAAATCTAAACATAATAGGAATACAGGAAAGAAAAGAGACCCAGGTCAAGGCACAGAATATTTTCAGCAAAAGCACAGAAGAAACTTTTCCTAACCTAAAGAAGTAAATGTACATCAAGGAACAAAAAGCTTACAGAACACCAAGTAGACAGGAGCAGAAAATGCATTCCTTTTGGCATGTAATAATCAAACACTAAACAATTGTAGAACAATAAAGAATATTTAAAAGTTTCAAGGGGAAAAGACCAAGAAACACATAAAAGCAGACCTAGTCAAAGACCTGACTTCTCGATGGAAAGTCTAAAAGCCAGGAGGGCCGGGTAGATGTTCTACAGACTCTGAGAGACCTCAAATGCCAGCCCAGACCATGATACACAGCAAAAACAAGACATTTCATGATAAAAATCAAAGTTAAGCAATATCTACCTACAAATCCAGCTCTGCAGGAAGATTAGAAGGAAAAATCCAACCCAAAGAGATTAGCCCCATACAAGAAACCACAAGGAATAAAGAATCCCAGAGCAGTAAATCAAGAGGAGAAACACACACATACACACACACCACAGCAAAATACAGAAATCAATGAATATTAGTCACTGATATCACTCAACATCAGTAGTCTCAATTCTCCCAATAAATACACAAACACAACAGAATGGATGTGAAAATAGGATCCATCTTTCTCCTACACCCAAAGAACAGACCTTAGCACCAAGGACAGGCATCACCTCAGGGTAAAAGATGGAAAAGACATTCCAAGCAGATGGACCTAAAAAGCAAGTTGATATAGCCATTTTAGTATCTGACAAAAATAGACCTCAAACCAATACAAATGGGAAGAGGATAGGAAAGGACACCACATACTCATCAAAGGAGAGGTCCACCAAGAGGGCACTGCAGTTCTTAATGTCGATGCCCCAAACACAAAAGCACTGGAGTTCATAAGAGAAACATTCCTGCAGCTTAAATCACATACTGACCCTTACATACTGATAGTAGGAGACTTAAATGTCCCACTTTTACCCACAGTCAGGTCTTCCAGACAAAAACTAAACAAGGAAATACTGTAGCTAAATGATGTCATAAAGCAAAGTGACCTAACAGTCATTTACAGAACATTTCACCCAAACATGAAAGAATACATCATCTTTTCAGTCCCTCGTGGAACTTTCTCCAAAACTGACCACATACATAAACACAAAACAAGTCTCAGCAGATACAAGAAAATTGAAATAACACTTTGCATCCTATCTGACCATCATGGACTAAATCGGGATATGAACAAAACAACAGAAAGCTTACAAACTCATGGAAACTGAACAACTTACTACTGAACAAAAGAGAAAAAAAAATGGGTCAAGAAAAAAATTCAGACTTTTTAGAATTGAATGAAAATGAATGCACAGCATACCCAAACGTATGTGTCACAGCAAAGGTGGTTCTAAGACGCAAGTTCTCAGTGCTAAGGCCTGCATAAAACACTGAAGTACTTCATGATAGTAACACTCAGCACACGTGAAATCTCTAGAACAAAAAGAAGAAATCACACTTAAAAGAAGTAGATAACAAGAAAGAATCAAACAGCTGAAATCAATAAAATAGAGAATAAGATAAGAAAAAAAATCAATGAAACAAAGAATTGGTTCTTTGAAAAATCAAAAAGATTGATAAATCCTTGTCTGAATTATCTAAGAGGCAGAAAGAGAATATTCAAATTAACAAAGTTAGGAAACCCAGAGAATTACAAGGCTATCCTTTAAAAATCTGTACTCCATTAAACTGGACAACACATACCACTTGCCAAAGTTATACCAAGATCAGATAAGCAATTTAAGCAGACCTATTAGCCCTAGTTAAATAGAAGCAATGATTAAAAGTCTACCAACCAACTGGGCGATGGCAGCAAATGCCTTTAATCCCAATACTTGGGAGGCAGAGGCAGGCAGATCTCTGTGAGTTCAAGACCAGCCTGGTCTACAAGAGCTAGTTCCAGGACAGGCACCAAAGTTACACAGAGAAACCCTGTCTCAAAAACAAAAACAAAAACAAAACAAAACAAAAAAGGCTACCAATAAAAAAGAGCCCAGGGTTATATGATTTTAGTGCAGAATTCACCAGAATTTCAAAGAATTAATGCCAATACTCCTCAAATTCCTCCACAGAATAAAAACAGAAGGAACATTGCCTAATTTATTTTCCAGGGCCAGGGTCATCCTGATACCCATACCACATAAAGGTCCAACAAAGAAAGAATTACATAACAATCGCCTTTGTGAGCATAGTGCAAAAATCATCACAACATACTTGCAAACCGAATTCAGTAAAACATCAAAAAGATTATCCACCATGATCAAGTAGGCATCATTCTAGAGTTGAAAGGATGGGTCAACATACATAAATCAATAAATGTATTCTACCAAATAAAAAAAAAGAAAGAAAAAATGACCATTTCATTTGATGCAAAAAAAGGCCTTTGACAAAATTCAACACCTTTCATGAAAGCGTCCTTAAGAATCTAGGGATACAAGGAACATACCTCTACATTATAAGGGCAGTTTACAGCAAATCCATAGCCAACATCAGCTTAAGTGGAGAGAAATCAAAGCAGCTCCACTCAAACCAGGAGCAAGACAAGGTTGTCCACTCTGTCCACAGCTATTCAACATAGTACTCAAAGTCTTCGCTGGAGCAATAAGACAATTGAAGATCGGGGATACAAAGGAAAGGAAGACATCAAAATACCTTTGTTTGCAGATGATATGATAATATACATAAGTGACTCCAAAATTTCTACCAGAAAACTCCTACAGCTGATAAACACCTTCAGCAAAGTGGCAGGATATTGAAATTAACTCACAAAAGTCAGTAACGAGCCTATATACAAATGACAGACTGAGAAAGAAATCAGGGAAATTACACCTTTCACAATAGCCTCAAATAAAATAAAATATTTTGGGGTAACTCTAACCAAGCAATTATAAGACTTGTATGATTTTTTTTTTAAAAAAGTAAGACATTGATGAAAGAGATTGGAGAAGATAACAGAAGATGGAAAGATCTCCAGTACTCAGAGTTGACAGGATCAACATAGTGAAAATGGCCAGCCTACCAAAAGCATCTACAGATTCAAAGCAATCCCCACCAAAATTCCTTCACGATTCCTTATAGGTCTTGAAAGGACAATATTCACATACATATGGAAGCAAACAAGAGAGAGAAAGGAAGGGAGGGAGGGAGGGAGGGAGGGAGGGAGGGAGGGAGGGAGGGAGGGAGGGAGGGAAAAGAGAGACAAAGAAACCCCAGGACACCTATCAATCCTGAACTATAAAGGACTGCTGGAGATCTGACCACCCCAGCCTCACATTGTCCTGCAGAGCTGTAGCAATAAAAACAGCATGGCAATGGCACAAGACCAGAAATGTCAATCAATGAAATCAAACTGAAGCCCCAGGTATAAATCCACACACCTTTGGATACCTGATTTTTTTTTTTTATAAAGAAGCCAGAAATACACGCTGGAAAAAAAAAAAAAAAGAAAGCATCTCCTACAAATGGTGCTGGTTAAACTGGATGGCTGTTTATAGAAGAATATTATCTTGTATTTATCACCTTGCACAAAATCAACTCCAAATGGATCAAAGACTTCAGCATAAAAACAGATACACTGACCTGATAGAAGAGAAAGTGGGTAACAGACCTGAGCTCACTGGCACAGGAAAGGGCTTTCTAAGCAGAGCACCATTAGCACAGGACTAAGATTAAGAAGTAACAAATTGGACATCACGAAGTCGAAAAGCTTCATACACAAAGGACATCATCATTAGGGCAAAGCAACAACCGAGGGAATAGGAAAAGATTTTTACCAACTACACAGCCAAGAGAAGGCTAATATCCAAAATACATAAAATCTCAAAAAGTTCTATATCAAGAAAACAAATAACCCAGTTAAAAGTGAGGTATAAATATAAACAGAAAGCCACAGAGGTTGGGTGGAGCAAGGGGTGGGGCTCGGGGACACAGATGGATCTCCCCAGGAAAGGGGAATAGACCAGATAGCTATGAATGGTGGGGGGGACTGGAATGAGAAGATCAAGAGGAGGGAAAGGAGGACAGGGAGGGGATGTGGGGAAAGACAGGTTAAATTAAGGACTATGAGGGGTCGTCTGAAAACCTAATACAGCAGAAGCTTTGTAAAATATTTACATGTCTGAAGATATCTAAATTAAATCTCCAAATAACATTCCCAACTGGCCATCTTTTATCACCAAATGAAGCTTCCAGTACTGGGTTACATCTAAGTGAGTTTTTGTTCAAAGAGGTCCTAGGGGAGCCTCCAAACAACCCAGGCTGTTGCCCAAACTATAGGTTGTTCTCCACAAATTGACATCGAGATCCCATTATTAAAGACAACACCTTCACAACTCATTAAACATGGAGAAGACAGCTCGTGCCTGCATACAGCTTTCACCCCATGTGTGAGCGTCTTTGGGACAGGAAGGCACTCTGCATGCCACTGAAGGAGAAACAAAACCAGTCAAAAAACTTGGATCTACAATAGTGCCTGCAAGATCTGCTGGTGCAGAGGCCGCACAGCGCTTGTAGGAGCAATCAGGCACTATCTGATTTGACTTAAAGCCCACTCCTCAAGATGAAGCCCATACTTGAGACTAGATAGCACAGGGACCCAGGTAAAACCAAATACGACTGTTCTTTTTTTAAAAAAAAAAAAAAAAAAGCAATGAAATGACTCTTAATGATATTCTGCTATACTCATAGACCAGTGTCGTGCTCAGCCGTCATCAGAGAAGCTTCCTCCTGCAGCAGATGGGAATAAATAGACCCACATCCAGACATTATGCAGTGAGTGAGAGACCCTGAAACACTCAGTCTTAACGGGATGTTCCCTTCAAATCCCTCCCCTCTGAGCTCAGGGAATCCTGCAGAGGAGGTCGAAAGAGTCCTCTGTGTGAATATTATGACCTCCAGTTTAGTATCTTTACGAATTCCTGAGTGTGAGATCAAGTAGATCTCTATATCTTTATCTGTTTCTTGTACCTTTTCTTGGGCTTGATTCTTTGTTTGTCCTATTCTGATGTGTTAGTTTTATTTTATCTTTTATATTTTATTTTATTTTATTATTATCCCATAGAAGGGACTACTGAGAACTGAAGAACAATGGCAATGGGTTCTTGATCCTATTGCACGTAATGGCTTTGTGGGAGCCCAGGTAGTTTGGATGCTCACCTTAATAGACCTGGATGGAGGTGGGTGGTCCTTGGACCTCCCACAGGGCAGAGAAACCTGCTTGCTCTTTGGGCTGAGGAGGAAGGAAGACTTGATTGGGGAAGGGGGAGGGAATGGGAGGTGGTGGCGGGGAAGAGGCAGAAATCTTTAATAATTAAATAAATTAATTAAAAAAATTAAAAAAAATTATCCCATAGAAGCCTGTTTGTTTTCTAAAGAGAGACAAGAAGGGAGTGGCTCTGGATGGGAGAGGAGGTGGGGAAGAACTTGGAAAAGTAGAGGGTGGGGACCCATAGTCAGGACATACTATGCGAGGGAAAACGTATTTTCAAGGAAAACAAATGACAAGAAGATGCAGCAGACCTCACGCCCACACACACCAAATGCCCAGAGCTGTCTCAGGACCAGACTTTGGCTTCCCAGAAGGTCCCCAGAAGAGAAGCAAAGGATGGGAAGCAGAAGGAAGAGAAGCTCTTCTGAATCTCCTATGCCCTAATGGAGACCTCCCTGTTTCACAAGCACCCGCTGCACCAAGCCCATGGCTACACACTGGCCATCCTGAGACCAGCATGGGCAGGCAGTGCTTTCTGCCCTCCTTCCCTCGCTGCACAGGTAGGTGAGCCATCTCTAAGTCCCACCCTGTCCCCACAGCCAGTGACCTCAAGCAAACCCACCAACCTTCAACTCGAAAATGTCACTATTGCCTTTCACAGCCTATGAAGGACAAATATCCTTTTGTGTTATCCTGACTTTACCAGTTTGGCCAATTTAAGAGTGCTTTGTCATGATTTTTGAGATGGGGTCTCATGTAGCAGAGGCTAGCCTCAAACTCACTGCATAACTGATGCTAACCTTGAACTCTTAGCCCCCTGCCTCCACTTCCCATGTGCTAGAATTACAGGCTTGCATCACACCTGGCTAAGTTTTTTCTCTTTTAATACTTTTAAATTTAATCAACTCTACTCACTCACCCCACAGTCACGAGAAGAATGTCTCTGTGTCCTTGCTGGGGCCGTGGCTTCGGCGGCTCACAGAGGTTTTGCTCCTAGCAGTCATTGAGAATGATCACCTCCCCCCATTTATCTATTTGTGTGTGGGGGCATGCGCACCACAGTGCACATGTGGAAGTCACGGGAATCGGTTCTCTCCTCTCACCGTGTGGGTCCTGGGAATCGAACTCCTATAGTCAGGCACCCACTAAGTCACCTCACCGCTTTCCCAATCTACTTTTAATAAATGAGTTTTGTTTTCACCCGAGTGTTACCTGAAACCCATGTGAATACCAGTGACAGTCATCCCTCGGTACCCTTCCCTTGCAGATCCCTGATCCTAGGATCCGCCTTCTTCCAGCAACACAGCACCGCGTTTTCATCTAGCCTTCAACCTCTCGTGCTTGAAATCATCTCAAAATTACTTATCAGATGTAATACAATGTAAATGCTATGCAAATAATTCCTATATTGTATTTTTTAAAGGATGATAAGTTTTTTTAAGCTTGCCCATGTTCAATGCTTACACTCCTTTTCTCTCTCCTACATTTCCTACCTGCGTTTGCGAGACTCCAGGAGGGCAGAGGGGCTTATAGCTAAAAATAGCAGGCTCAGGCACGGGCACCTTGTGCCTAGCTCATCCCAGGCTCCGAGAGACTCCTGTGTTCTGAGTTCCTCCCACGCCTTCCTCTTAACCTTGAGACAGGCCTCTTCGCCCATCCATTGCTCCTCTCCCCACAGGCTCCCCCAAATGGCCTCTTCTCAGCTCTCTAAACCCTTACTGTGCCTGCGCCTTTCGCTCTCATCACAACCTAAATGCGGTTTATTCCCGGGCTGCATGCTAGGTCACTGTTTCTTTTTGTTTGTCTTGTAAATTATTACTGTCAGTTTTTTCATCAGCTTGGGTTTGTTTGCTTTTTTTTTTTTTTTTAGACAATTGACAACATCCTTCCAAGCCTTCAGTATAATTTTCCACATGACCAAACCTGTCCTGTAATTTGCCAAGCCCATTTATTTTCCTGGGAACAAATTCCCTGGCCCTTAGGGCCTCTGGCTTCCAGCTGCCCTGGGCAAGGAACCCTGCTGTCTCCCTGATCTCCCTGAGCCATTATTTAAGGAATTCTTTGCCTTCTCTTGTCTGTTTAATCCCCTATTTCTGGCCCAACTTCTTTTTGTCTCCGTGTGTGTGTGTGTGTGTGTGTGTGTGTGTGTGTGTGTGTGTTCATGTATGTGCGCATGTGTGTGTTCATGTATGTACACACACACACACATACTTGGAGGTGGAAGTCAGAGGACAACTTCAAATGTCATTCTCAGGAATACCAGCCATCTCCTCTGAGTCCTGGAGCTCATCAATCAGGCTGATGTGCTGGCCAGCAAGACTCAAAGACCTCCCACCTTCCTGGTGCCGGGGCTATAAGCATCAGTCAGGACACCTGGCTTTTTAGGAGGTGCACGGATCCAGTCGGGTCCCAGTCGGGTCCTCGTTCTTGCTGTGCAGGCACTTCACTGAGCTACATCCACAGACCCAAGTCCAGCACTGCAGCCGCACCACTCCAGCTCAGCTGCTGGTCCCAGGCTCAATGAATCTTACCACTGGACACAGTTTTTCTATTCTGTTTATCATTTGTAATTTTTTCTTTATTATTACTAGGTTTTTATAATCTTTTTAAAGATTTATTTATTGATCATGTACACAGTATTCTATCTGCATGCATGCCTTCAGGCCAGAAGAGGGCACCAGATCTCATTATAGATGGTTATGAGCCACCATGTGTTTGCTAGGAATTGAACTCAGGACCTCTGGAAGAGCAGCCAGTGCTCCTAACCTCTGAGACATCTCTTCAGCCCTGTTTGTAACCATTTTAAAGGTTTTCCTGCTCCATTAAAATTTGGACATAGGCAAATGACTCCTTTACCTCCTCCATGTCCCATTTCATTCATCCCAGACCGCAGAACCATTCATGACCGTACTACTGAAGTGTCACGGCAATCACCTTGGGTATGGCTGTTCTTTTTTTTGACTGAGTTGGAAACTCAGCGAACTTGCCATCAGGCACCCCCGTCCTTTAATTCTGGAAAGTTTTCTTGCTTCTTTGACAGCTTCATTCTCTCCTCTCTCTGTTTCTGGAACTTTTATTAGCTGAACCAAAGTTCTTGAATAGATACCTTGATTTCATATGCTTTTGTCTCATTTCTTCTATCTCCCTGACCACCCCACACACACACTCACCCACACACCCTGTCCACACCCACACATACCCTGACCAGGTTCCCTGGAGTTGGTCAGGACTGGGTGCTAGGAGTCCCCAGCTGAGTTCACTGCCGGTGGCTTCCAGGGCCTCTAACCCCTAACTTGCAGAGGATTCTTGGTGGTTCAGCTCTCTTCAGTACAGAGGTCTGAGTTCCCTCCTCTCCATGGTGCCCCTTACTAATCCAGGGGCTTCCCCACCTGCTTGAGATTTAGGGGTAGAGAGGTCTATGAGTTCCATCAAAGATGCTATTGAGATTCTTGGTGTTCCCCACGCAGTTTGCGGAAGAACCAAGTGGAAACTCCTGTCTTCTACCAGCTTGGAAGGTCAAGAGTGAAAGTTCAAAAGGACAGGAATAGACCTAGATGAGGAGGCTGGGAACTCGTGAGTGAATGAATATAGGCAAAGCAGAAATGACCAAACTGCTTAGTTTTCCATGGCTGGAAGCCTAGATCCTAAAACCGGTGGGGAACATGGGGGGCAGACAATGACCAGAGTCACCTGTCTGCAGCCAGCGCAGACTTTCCTGGAGCAGGGAACACCTGGAAGAAACTCCACTCCCAGAGGGAAATGACAATGGTCTCCACGTGAGAGATGGCTGGGGTAAAGTGAACAGACGATTGGGGTGCAAATGGACACCCATGTGAAAGGTCAGAGGTGGGAGCAACAGGATTTATGACTAGCAGGCTTACAGCACCCCGAGCCTGAACCTCGAGTCTCTGGTGCAGAAAACTTGCAAGAAAACTTTCAAGAGTTGAAGAGGTCGACTGAGGGGCAAATCCTGTTTGCCTTTATGTAGCGCATCCCTTCTTCCTGCTGCTGTGATAAAACCAAGACAGCGTAATAGAAGCTTATTGGCCTATGGTTCCAGAGGCATTGGAGTCCCTCACCGTGGGGAGAGAAGCATGGCAGCGAGCAGCAGGCACGGCCACAGGAGCAGGAAGCTGAGGGCAACCACATGAACCACAAGCAGCAAAGAGAAAAAAACAGAAATGTTTCAAATCTTTAAACGCTCAGATCCCACCCCCAACGACACACTTACTCCAGTCCGGCCACACCTCGTAAACTGCCCCCAACGGTGCCGCCATTGGGACCCAATAGTTGTCTGCCTGAGACTGTGGGGACATTTCTCACAGAGCCACACTGCTCTTGGCACAGGCCTCTGCTTCCTCCAAGCTGTTTGTTTCTAGGGGCTGGGTCAGAACCTGCTCTACCACCTAAAATGGGTGTGCTGAGGAAGAATGCTTAGCTACATCACCCCTCTCCCTGAACCCTGAGAATTTTCTTCACCTGCTGGTTACCAAGTAGCAATGACTCTTGAGGGCTTAGAAAGAGCTTGGCCTGGCCTCTTTTGACTGGGCCTCCTCCCCTCCACACAGTTGGGAAAAGAAGAGTGAACTCATTGGTTGATATGGCAACAAGGGCTCCCAAGATGGAAGGAAAGGAAGGCCTTGCTCTAGTGTTGCCATAGCAACCTGGATCCTCAAGGCCAGCTTTGAAGACAAAAACCACACACACACACACCTTAATTCAACAAAGAAATTGTCCAGAATTTCAGGGTTCCTCATGGCCCAGAGAACAACAGAAGCCGGGAAGCATCTCATGCCAAGATCTTACAACGGACTTCAGACTTTTAGAGGCAAGGGCTATTCTGCTTTTCTGGGAAAATAACCAGGATTTTAGAGGCCATAGACATACTAAGCAAGCGTTTTACTGAGCCTACTATGTGTGCAGAACACAATGGTAAGATTTATGTCATGTTCTCACATTAGGCAGGACTGCCAGGAGGTGGAAACAGTCCAGTGTTTCTTAAGTACCATCTGGCTATGAGTGATGATGCAGCAATCCCATTCCTCAGACCCTGCCTGCAGCAGCGCTCCCAGGGCTGGGGTCCTCACTGTGCGCCTGCACCTGCGCTCCTAGGACTGGGGTCCTCACTGTGCACCTGCAGCAGCGCTCCCAGGGCTGGGGCCTTCACTGTGTGCCTGCACCTGCGCTCCTAGGACTGGGGTCCTCACTGTGCGCCTGCACCTGCGCTCCCAAGGCTGGGGTCCTCACTGTGCACATGCACCTGTGCTCCCGGGGCTGGGGTCCTCATTATGCACCTGCAGCAGCGCTCCCAGGGCTGGGGCCCTCACTGTGTGCCTGCAACAGTGCTCCCGGCACTGAGGTCCTCACTGTGCTATTTACTGCAGTAAAGGATGAGATAAAGCTTACATGCCAGGCCTGCTGAGATGGTTCTGTGGGTGAGGGTGATTGCTGGGCAAAAATAAGGGAATGAATTTGAATCCCCAGCACCCAAGTGAAAAGGTTGGGTGTGATTAGGGGAGGGGCAGAGAGAAGGATTGCCAGTTTGCTGGCTGCCAGTCTAGCTCTAGATTCCATGAGACACTCAGAGGCATAAGGAGAGATGGGTAGAGTAGAAACCCAACCTCCTCCTCCGGTCTCCACTCAGGAGCTTGAGCCTGCACACACATGCATATACCTCCCCCATCCCAACACACACAGACAGAGAGAGCGGGTGCAGAGGAGGGAGAGAGAGAAACTGTATGTCCCACGTGGAGACCAAGCAAACAAACATCAGTGTAACAGGACATTAATCAAGCAAACGCATGTGGGTTGAGGAAGGCCAGGTGGTGGCAGACTCCCCAGGGACCATGGTATTGGCCAATGGAGTCAACAATGGACATGTGCGTGGTTACTTCTGAAATGTTCTGACAGATCACAGAAGGGTTTCCATTTGTATTTAAAATTGGGAGATAGGTAGACTAATGACATAGAGGGGATGTCAGGGCGGCACGCCAGCATGGGTGGTTTTAATGCAGACTAATTCAGCAGACAAAGCATGGGCCAGGACCTCTAAGAGGCAGGAGGCGGATTGTTTATCCCAAAGAGAAGGCAGAAAGCCTGGACACACAGCAAGAACAGAGACTGGGAAGCCTGGAGGGCCTGTATGACAGAGACGGCCCCAGGCTCAATGCAGAGAAGGACAGAAAGAGGCAAAGACCTAAAAGATCTGTCTGAGTGAGCGGGAAAGCTCTGGGGGTGCGGTATGCCTTAGTGAGCAGCTGGAGTGGGGGGAGGGCAAGGAGACTCCAGCTTAAGTGAGTGTGAGGAGAGGAATGGGCAGAGGCACCACAGCTGACTTCGTAGACTTACCTTCTGCCTGACTGGAGGGATTTCCCTAGCCTTGAGATGAGGAGATCCGGGCCCTCACAGGACGGAGCAGTGTGTGTGTGGAGGGGGGGGGGGGGGCGGTCTATCAGGTTTTTACATTTCTCTGGATCTTATGGGACTTTGCTCTGTTCTTCCAGGACCTGGACCTTTTTGCTTCCTGATTGCAACAGTCCCAACTGAGTTGGAGGCAATGGCTGTTTGGAGCCCCGTGAGAAGAAGAGAGGGGAGAGAAGGTTGATGGGGGAGTCTTCTGTTTTGTGTTAATTTCATTGGTTAAATAAAGAGACTGCCTTGGCCCTTTAATAGGACAGAAAATTAGGGTAGGTGGAGTAAACAGAACAGAATGCTGGGAGAAAGAAGCCGAGTCAGGCAGTCACCATGATTCTCCCACTCCAGACAGATGCAGGTTAAGATCTTTCCTGGTAAGCCAGCTCGTGGTACTACACAGAATATTAGAAATGGGTTAAATCAATATGTAAGAGCTAGCCAATAAGAGGCTGGAACTAATGGACCAGGCAGTGTTTAAAAGAATACAGTTTCTGTGTAATTATTTCGGGTAAAGCTAGCCGGGTGGTGGGACGCAGCCCCCTCCCCACCCCCCACCCCCCTGTTCCATCCACAGAAGGAGATGTCCTTTGGTGGCTGGAAAGCAAGGCCACTCTCAGAACTCACTGCCTACTTAAGGCAATCACTCCCTGGAAGGCCACAGACTCCCCACAGAAGCTGGGGAAAGAGTCGGCTGGAGGTGTCCTGGTACCCTACACCACATCAGCTACCCAGGCGCACTGGGACAGCCAGAGGTCCTGGACAAAAGAGTTGGAACCCTGGTGTCTTCTTGTCCTGCAGCTCCATGAGTTCACCTTGAATTTGTCAGTAGTCATCAGTGCCCTGAGCCCAGGAGCCCTGGGACTTGGGGAAAGTACCGCATGGCACACTGGGTCTTCCTACAAAAGAAAGAACCTGGGCATGGGGAGCGAGGGTCAGCCATCCTGCCTGCTGTCGGCTTCTATAGGGTAAGTTCAAGGACGGCTGGTGTGGGCACCACTGATCTGAAAGAGACACCAGTGGGGACGAGTTATCTGTTAGACCAGCTCTTCTTCCTCTTAGAAGGTTAATTTTATCAATTTTCTCGGTAAAGGCTTGTGAGAAACCCTGTTTGTGCTGCTGTCTCCTGCACTTCCCAAATACACACACGTGTCACTTGCCCCTCCCCAGAGAGCTTGGTAGCAGTCCATAGAAAGTGGGCCCGTGGAACATACCTGGCAAGAACTGACTTGACTCATAGGAACAGAAAGCCAACACTAGGGATTTAGCTGGTGATAAAATGCTTACCTGGCGTGCACAAAGCCCTGGGCTCATCTCTAGCATGGCAGAGGGGAAAGGAAGGTAAAGGAAGAGAGAATGGGGAAGGGGCAGGTGGAAGGGAAAGGAAGGAATAAAAGAAGAGAAAGGGAGACAGGACTTTAAGCGGCCCTCCTCGGACACAGCTGCCCTCTCTCGGATCATGGCAGAAGCCACCGCTTGCTCCCAGGCCTGGCTCAGTCAGCTGATGAGGCTTTCGCAGACTCTGAGCCAAAGCTTGGCTGTAGCAGAGCCGGCTTGGCTTGGGGACCAGCGGCTTCCAGGTGGGCGGCGGGGTCAGGCATCTGGAGCAGCTGCCACACAGATGTCCCAGCCTCCCTTGGATCGCTGCCTGCCTCCAGCTCGCCCTAATTCCAATATTTGGCTGCTTCTCTTGCCTAATTCATATTCCAATGTCAACACTGCATAATCTCCCCAAACACTGCAGCCCTGAGGCTGGGAAAGGGGAAAGGACAGGAAAGAGGGCACACAGAAACCTGAAGCGGGGAGGGAAAGAGGGAGAAGGCACGGGCCAGAGACAGGAAGCACTTCCTGTTAGACTCCCCAAGTATCCCCAGAGGGACAGATCTGTGGGCCCAGTGACACTAGTCATAGACATGCTGTGTTCCACATGCCCAGAAAAGGGGACCCAGAGATTCTCCCACAGTGATCAAATTGGAGGACACAAGTTGTGTGATCTATAGGAAAAGTAGTGGGACCCCACCCCCAAGTCCAGACACCTGGATCTCTGCCTCCAATTTAGCCTCTAGATGGTGGTGTGGCCTTAATAAGTCTTCCAACCTCTGACCTCCACCACCACCATCTCTAGCCACTGGGAGGAAGAAAGAAGAGCCTCCTGGGAAGCAGCCAGGTCCCAGAAGCACTGGCCCCCAGTGTCTCAGTGGCAGCTATGCACAGAGAGGTGGATAGCACTCCACAGGGAAGCAGGAAGAACAGGGTTCTCCAGGTTCTAAGTGGGGCAGGGAAGGTGTGGGACCATTAGACAGGACTGAACCCATCCAGGCCCTTGGTATACCTATCAGACAGTCCTTCCAGGGGGACCCATTTTACAGGACGACACGGAGGCTCAAGAGTTAGCCCAGGGAACTAGCACAGGACTGAAAGAAAGGGCAGAGCCAAACTGGCACCATGCCATCCAAGCTACAGGACAACCAGGAGAGGCCAGTTCTACAGCCTGGTGGTGGGGGCACATGGCGCTGGGGCAGGCTGCTCCTCCAGGCTCTCAGAGGCCCCATCCCTGCACCCACTCTCCTCTCTAACCTCCTGCCCTACCCAGCCCTCTCTTCCCACCCCTCAGCATCCCAGGCACCCATCCTGGTTGACAGTGACTTCCACCCACATCACACACACACACACACACACACGCACACGCACACGCGCGCGGTTGCGTCCAGTCCGACTTCCTCAGGAGGACTTCTAAGAAAGTGTGATTTGCAAAACCTAAAGACCTAGGAGGCCTGATTTAGTTAAAGCCCTAGCTGAGGTTGCTTATCTGGTGGTCTTTTGTGTGTCTTTGAAGCCTCCTGGTGACTTGTTGGAGAGAGGAGAAAGACTTTAAAAGTTAATCAGTGCCATTTCTTGAGTACCTACTGTGTGCCAGGCCCTGCACAGTAACTCCAAAGGGGTGAGTGTTTGAAAGGAGCTAGGACGAGGCAGGCGCTTTTCATTGTAAGGGGGAGAAAGCCCAGGGGAAAGATTGAATGGGGCTCACAGGGATGATTCTCCCATTTTAAACATGTCACTGATGAGACTGCTGGGATCCGTGGTTTCTGATCCTGAGCCTTAGAAACCCGTCATCTCCAGGCTGCTGGATATCCTGTTCCAATCCAGTCTCAGCTGCGGATACTGGGCTCAGAGACACAGGAGAGGTGGCTGCAAATCACCTCAAAGAAGTGCTCACCATCTGGTCACAAGGCCATGGGGTCCTGGCCATGGGCTATGTCTCAGGTAGGGCACATATGGAGAAGTAACTTAGCCCCAGGTTTGCCAGCTGCATGTCATTCTGGACCCTGGAAAATAGCAGGCCAAGAGTGTACCTCAGGAGGCAGAGGCAGGCAGATCTCTGAGTTCAAGACCAGCCTGATCTACAGAGTAAATTCCAGGATATCCAGGGCTACACAGAGAAACAGTATCTCAAAAACATAAATTAATAAAAATAGAAAGGATGTGCTTATAGTCGATGTTTCCCTTACGTGGAGGACATCCCATCCCTGGAAGTCACCTGACTCCCCTAAGTCCATAACCAGAAAATGCCAGAAGTTGACACTGAGCCCAGGGCTTCTTCTTTCCAGAGTCCACACTGGCTTCCCATGCCCTCAGCCAAGGGAAGGGACAAAGAGAGTGTGCGGGTGAAGG
The DNA here is from genome assembly GCF_950005125.1 of Chionomys nivalis. Lineage (NCBI taxonomy): Eukaryota > Metazoa > Chordata > Mammalia > Rodentia > Cricetidae > Chionomys > Chionomys nivalis. Next base: position 82,118,547 of record NC_080094.1, read on the forward strand.
ATCAGGGTGACGGGAGGTCACATGCAGGGATGGAAAAGCTGTTGTCTCACAAGCAGCACGGGGATGACCTCAGACACGGTGACTGGAGGATCACACTGAAGGGATGGGATGAACCAGGGCCAATTGAGCGAGTCTGGTCCCGGCTCAGGACGAGCCTGTCGTAAGTGTGCAGTGTCTCATGCCCAGAGTACCAGATCTCCTGCCCCTTCGGGGTACTGCACAGAATCTCCCTATTAATACATGTTGGCTCAGCATTTACGAAAAAGTACAAACATTCAGACAAACAGAATGTCACTGCTCCCTGGCTGGCCCCCTGGCCGCAGCCACAAGCTCTAACAAGCCAAGCCCATTAGCTCATAGGAGCTCCCTAGAGCGTGAGCTCCCAGCTCCAAGACTGCCCATGTTTCCATGTCTGGTGGCGCCAGGGCTGGCACAGACGTGTATTGTCAGACTTTGGGAACATGGGAATGGAAGCTGGTTCCCAGACAGCAAGCTTGGACCCTGGCTCCTGCTTCTGTATCCCAACCCACCCATAAACTCGCTCACTGTTCCCTGGTGCCAGTTACAGTTTCCAGGGCTGCAGAGACGGCCAGTTAGCAAACCGCTTGCTGTGCAAGCGCGAGGACCAGCAACCAGGTGTAGTCTTATCTGTACGGCCACAGTGAGTGGTCAGGACCCTGGAGCTCAGTGGCCAGCTAACCTAGATGAACAGAGAGGGGCTCCAGGTTCCATGGACACACATACTGCAGCTTCCCAATAGGCGTGCTCAAGCACACCGAGAATCTCACACCTATCATATAACGAAGCATTAACAGGATGGAGGGTTTATAGCCAAATCAGAGACCAGGATAGGCTACAAAGGCTCAAAAAAAAAATCATGTTTCCTGTACTGGACTCCAGCCCCAAGGAGCCAGAATCTTAGCAGATAGAGATTAGAAATCTATACTTATTATTTTTATATGTGTGTGGAGGTTTTGCCTGCGTATGTCTGTGCATGTACATGCAGTTCCCACAGTGTCCAGAAGAGAGCATCAGATCCTCTGGGACTGAAGTTCCAGAGGCTAAGAGGATGCTGGAACTGAATCCAGGTCCGCTAGAAGAGCAGCCAGTGTTCTTAATCACTAAGTCATCTCTTCAGCCCCAGAAATCTATACTTCAGTAATTTTTAAACTCGTGTGGCAGAGGGTCTCTAGGAGCCAGAATCATGCAAAGTCTATGAGAAATTTAGATGTGTCCACACAAAGAAGTGGTACCTGAAGGGTGACGGAGAAACAGTGGCACAGACACTAGGTTACATGTGGCTTTTTAAAAAGAACGAGGGGAAGTAATTTGTGCAACCGTATAGATGAACCTTGGTTTTTAAAGGTACATATAAGAAAGAAGCCACTCACCGGGGCATGTGACTCCATTTGGTGACATTTCCAGACTGAGTGCTTGGAGCCCTTACCCCTGGCCAAAGAAGGGGGACAAAAAGGAATGGCTGCTGGTAGGGGTGAGGGTTCTTGTAAAAAAAAACATTCAGGAACCAGATATGGTAATGGCTTTGCAAGCTTGAAATATACTAAATTCTATGCTGTCTACTATATGTGGATTATATTAAAAATAGACCATTCTCAGTGTCTTAGCCAGTGGAGTGTATACATGCTAGAAAAGATGAGGTAAGAAAGAAAGACACTCAGAAGGGGAGAGCTAAGAGCTGGAGCGTGGTGAAGAACTGGTCTCCGCCCCTGGGGGTCACTCGCTGTGCCCCGGGGGTCTGCTCGTGGTGGGGGGTCTGCTCGTGGTGGGGGGTCTGCTCTCCGCAACCCAGAGGTCTGCTCTCCAGTCTCAGCTGCAGCAGGCGAATGGGAGGAGTGTGTGGATGTTCATGTACTATAGACTTGGCTGTTACCTGGGTTATTGGAGAAGAAATCAATGTTCATATCTCTTGCCTCTGACTTTCCATTCTGCCCACAGTCCCATGACTACGGGGATTAGCTGAATGGGAGGGCTCACTCAGCTTGCACAGAGCATTGGGTTCCAGCCTCAGTAACACATCAGCAGGTATAGTGATGCACATTTGTAATCCTAGCACTTTGCGGATGGAGATAGGAGGGGCCTGAGTTCAAGGTCATCCTCAGCTAAGTAAAGAGTTCAAGGTTAGCTTGTGGTATGTAAGACCTGGTCTAAAAAGAAAGTAAATAAATAAAATAAAATAACCTCCCAGAAGACAGTAAATGCAGACATAGTCCTTGCTATGTTGTCTATTGTAACCGCCCAGCGGGTCAGTTATTCTAGGGTTGTAACCCGCCTGGCAGGTCAGTTATTCCAGGGTCCCGAAGAGGCGAAGATGCACTATCTGAAAAGACATGGGTGGGAAAGAGGAAGGAGACCAAGCAGAGTTCTTGTCAAGGTCTCCGTTTATTAGCGTAATGGCAGCAGCTTATATAGCCCTTGGATGAGGAATTTGGCCTGGGATGGGGGCAGGGGCATGGCAAGGGCAGGAAGGGACCTTGCAGCGATGGTCACGAGTCGACCCTTGGTCACGAGTTGGTCACGAGGTCACGAGTCGACACACCTAGTGTTCTCTATGCAAGCGGAATCGTTCCTTTTGTGATTCCAACCACAAACAGTTCTCTAGATAGTTGGAATGCGGGGCAGGTTCTGCTAACAGATAGCTCTCAAGATAGTTGGGTGTGGGTTGGGCTCTGCCAACAAACAGTTCTCAATACAGCTGGGGTGTGGGGCTCTCCGCAAACATCCCCAGGACAATGGTTCCTGCTATATTCTTTGGGAAAATGGCTCCTGACAGTCTATAACTGGGGAAAGCAGATAACTAGGAGCCTGGGAAGACGGGGCATCTGGTAAGCAGGAGGGCCTGTGTTCAGCATCTCTGTAAGAAGGACGGGTGTGGTGGTTTAGATAGGGAGGGCCCCCATAGACCCAAGTGCTTGAATGCTTAGCCCATAGGGAGTGGCACTGTTAGGAGGTGTGGCCTTGTGAGAGGAAATGCGTCACTTTGAGGGAGTCTCTCTGAGGTCTGGTGCACGCTCAAGCTTTGTCCGGTTCTCAGTCTCCTTCTGCTACCTACAGATCAGGTTGTGGAACACTCAGCTCCTTCTCCTGCACCATGTCTGTGTGCGTGCCGCCATGACCACCATGATGATAATGGACTGCACGTCTGAAACTGTGAGGCGTCCCCAGTTAAATGTTTTCCTTATAAGAGTAGTCATGATCATGATGTCTCTTCACAGCTATAGAAACCCTAACTAAGGCAGGGGACTGGCTGCCAGTCTAGCTCCAGGCTCAGTGAGACTGTCTCAAGGGAGTAAAAAGGTTGAGAGACACAGAGCAGGACACATAGCCTTACCCCATTACCCCCATGCATACAGAGACACACACCCTATGTGGACACCACACGCACATAGGGACGCACAAGGTAAAATCAGATAACGAGTAACAAAGAAAATGGCAACACACAAAAGCTGGGAAGTGTTATGTCATAGTCATGATAAGGTCACGGTGGGAAAACAGGACAGAGCGAGGTATCTTGTACTTAGTGGGGGTGGGGACATTTAACTTTGTGAGGACAAGACTTCCAAGTGGCACACTGGAGCATTGTGAATCCTCCACTCACTCTCTTTCATGGTAGTGAGGCTGCACCCTGACGTCTGTATTCACCGCATAGGAAAAGATAGTCAGCTGCTCCCGAGGCCCAGAAGATGCTCCCCACCCAAATGTCTCACAGAAGGCGTGTTACTTCAGAGATTAGCATCTACACCTAACACACGAGACCTCAACCTGATGGCGAAGAAACGGTTGTCAACCTACACAGGAGTCCTTCAGAAAATAAATGGCCAATGCCCTTCTGGAGGGTCAAGGTCATGAACAAGAAGAGCCAAGGCCTTGCCAGAGCAGATAGGAGTCCTAAGGACTGTCCACTGCCTAAATCGTAGCCTGGATCCCAGAAGGGGGAAAAGTGCCCTCTGCCCTCCCCATTGTGTCCTGGGGGAGCGGTAGGGAGGCTCATGGGCCACTGTAACCGCCATCAAGGCTACACACGAGGCCTTTGTAAATAACCAGTCAGTCATTGAACTGGTGAACTGCTTGACCAGCATTCAACACGCATGTCCATCTCCTGGGAATTTTATGAAAAGCACACATTCTGTTTTGAAGGGCGCAGGCAGAGCCCAGAAGCCATTTCTACAAGAACCCACTGGGTGGCCTAAAGACCTACTACAACACCTGAGTCTCTTAGCTTTCAAACAACTACACTTACATTTGCAAAATCGCTATTGCACCTGCCAGGCAGACTTACTTGGCAGGGCCAGGATTTGGAATGCAGGTGAAAACATCCTAGCTGTTACCCCTCACTCACCCCATGCTCCCCCAACTCTCTACCTCCAGGAAAGAGCTTAGTCTGGGCCAGCCTGGAGTCAGAACCAAGTATCACTGCTCATCCCATTAACTGCCCTAAAATGCTCCCTGTAATACCATTGATGTGATTCCCAAGACTCAATTACAGTTATCAGGTAATTAGGTGCACCACAGTGAGGTGATTGCAAAATTAATGCCAGCCCCTTCCAGCGCCTTTGGACTCTCTCAGGGATGTGCCTCCACCACCCACATCTGGAAAACAAATAACAGCTGACCTCCCCTGGGGCTCTGAAAGAATGTTCTTGGGAGAGGATCCCGAGCCACAGGGGGAGGGGACAGCTGACTCACTCTCTATAGAGTCCTGAGCAGCCTGGAGCCTGCAGAGCAGGTGCACAGTAAGTTAAAGTCTTGCAGGAAAATTGGAATCACATCTTGGCTACACTGTGCTGGGCAGCGATCAGTGCTGCTGAAGGGATGTCATTGCCTTCCCTGCCCCCCCCCCCCCCGCTTTGGTTTTACCAAGACAGGGTTTCTCTGTGTTGTTTTAGAGCCAGTCCTGGAACTAGCTCTGTAGGCCAGGCTGGCCTCCAACTGACAGAGATCTGCCAGCCTCTGCCTCCGGAGTGCTGGAGTTAAAGGTGTGTGCCACCACCCCCTGGCGGATACCGAGGCCTTTTAAAGAGAAACAGAGCCTCCTCCCTCCCTTCAGGCTGTTAGGAAGCTGGGGAGTTTGTGTGCTGCCTCACTGGGTCTCCAGGGGCTTCTGTCTGACCCTGTGTCCCTGGCTATAAAACAAGGATAGTAGTAAGTCATGGCCAGCCTGTAAGCTAGTCAAGAGACCGTGTGAAGGAGATTCTGGAGCTTGCTGTGGACGGTGCCATGTTCTAATGATGGTGTGCCTGTTTTTCTGCTGCACCCTCAGAGGGCCACTCTACAAGTCCCAGATCCCTGTCCCTGGAGACCTCTGTACAACAGAGTGCTCAGCCACCCTGAAGAGTGAAGTTTACAGCTGTGTGGAGAAAGATGTGGATTGGAGAAAGAAAAATTAATTTCTAAATATGACTTGGACCCATACTGTTAGTGAAGTGGTTCAGTGGGGACCCCAGGAATGAGAGATGGGTGGAGGTGAGCTTCCAGAGGAATGGGGGAGGCTTGGTGACTGGGAATCTCATGGTCTCTGAAGCACACACCTCCCTGGACATGGGCACTTCATTCTCACACAGACATGCGTTAGAACACACAGTCACAGGCACTCAGCAACACATATGAGCACACGCCTATAAGCCAGGGAAAGTGGCAGGCAGGGAGAGACTTACAGGGTGCTATGGTCTGAAATGGGGAGTGTGGTAGTCACCATCCTATTTAGAGGGTGTTTAGACAAAAGAAGTCCAGCTTATGAAAAGTGAGTTCCCTAAGTCGGTGTCTCTGTGACTGTGTGTGCGTTACTTGGCTTCTCTGTACTGCTGTTTCCTCACGTCAGGCCTACAGTTCCTAAGCAAACCCACTTCCACATCCACATGTGTCTATATATTCAGATCACTGGCTGCTCTTCCAATCCAGGACTCATCTCAGCGGCACTACACACACACACACACACACACTCACACACACACGCATGCACGCATGCTCACACGCACACAAACACATGCACTCACTTGCATCCATACACATACAACAAGGCCTCTCTGACTGTCCCTACTGATACCTCTTGCCGCTTGAAACTGCCACATTGTTTCCAATTTTATTAGTGTGTTGTTTAGTCTTCTGGATGATGCAGTCTTAAGGAAAGAAAGCAAGACCTGGGTGTCCTCACCACTTTAGGACACCAAGCATCATGCCTGGTGGGACCCACAGCCCAGACCCAGATAATCTCTCCCGGGTGGACGTCAACGGCCCCAGCTCTGTGCTGGTGCTGCCCTCCAGTGGTGCTAGGACCATGGCAGCTGCTTTTTTTGGTGCCCAAGTGTAACCTTCCCACCTTCTGTAGGCCTTCTACCACTGGCTGTCCCTAGGACACACCTCTGTGCTACATGGTGGAGGAGGAAGAACTTTATTTTATTCCACCTTGGTTTAAATGATCAGCCCCTGAAAGAAAAACAAGCTTAATGTCAGAAGTTACTGGATATGATATGATATGATATGATATGATATGATATGATATGATGTCAGTCTAACCAAGGTTCCAGGCTGGGGACAAGCCAGTCTGACTCTATTTTACTGATGAAACCACTGAGACCCAGCCCCACAAAAGGTAAAATTGTCTGGCCAAGTATTGTGATGGGACCCCTTGCTTGTTTCCCTGCCGCCCTGCAGCTAAGACCTGAAATAATCACACAGGAACTGTATTATTTAAAACACTGCTTGGCCCATTAACTCTAGCTTCTTACTGGCTAACTCTTACATATTAATTTAACCCATCTACATTAATCTGTGTATCGCCACGTATCTGTGGTTTACTGGGTAAAGTTCTGGCATCTGTCTCCAGCAGGGGCTCCATGGCTTCTCCCTGACTCCGTCCTTCTTTCTCCCAGCATTCAGTTTAGTTTTCCCCACTTACCTCTATTCCCTGGGCAGGCCCAAGACAGTTTCTTTATTAACCAGTGGCATTTACAGCATACAAAGGGGGAATCCCACATCACCTCCCCTTTTCTGTCAAATAAAAAGGAAGGTTTTAACTTTAACACACTAAATTACATATAACAAAACAGGTATCAAGTAAGTGTTACAATTACAATATTTCTATCTACTTTATCTTTTATCATAACTAAGGAAAACTATAATTATAACTATCTATCTAGTCTTAAACTCATCAAAGATTCCAGAAGGATATAGTATTACCTAAGTAAACAGGAAGTACATTGTAAGCAACTTCTAAAATTCTAAAAATGACAGAGACATCTTGCTACCTGGGCAGTCACCCAAAGTTCTTCTGTACCATTGGGGCATGCATTTTCAGCCTACAGGCCCATAGCATCTGGCAGATTTTTCCATGAAGCAGGAAATTTCATAGAGAGTTCCAAATATATTGGCAGTTTGTCAGTCACTTTATTCTGTGTCCTGCAGAATATCTAGCAGACTCTTCAATAAAGCAGGAACCCCGAAGGACTGTCTCACCTTTAGGCAAGTTCAGCAGTCATTTCTCTGTGGGTCCTGCATGTCCAGTTCACACAGCATACCATCAAGCAGTCCAGGCAAGAGCAGTTTCTTTCCCAAATGGCTAACAAATTCCAAGAGGAGCCTCTTCAGTACCCATCTTCCTCTTGAAGTAATTGATGCTGCCAGGAGGATATATGTCTCATTGTCATGAAAAGTTCTAACTTCTTTAAACATGTTAAATACCATATTCAAAAAGTCTCTGAAAGATTTGAAGAATACCTATCCATCTGAAATATATCTCTGTACATTTAGAAACTCTAACTTACAGCTGGGCGGTGGTGGCGCACGCCTTTAATCCCAGCACTTGGGAAGCAGAGGCAGGCGGATCTCTGTGAGTTCGAGACCAGCCTGGTCTACAAGAGCTAGTTCCAGGACAGGCTCCAAAAACCACAGAGAAACCCTGTCTCGAAAAAAAAAAAAAAAGAAAGAAACTATAACTTACATGACTACAAGCTTGACTATTATAAATGATTATATATTACCTATATTTCTTAGTTATACTTTGCATTTTTAAATGAGCTGCACAAACACAATAACTTAATCAAGAGCAGAAATATACATATAACAAAATTGACCTAAAATTTGTATCAATAAACCAAGATCCATACCAATGAAAATCCTATAGCATATCCCCCTTTAAATGTAAAAAAACATTTAGAAACAATATTTGGGAATATGGGCATAGTTCTCTCCAAACTGCTTCCTGCTGTTTATTGGGCAAAGTAATTTTTTTGAGGGGTGTTCAAGGCAACCTTTCAAGGGGTGTTGATTCATGAAACCACATTAGTCTGGAAGGATTGCACAGGTTCTCATCCTCTGTGGAAACAACAACAACAAAAAAAGAACCTCTTTTCCAAAGCAACATATCTTTAGACTTAACTTTTGAAATCAAAATAGCTTTAAAGTATATATGTTGGTTTAGCTTAGCAACCCATTTCTCTCTGTACTTAGCTCCTTCAAAGTCAAAAAATTCAAAGAAAACACAATAATATACAAAATCCAGACTCTTTGTATGTATTTCATCTTTATGTGTTTTATTTTTATCTATTACTTTTTAATATGTATTTTATTATCTTTACCCCTTTAATCTATGACTGTCTGTACTCTGTCTCTTTAAAAACTTTACCATTTTTTTTAATTATTTACTTCTTTTTTTCTTTTTCTTTTCTCTCCCAGACCTACATACACTTATCCAACACTGTGACCCATTTAGAGGTCTGTATCTGTCTGAATCTGTCTTTATTGTATATCTGTAATTATTTTCTGTCCAGGAGTGCTTCTTAAAATGCTAAGCCCTTCTTATAAACTTAAGCGGCACCATTGCTAGGGGAAATATGGCACTACCTGCTTGCCCCACCCAGTCCAGCATGATGGAGCTGTTTGCTGCCTCTGAGAGCCATGCTCACAGGCCCATTTTTAGGCTTAGAGCCAGTCTATGTTTCCATTAAACAAGTTGTAGCACTCTATTCACAAACCCCACGTAAATGCTCCATAACAGGACCTCCAGAAAGAGTTAGAGTTCATGTTGGCAGCACAGCCCAGAAAGCCAGCATTTCAAAACCACGGCTTTTTTTCTGCTACGGCTGAATCAGGAAAACCTCACTGAAAGGAGCCATGCCTCTGCTTGCTTCTAGCAATGCCACTACCAAACCAAGCTTAACTCTGTTTTTTTGTGTCTAGGCTTCCTTTTCAAGCTCTCTCAGATTTTAAGTGGATTTAGTTGGCCACATTGGGCATCAATTTGTTGTGATGAGGCCGCTTGTTAATTCCCCAGCAGTCTGGTAGTTCAGACCCAAAATAATCACACAGAAACTATATTATTTAAAACACTGCTTGGCCCATTAACTCTAGCTTCTTATTGGCTAACTCTTACATATTAATTTAACTTATCTACATTGATCTGTGTATTGCCACATGTCTGTGGCTTACCAGGTAAAGTTCCAGCGTCTGTCTCCAGCAGGGGCTACATGGCTTCTCCCTGACTCTGCCCTTCTTTCTCCCAGAATTCAGTTTAGTTTTTCCCATCTACCTCTATTCCCTGAGCAGGCCCTAGACAGTTTCTTTATTAACCAATGGCATTTATGGCATACAGAGGTGAATCCACATCAGCCTGGGACAGGAGAGATAGCCCAGCAGTTAAGAGTACTTGCTCTTCTTGCAAAGGATTCAAATTCAGTTCTCAGCATTTACATCAGACTGCTCACACACATGTTTGGTTGGAAGTGAGAACCCAGCCCCCTGACACCCCTATATCCAAGAAGTCTGGGATGTTTGGTTGGAAGCATCACCCAAACCCAGTTGCCCCAGTTCAGATTCCACCTCTGAGAAAGCCCACCAAATAGTGGCCTTCCTCAGAGAGGGTCAAGACCACTCCCATGGGCTATTTAAACTGCCCCTCAGGGAAAACCCAAGGAAAAACATATAGATATCCTCCCAGCTATGGGAAATAGACAAGATTGATGGGCAAAAAATTGGAATCTTGGGGGGGTGGGGTGGGATGGGGATGAGGGGAGATGGGGAGAGAAAAGTGTGAAGGAGAGGATGAGGGGAACTGGGGGAATCGGGGTGATTGGGGTTAAAGGAAGGTTGGATTGGGGAGCAGGGAAACTCATACCTTAGTTAAGGGAGCCACCTAAGGGTTGGCAAGAGACTTGAACCTGGAATGGCTACCAGAAGCCCAGGGCAATGTCCCCAGTTAGTTCATTGGGGCACCTGAGGATAGGGAACCTGAAATGAACCTATCCTATAATCATACTGATGAATATCTTGCATATCGCCATAGAACCTTCATCTAGCGATGGATGGAGATAGAGACAGAGACCCACACTGGAGCACCGGACTGAGCTCCCAAGGTTATAATGAGGAGCAGAAGGAGAGAGAACATGAACAAGGAAGTCAGGACCATGAGGGGTGCACCCAACCACTGAGACAGGGGGGCCGATCTATTGGGAGCTCACCAAGGCCAGCTGGACTGCTACTGAAAAAAACATGGGATAAAACCGGACTCTCTGAATGTGGTGGACAATGAGAGCTGACGAGAGGCCAAGGAGAATGGCACAGGAACTTTCATCTGGCGATGGATCGAGAGAGAGACAGAGACCCAATTTGGAGCAACCGTCTGAGCTCTTAAGGTCCAAATGAGGAGCAGAAGGAGGGAGAACATGAGCAAGGAAATCAGGACCACGAGGCGTGCACCCACCCACTGTGACAGTGGAACTGATCTATTGGGAGCTCTCCAAGGCCAGCTGGACTGGGACTGAATAAGCATGGGTTGAAACTGGACTCTCTGAACAAGGCGGACAATGAAGGCTGATGTGAAGCCAAGGACAATGGCACTAGGTTTCGATCCTAATACATGAACTGGCTTTGTGGGAGCGTAGCCTGTTTGAATGCTCACCTTCCTGGACCTAGATAGAAGTGGGAGGACCTTGGTCTTCCTGTAGAGCAGGGAATTTGGACTGCTCTTCAGTATCGAGAGGGAGGGGAAGTGGACTAGGGGAAGGAGAAGTGGAGTGGGGATAGGAGGAGGGGAGCGGGGGGAGGGGGCAATATGTGGGAGGAGGGGGAGGGAAATGGGAAACGGGGAGCAGTTGGAAATTTTAATTAAAAAAGAATAAAAAAATAAATAAATAAATAAACTGCCCCTCAGAGAACAAATATGTGGTCTTCCTGGTTCTCCTTTCCTCTCTCCAAGGTTTCCCGGTCTTCCTCTCTGGGGGGCCTGAAGGGCCACCTGGGAGCACTGGCTTCCATTAAGCTTGGGCTTTTTCTAATTCGGTTTGATCTGGTCTGATTTGGATTATTGCGTTAGAGGAGAGGTTTGTTGGGCAGCAAACACCTTACAAAAACGGCCTGTAATTCCAGCTCCAGAGGATCCAATGCCCTCTTCTGGCCTCTATAAACACTCACGCACACATGGCATACACGGAAATAAAAATATTTTAATTGCCTAGCCCAAGGTACCTTAAAACCTGCTACTTCATCCTCCACCCTGCCCAAGTATAGGGCAGCGGCACATTGCGAAATGCGTGCTTGCAAATGAAAAATCTAGCCCCATAAGCCCACTCCTGGAGCGGTATGTTTCTACTCTGACAGTACTTTTTCTTTTCCTGACATTGTCATTAATATTTCACTGATGCCCTGCTGGAAATTAGCAGCTCGGTTCCCTGGGCCAAGGGGGCAGTCTTCATAGCGTCTGGTTGCATCTCGCTTCCTTTCTGGAGTTATTGATTTTTTGGGGACTCCTGCTTCAGTACCACCACGGATAGAGTGATTGAATGACATCCTTAAGAAACAAATAAGAGTGACAGTGGCAAGCTGGTGGCCAGATTCGTCCACAGCATTTACAAACTGCAACGCACGCAAAGGAGGGCGCGTGCGCTGAAGAAGACAGTTGTCCAGGTTTAATGACCCTCCGTCACTCTACCTGTGGTTGGCTTGCCGTCTTCAACTAAGCGTTTAGTGCTTCTAGTTCTAGGAACTTGGGCAAGGCTTGGGCGAGTGTTTTCAGTGGTTTTGTTTGTTTTAATGGGGTGGGGGTGTGCATTGTGGTCAACTTCACACAAGCAACTCACACCTTGCCATTCTCAGGTCTCTCTGTACGCTCACCAGAACCACCACCACCTGCGCCAAGAACGTGGGATATAGAAGCACACTCAGCAACAGAAGAGGAACCCAGCAAATCCCAGCAGATGCCAGCCACGTGGGGGCTGGCTGCTACTGAATTTGGCTGGCCCAGCTCTGCCAGGACAACTGGGACCGCTGAAAGCTGGAGAAAGGGGCCCACCACCCCATGTGGAGTCAGAAGGGGCTTTAGATACGCGGTGGGTGGGGGAGGATAGAAATGGACCATACATAGGACGGGGATCGTCTGATTTTGAAGTTTGTGTAAGGTTACCTACATTTCCACGTTGCCAAAAGGGTCTTCTCAGTCCAGTCTCCCCACGGCTTGTCCTTTTGTCCTTCCCTAGCCTAATATTGCTTCCAGAAAGCTCCCTTACCTAGTTCTGAAAACAGATAGGGCTCCCCCCACCCCAAGGAATGAGAGGGGAGGGGTAGCTAGGTGCAGCTCGAAACCAACTGGTTTTGTTTGCACATAACCTTGAGCAAGCCCCTCTGGAGAGTCCCTGAGCCTCAGTTCCCACCTCTATAGAAAGCGGACGGTGGTACCTTCTGCTCCCCAGAGCAAAGTCAGGTGAATCACAAGCACGGCCTTAAGGAGGGAGGGCTGGAACCTACTTCGGACTTTTCACCCTCTGGCTCTGAGCTGGATCTTGCCTGAAGGGGAGGTGGACCAGCTCCTGAGGCCTCTTCACTCCCACCCAAACCTGCTCCTTCCTGCTGCCCTGCCCAACGCAGTAGATAAGCAGGTGGACATGGTGAGTTTAGAGGGTTGGGGTTGGGGGACACTGGGGACCACACTTGTCTGGTCCCTCATTAGCCAAAAGCATCAGCTAAGGCAAAGGCCATGGCCAGAGAGCTAGGACCTGCTGCCTGGAGGAGATGACCCTGACTTCCCTTCTAGACCCCAGCTCCCCCAGGGCTTCAAGTTAGTCCCCAAATCACACTGCGGACAATGGCAAGCCCTGTCCCCTAGACCTTGGCTTTCCCCTCTGAAAAATGGAGCGCCTCGGATGCTCCAGCTTATACCGCCTCAGATGGCGGAACTTGGGCTTCCACCCCTCCTGAACCCCCCTTTTCTTGCCTGTTCTTTCGTGAGCTGTCTGTTCACCTACTGCTCAGAGCCGCTCAGGTCCTGCTGTCTACAGCTGTGACTCTCCCTACCCTCACGTCCCCTTTTCTCTCACCAGCCTCAGGTTCTGATGGCCCCTCCTCCTTACTCGGCTCCGTCCCTACTTCCAGGTTTCAGCACCAATTTGAAAGGTTCAGGTTTAGCCCCATGGTGGTGGTGGTGCACACCTTTAATCCCAGCACTCAAGAGGCAGGTGGATCTCTGTGAGCTTGAGGCCATCCTGGTCTACAGAGCTAGTTCCAGGACAGGCTCCAAAGCTATAGAGAAACCCTGTCTCGAAAAACCAAAAGACAGGGAAAAAAGTTCAGGTCTGGAATTCAAGAGGACACTGAGGCAAATTGCCATTTGGATAAGCAATTTATTGAAAGAGTTACTGATGCTGTAGCCAGACAGCTCTGGGGAGCCATTAGGACCACAGGGCACAATGAAGTTCCCTTCTCATACGCTGGAGAAGGAGGGTGCCTATGAATCAATCACATGACTGATAGGCAGTCCATAGTAAATGCTCTCAGTCAGTTTGCCTCTGATTGCTGGGCTGGGAGAGGGGCTCCTGAGGCCCGTACTACAGAATCAAAGCTGAGGAGAGAAAGAGCGGGCATCAAGAAAAACAAGCTAATGGGAGATTTGCAGAATGACCTAGGCCTCACAGTCCTCTGCTGCTCGGGCTGAGAGAAGCACAGCTGTTTTCTCTTGGCCTCCAGAACCAAGAAGGACCCTATGGGACAGGAGAAAGAATGGGGTGGGCTAGTTCAGATACGCGGAAGCCCAGACTCACTGACCCCGGGCCGCCTCAGTCATTCCTACCCTCTAACCTCTGACCCCTGTGGAGAAGGGTCCCAAGGACAGGGATGCCTGCCTCACTCTGCCTGCACCCAGCACCTCTTTCCTGATAGTGGGGCAGGAGCCACTGCCAAGTTTCCCGGCTGCTTGTTAGATCCAGTCTGGAAGTTCTCTGAGGAAAGGACTGCCCTAAAGGCTCTCCCTTCTCGATCCCACCTCACAGCTCCCGGACGCTTGAGCTTGCCTCCATCCTTGACCTGAAGAACCAGCCATTTCTCACTCAGCCTGGGGACAGCAATGAGGAACAGGAGCTTTGGGTGGGAAGAATGAAGGGAAGGAAGTGGCAACTCTGCCTTGGTGGTCAGGCTTCCAGGAAGTACCTAAAAAAACGCTAAGAAGCCTGGCGAGATGGCTGCGTGACTTACTGCCCTTTCAGAGGACCCAGGGCTCAATTTCCAACAACCACATGGTGGCTCACAACAATCTGTAGCCAGAGGGGATTCTCCTTCCTCTTCTGGCCTCCAAGGGCACCAAGAGTTTATGCAGTGCACAGACAGACATGCAGGCAAAACATCCAGACAGATCAAATTGTTTTAATTAAAAAGAAAATAAACAAAAATCCTATGGGAGTTTCTCCTCAGTGAAATTTGCACACCTATGACTTCACGTGATTATCTGACAGGGGTCCATGTCCTTCCCGTGTTACGTTTCTGACGACTTTCATCACTAGAGTTGTAGGACACATTGGTTCTGTAAAGGGGTCCATGGGGAGGAGACAGGTATCCAGAGAAGAGAAACAAACACTGTCCCAGAAACTGAGAAAAGTTCAGGTACTGGAATCCCATTGTCCAACACCAGCCCCATGAAGAAGGCAAGCATAGGGAATAGCTGAGCCCCCGGGACTCTGCCCAGCTTTAGGCTGTGCACACAGCCCTCTCTGAACAATGCACCTACAACCTATTAGCGACCTCAACCCCACCTGTATTGAGGTGCAGGTATCCTGCTTCAAACAATAGAAATAGATTATTCCTCGTGGCCACGCCTTGCTAGCATCTGTTCCTTTTCGTTATACTCTGGCACAGTCTGGGAACCAAGGACAATGGGCCAATCCAGGCTGGGCTGGTTTCGGGTATGTGGGTATGTGGTGATTTCAATGAGAACAGCCTGCACGGGCTCATTTGTTTGAATTATCGATTGCCAGTCAGCTGGTTGAGAAGAGTTAGAATATGTGGCCTTGTTGGAAGAAGTGTGGCACTGGGGTAGGCTTTGAGGTTTCAAAAGTGCACGCCAAGCCGCCTCGCCCTCTCCCGGCGTGCTCCTTGGGGATCAGATGTGAGCTCTTCGTTACTGCTCCAATGGTGCCGTCTGGCACCAGGCTCTCCACTGTGATATTCATGGACCGATCATCTAAAACAATAAGCAAGCCTCCCATTTAGTGCTTTATTTTAAAAGTTCTCGGAACCTTCTCACAGTGACTAAGACAGGATGCGTGCCCAATAAGGAAAACTATGTCCCTTGTGAACTTTTCAGGAGAACTCCCTATTTATAAGCTATGTCTATGCACAATTGAGCAGACATGGGCTTAAGTTCAGGTGCATTATGGGAAGGGGCATGAGCAGTAGGGAAAGTCTTGCTTAATCCAAGCCTGGCAGAATAGAGAACCACTCAAACCACAGCCCTAGCAGCCAAACTCCTCCTTCTCTTGCACCCATGAATGGAAACCCCAGATGGTGACTGTGGCTCTCCAGTGTCCTCATTCACGCTGCCAATTCTCACGGTTTGTTTCTGTCTAACCTGTACCATGGACTCCACCTGGAATAGTTTCCCTGTTGCTTTACAATCTGTGTGAAACTTTCAGTTCCTGCATAAGACCTTGGAAACACTCACCCCATAGTCACAGACCATAGGCAAAAGCCTCCTCCAGGAAGCCCTTCTGGACTAGGAAACCCTATGAGACCTAAGACAGCCTTAGAGACTTCCCAGAGTCTCCTGAACAGCCCGTCCTCACTGAGGTGATGCCCATGTGCCAGTCCAAATCAAGAACATCATTTCTCTGGGGAAATCAATCACCTCTGGAGGGCCCCAAGTGCCCCCTCCCTTGGGCTATGGCCACAGGTGCTGGAGACCATTGCTCAATCAAGGGGTGGATGGCACATGCCAGCCCTGACTATGCCCAATTGTCTTCTGGGTCACCTGCAGCCTTCTCTTTAACCATGTATGCACATAAACCCTGGGACTACATAGCCAACGCCCCCCACACACACACTGCCTGCCCTGGCATCAGCTTCCACAGGTCAGTGAGCACAACCGAGACTTACTCACAAGACATGGAGGAAATGGTATATTTACTCAGTGGCCAAATCAGAGCCCAGACACCAGGATCTAAAAATGAGTTAGACATTGTGGCATAGGCCTATAATCCCAGCAGTAAAGAGGCCAAGGCAGGAGGATCATGAGTTGAGGCCTATAGAGCAAGATTCTTTACACAACAAACACATTTAAAGTCTCCTAGAAGTTAAGTCCTGAACCTCCTCAGCCCAGCCACCACTCGTTCTATTTCATACAACACCACTTCCCACACCCTACATCCCCCCACCTACCACTCCCCCCACTCCCCACCCCTCACCCCCAACCCCTCCCCCAAACCACCAGCCAGCTAGTGAAGGTGAAGGCATAAGTCACAAGCAATCCTACACCAGTTTGGAATTATGATTAATAGAATGGTTATTTATTTAAAGGGGAAAAAACTTACAGATCACCGTCCCAGACAACAGCCCTCTGCGCAATCAGGAAGGGAGTCTAGTCGCCGGAAGCGGATCAGGAAGTAAGAGAGACCGAGGAGGGAAGTGGCCGCTTTTCTAAAGGGAGAGACCACGCCCCAATGGGTTGGTATCTCAGGGGCTATTGGCTGGAGGAGCGGAAGGACCTCCCGCAACAAGCTAGCATTTCCTCAACACAGACTGGGGGAAAAGATAAAAATCAAACAAAAACAAAGCAAAACATTCCAGGGCCTGGAAGAACGAATCCCCAGAGGATTGAGAGGACTCAAGTTCATATCCCAGCACCCACACAATTGCTCCCAATTATCTATCATTCTAGTTCCAGGAGATCTGATAGCCTCTTCTGGCCTCTGTGGGCACCTGAGCACCTGTGTGTGCATACACACACCACATAACACATAAAAGTCAATGTTTTTTAAAGTTACTGATGTTTTTGTTCTGTGTAATAATTGTATACCATGGAGGTAAGAATAAGGTAGTATAATTAATAATAGTAAAATTTTAAAATTGAATACTAACAAAAACAGCAACGTATCTTAAACCTTTGATACTCACACATGTTGCTGGACTCTAATTCTTTCCTCACAGCCTCATTTAAGCCCCGTGCTAACCAGTGAGGTGGGTGTCTCTATTTTTCAGGCCTGGAAATGAGGGTAAAGCAGTTCAGTTTGCCCAGAAGGGTGGTACACACCTGCAGTCTCAGAGCTCAGGAGGTGGAGGCTAACATTCATGCTTTTCCTCAGTTACACGGTGATTTGGGGGCTAGCCTGGACTACCTAACAGGACTGAACCTGAACCTCTAGGGTCCCATGGTGACATGGTAACAGAATCTGGAGATTTTATGAGATCATTCTGTGTGCATTTGTGCCGTAATTTTTATTATTATTATTATTATTATTATTATTATTATTATTAATATGGTCTTCTCTTTGGCTCTGGGGTTTTGCTGTTTTGATTGAATGACCTAATCTCTTTTCTGTCTTTCCTGCCTGCTCTGTTTGTTTAACAAGGCTGGGAACCGTCGATTCTCTCTTCCCTGTGAGAGAGTAGAAATAAATATCAATGGAGTTTGTGAAGACGTAGCTAAATAGGTAGAGTGGGCATGGATGACTGGAAAATGAATTTCTAAAATGAAACAATCGAGAAAGCAGACAAAACTGCTTTCAAAACGCAAGGGAAATGGGGAGCCCTCCCCAGGGGCGCAGACCTTATCAAGCCTTGGACTGATGGCTGTGAACGTGCTTTTCCAGACAGATTCCTTTCTGCTCGCGCATGTGGAATGTAGGGAAGCTTGGAACAGCTTTTCCTGATAAATGCGTAATTGCCAGGAAACTATGTCTAAATTAAAAGTCCAAACGCCTGACGGGAAGACCGGAAGTACAGAAAGAAGTAAAACCTAAAATGCGCACTTGGGAGGCTGCTTTGATAGTTCACAGATGATAACGAGATATAAAGAATAGGAGGCCGGACTGGAGAGATGACTCAAAGGTTAAGAGCACTGGCTGCTCTTCCAGAGGACCTGAGTTCAAATCCCAGCAACCACGTGGTGGCTCACAACCATCTACAATGAGATCTGGTGCCCTCTTCTGGCCTGCAAGTATACATGCAGACAGAACACTGTATACACAATGAATAATGGGGCCAAATTTGAATAGTATATTTGTGTGTGTGTGTATGCACAAGTGTGTGTGTGTATACACAAGTGGTGTAAGATGTGTTGCTTTCATTGGTTGAATAAAGAGACTGCCTTGGCCTTTTGATAGAGCAGAAACTTAGGTAGGCGGAAAAGACAGAACTGGATGCTGGGAAGAGGAGCAGAGTCAGGCAGACGCCATGAAGCTCAGACCCGAGACAGATATAGGCTAGAATCTTTCCTGGTAAGCCACGACCTCGTGGTGCTGCACAGATTATTAAAAGTGGGTTAGATCAAGATGTGAGAGTTAGCCAATAAGAGGCTAGAGCTAATGGGCCAGTCAGTGTTTAAATGAATATAGTTTTTGTGTGATTATTTCGGAGTTAAGCTAGCTGGGCGGTGGGACGCGGCCCACTCACCTTCTACTACACATAAGTGTGTGTGTATGTGTGTCTGTGTATGCGTGTGCGAGAGCACTCTAGCATGCATATGTGTGCATTCATCTTGGAGGCCAAAGATCAATGTCATGGCTTCCTCAGGAGCCATCTGCCTTGTGTCTTAGAAACAGGATGCCTTGCCAGCCAACCAGTGAGAACCAGGGACCCCTCTATCTGTGTGTCCCCAAGGTTGGAATTACAAGCCATGCATGGCACTTGTACATGGGTTCTAGGGGTCAAACTTGAGCCCTCGTTCTTGTGGGATAAATACTTTGCCAACTGAGCCAGTTATGTAGCCCCCAACCAACTTTTTAAAAAAATATGTACTTAATTTTTAATTACACATATGTGTGTTTCTGTGGGGTGAGGGTATGTCCACGTGAGTGCGGGTCCCCAAGGAGTCCAGAGGATCTGGATTCCCCTGAGCTACCCGGCTTAGGCCCTGGAAACTAAACTCTGATCCTCTGAAGAAACAGGAATCAGCCTTAACCACTGAGGCACTTCTCTACCCCCTTTCTTAAGTGTCAGTTTTACTGAAACATAACTACATACTGGTTCATAACTGTAGGACTGAAGTTGTGAAATTTTTATTTATCCAGGCAATAGCAACACAACCAAGACAGTGACTGACATGGAATTGATGAGACAGAAAACCTCATTGCTCCAGGATGTTCCATGACACTTTCGGTAATCAACCTTAGCCACTCTGGTCAACCCAAGGTTGCTTTTATCTACTCAAGAATTTTGGATAAATGTGCACTTTTTGGTGTCTTGTTTCCTTTCCCTCAGTAAAATGTTTTGCTGTATTTTATGTGTATGGCTACTTTGCCTGTATGCATGCAGTGCTCTGACCTCTGGAAGAGCAGCCAGGGCTTAACCGTGGAGGTGTCTCTCCAGCCCCAGTGAGACATTTTTGAGTTCCACCTGCAGGTGGAAGTAAAGAGATCCTGGCAGTCGGGAGCCAGGGGATACTGAGTGTTGCAGCTCGGGTGAAGAGTGCTCTGGCAGTAGAAAGCCAGGAAATAGCGCAGGCCACTGAAGTGTAGCAGCTTGCAGCCCTGCTCTAGGGAAGGCTTCCCCAAAGTGACAGCTCCTGCCTGTGCCCCTCCTGAGTGAAGCAACTCTGCTCTGCTAGGAGAAGGTTTCCCCAGCAAAAGTGTTAGATCCCACTGGGCTCAGTCTCTGCTCCAGTGAAAGAAGGTCTTCCCCCAAACCTGGTTCAAGAGCTTTATTGGGAGGGAAGAGTCCAGGAGAGTGGCTGCCTCTACCAGGGTGGAAGAAGAGGAGCCCCAAACTGAACAGCCCAGGGCTTATGTAGGGCTTCTTAGAGGCGGAGTTTTCCCGGGGAGAAGAGGGATTGGTTAGTTTAATCGGTCAGGGGCAGAGATGGCTGATTTCAGAGTCAAACTGTGTTTCTTTCATTGCACTTTTTGAACTTTTTGGTTCTAGGGTTGGTGCGAGGGCATATTTCTTTTCACTGACTCTGATTCTAGGGACAAAGTGTGTTTCTTTGGCACTGGTTTCAGAGACAGGGTACATTTCTTTGGTTCTGGATTCGGGGCTAAAGTGTTTCTTTCACTGGCTCAGGTCTCAGACCCAGGGTGTGTTTCTTTCACTGTCTCTGGTTTCAGAGCCAGGGTGGGTTTCTTTGGGTGGCCCTTTTACCCTACACCACCCAGCATTTCTGGCTTATTCACGGGTGTCAAATAGTGGTCAGATGCAAGAATGTTATAGCATCCAATGGCACCCCATCATAGGAACACGCCACCGTGTGCTGGCACGCCTGCTTCTGAGGGGACCAGGATTGTCTTCATAGTTTCTGTTTAGAACAAAACACTAGATAGTCAGATCTGGGGGGCTGTTACACTGCAGTAGTGAGTGCTCACCTCTTTATGGGGTACACTCTTACCTTAGTCTGGGGTGTCTCATAGATTCTCAGACTTCACTTTCCTGATAAAATTTTATGTGCCCACTAGCTCTAATGTACTCAATAGAATTTTACCATTCCTTTCTATTTTTAGGGATAAGCTAGTTATTGGTCTGTGCCACAAGGTAGTGCCAGACCAGTTGTGCCCTTGATATGCCCACCTAGGTGCACAACCATCCTTTATCCTCAAAATGAAGTTGAATAGAGTCTCTTGGCAGGGAACAGCCTGATGTCCACACTCAGCATCACTAAAGGGATTCAGGTGGAACAGCAACGAAAGAGTCCAGGTGTGGCTGTTGGAGTGAGAATGGCCTCCATGTACTCATAGTGAAGCTTGGACCACAGTTGGTGGAACTCCTGTGAAGGGTTGGGAGGTGTGACGTTGTTGGAGGAGGGGTGGGGGTGGGCCTGTGCCATTTCTCTCTCTCTCTCTCTCTCTCTCTCTCTCTCTCTCTCTTTCTCTCTCTCTCTGCCTTGTACTTGTTGATCAGATGTGAACCCTCAGCTACCGCACCTACCTGCTGCCATGCTCATGAACTCTAACCCGCTGGAACTGTGAGCCCAAATTAAATCCTTGGTCATGGTGTTTTGTCACAGCAATTCAAAAGTAGCTGGAACACCAGGACATGTCACCAGAAGCCTGACAACATCAAATGCTAGTGAGGACTCAAGGCAGCAGGAGCTTTTTCTTTTCTTTTCTTTCTTTTTTCTTTCTTTTTTTTTTTTTTATTTTCAAGACAGGGTTTCTCTGTGTAGTCCTGGCTGTTCTGAAACTTGCTCTGTAGACCAGAGCTGGCCTTGAACTCATAGAGTTCTGCCTCCACCTTCAAGTGCTGGGATTAAAGGTGTGCGGAGCTCTTATTCACACGAGTGAGTGAGCATGCAAATTAGAGAGTCGTTTTGGAAAACAGATAAACAATCTTGCCATACAAGCCAGCAATCACGCCCCTAAATATTTGTAGTCGAATGACTTTAAAACACATCCACTGGAGGAAAAATAACTTCTACAGAAATGTTTACAATAGCTTTATTCTCAGTTGCTCCAAACTGGAAGCAATCAAAATGTCCTTCAAGACGAGTGGATAGATGAGATGTGGAAAGTCCTACCCGAGAATGGAATATCATTGAATTGTGCCTCTCCACACCAATTCACAAGGCTTACATCTGAATCCTTTCCTCCATGTGACTGTGTAAAGATGAAGACAAAGTTATAAATGTGCATGTACTGACAACAAAGCCTTAAGAGACATAAAGCAAAACAGACTAAGAGAGATCTATTATATTCATCTATTCATTAAACTGAGGCAGCTGGAATCTTTACTATTTACGATCTTTTTACCCATGAACATCTTTGTCTCGTTGAAAGAGTTCAGCCGTAGATCTTGGACATATTTTTGTTAGAGTTCTCTGTAACATTTCAGGGTAGGTTTTTTTTTTCCCTGGTGTTTTGTTTCTTTTCATTATTGCTTGCTATTTTAAGTGGTACATTTTAAAAAACCTCAATTTTCAGTTGTTTATTTCTACTTATAAAAATACAATTGATTTTTATATTGATCTTATATTCTGCAGCCTTGCTTAACTCACTTATAAACTCCCATGACTTTTTAAAACAGCATTATTAAGATATAAATTATATAACATATTGCCTCCCCACTTAGAGTCCACTGTTTGGTGACTTTTAGTGTCCTCAGGGCTCTGAGCGTGTCACCACAATGGTTTTAGAATGTTTTCATCATCCCGGCAAAAAGCCTTCATGTACCATCTGCCCACTAGGAGTGTTCGAGTCAATGGCTTTTTGTATATTGTCAGACACCTGCTGACATCAGCCACTTTAGAATATTTCGCCACCCAGTAAGAGACCTTCATCTCGGTCCCTTAGGTCATTTCTCCCAGCCTAGTTCCAAGGCAAAAGCTTGTGTGCCTTCTGTTTGCCTAGATTGCTCTGTTCTAGATGCTACAGTAGGATGTCGTTTGAGTTTGTCTCCCTAGAGTGTTGGTGGCAAGATGCTGAACAAGCTGGGCCTAGTAGAAGTGGTTAGGTCCCTAAAGACATATGTCCTTAGAATAGATCAGTGATGATCTCATGGGACCCTGCTTAATTTCCTTAAGAATGGGTTGTTACAAGAACAGCAATCCTGAGTTCAATTCCCAGCATTTACATAGTGGCCCACAACTGCTTACCATGGACTCTGATGCCCTCTTCTGATGTGCAGATATCCACAAAGACAAAAAAATCCATAAATAAATAAACTTGAAAAAAAAAAGATGGGCAGTTGTGGTACACCTTTAATCCCAAAATTTGGGAGGCAGAGGCAGGTGAATCTCTGTAAGTTCAAGGCCAGTATGGTCTACGGAGACAGAAAGGTGATTTTTAGAAAAATAATTTAAAAAGAAGAGGGAAAGCAATTCTCGCTCCTTCCCTGTAGGCAGAGACTGCTTGTTCATTTCCTGGCCACCCAGATGCTAAAAACCACACAGAGACTGTTTTATTACAACACTGCCTGGCCTACTGCTCACACTTCTTATTGGCTAGCTCTTATAACTTAAATTAACCCATTTCTATTAATCTGTGTATTGGTGTGGGAGGTCCTTCTGTCTATGTGTTGCTTTTATTGGTTAATGAATAAAGAAACTGCCTTGGCCTGTTGATAGGGCAGAACTTAGGGAGGCTGGGAGGACTGGACTGAATGCTGGAAGAAAGAAGGGTGGAGTCAGAGAGATGCCATGGATCTGCGGCCAGAGGTAGACGTGCTGAAACTTTGCTGGTAGGCTACGACCTCGTGGTGATATACAGATTAATAGAAATGGGTTAAATTAACATGTAGGAGTTAGCCAATAAGAATCTAGAGCTAATGGGCCAAGCAGTGTTTTAATTAATGCAGTTTTCTGTGTGGCTATTTTGGTTCTGGCAGCGGGATGAACAAGCAGGCCCTCCTCCTACAGTGTATTTCCTACCTGTAATATGGTTGTGGCCTTCCTGTAAGGTTCCATGCAGTGTCTGGTGTCTGTCTCCTGCAGCAGCTCCATGGTTTCTCAATGACTCTGCCTACTCTCTGTGTATCTTTTCCAGCCTGGCTATATTCTGCTAAGCCATTGGCTGAAAGCAGCTTATTTATTAACCAATGGCAATAAAACATATTCATAGCATGTAGAGGAGAATCCCACATCACTTCCCCATCTCTGAGGCCGTTGCTTCCCATCTTCCCTTGTTCCTTCATATTGTCACACCCCTCCCCGCTCTGATGCCAGCGTCTGTGGCATCGGCACCAGAGCCAAACAGATGCTACACCCTGCTCTTGGGGCGTTCCCAGGCTGGTTCTGAAAACAGGGTTATGGTTCCTCTCCTGTTGGTGGCTGTGGGTGTCTCTGGCACAATGTTCTTACATCCTCTATGTTCTGACATCATTGCTTTCTTTAATTCACCTCAAATATTCTGCATCCGCAAGTCATTTCTTCTTTGTCCCTTTGCTTACTCTCCAAGCACTTGTGAGTTTTCCAGCTTTCTTTCTGGTGTTGTTTGCAGTTTTGCTCTCTGTTGGTTGGAAAATATACTCCCGTGGCCTAACACATGCTCTTTCATGAGGTTCCCTGAGTACCTGAGAAAAATGTCTATTTTGAGTTTCTGGGCGAAGTTTTCCACCTTAGTCAGACAGACAGGTTTAGTTAGTGTAAGGGGTAACCTCTCGTGTGTCCTCAGCAGTTCTCAGTCTGTTGTTCCCGCCATCACTGAAACCGAGACCGTGACGTGACTGGTGCCTCCAGCTGTCGCTGTAGGACTAGCATCTCAGACTGGATCCCTGTGTGTCAGCCTTCACTTCTCTTCCTATTGCTGGGTAAAGGGGCCCGAATGGCAGCAGCACCATTCCCTGTTTGGGGCCCTGGGCTGCAGAGCAGCAGAGAAAGCTAGCTGAGCAGGGAATGCACACACTCTCTCTGCCCTGGAGGGAGGCTGTGGCCAGCTACTTCAAGTTCCTGCCTCACCTTCCATGTGGAGATGGAAGAGCCTGGAAGCCCGAGCTGAAATAAAGCCTCTCCTCTAAGCTGCCATTTATCAGGGTATTTTCTCACATCAACAGAAATGAAACTGGGTTTTTTTTCTTACATTCTTTATCATGGCTGACTGGGATTTAACTTCACATTGATTCTATTCTATTTTAATAATCAGAATTTTTCTTCCTTGTAAAACTTTTGGGTGGCAAGGCAGACATTTTAATTTTAGTAGATACCACAAAATGTGAATAATTCCCAAACAGACATTTTCTTGAGTGATTAGCGATCTAAATGGAATTCAATTCTTTTGTTTAATGTAAAAATACTGTTCTGCCAGCAATTCTGCAAAGACAGAAAATATAAAAAGTAAAATTAACTCTCAATTATCTCTAGTCATCTTATTTAAATTTATATAAAAGTTTGTTGCTTCTGTAAGAGCGAAATATTCCTCCTAAAGTTATCTGGCTAATGGGTGCGTTTAATGTTCACATGAGCTATCGATCCATCCTCCGGTTTGTTTAAATAGCAGAAAGGTAACAATGATTTCACACGGAAAATAACAGCTTTTAATATCATTAGTTACTGAGTCAGTTTACTCCGGTATAATAAACATCAGTGTGTCCACCAGCCAATGGGAATAATTGCCTCATATGAAGCACGAATGGAGATTTCTATACTTTTCTATGTTTAAAAAACAAATGCTCATCTATTAAGAATACTTCCAAATGTCCAGTTTGTATTCCTGGTGTAATTAGATTGTTCAAATAATGTCTCCTAATTGGGCATTGGCAATGCATTTCTGTCACCCCAGTGCTGGGGAGGCTGAGGCAGAAGAGTCCCTGTGAGTTTGAGGCCATCTGGGCTACATCGTGAGACACTATCTAAAACAAAACAAATAGTCAAACAAACAAACAAAAACCAACCCCGGCTGGCAAGATGGCTCAGTGAGTAAAGACAGCTGCCATCAATCCTGTCTGCCTACACTCTGTTCCTTCACCCCATATGGTGGGAGCCCAGCACCAGCTCCCGTAAGTGGTCCTCTGACTCCAGAGCTGTGTTCACCTACACATGTGCATATGAAATCAATGCAATAAACCTATTTTAAAAAATCAAGGCTGGGTGTGCTGATGCAGACCAGTAATCCTAGTGCCCAAGGGGCTCAGACAGAATAATTATCTTGAGTTCGAAGACAGCCTATACTACACTGAGTTCTGGGCAAGCCTGTGTATATAGAGAGTTCCTGTATCAAAAGTGTGTGTGTGTGTTTCTGAGTATGTATGTGTGTGCATATGTATGTGTGTGTATCTGAGGTTGTGAATGTGTGTGCATGTGAGTGTGTATCTTTGTGTGTGTGTGTATATATATATATGTGTGTGTATACATGTGTATGTGTATCCAATGTTGTGTATGTATGTGTATGTGTGTGCATCTTGTGTTTGTGTGTGCATGTGTGTGTGTGTATGATACATCCCTTTCACAATCACAGGATTATCAACTGTTTCCAGTTTCAGATATTCTACAAATGACACCACCACAGACATTCAACTATCTGGTCTTCCAAAGGCTAAAGCTCAGGCACTGTGATTTGAATATGACTTGTGTCCCCAGAGCCCATTGGAATTAGACCCTGGATCCTGGGGGCAGTACTGATGGGAGATGGTGGGTTTGTGGGGGTAGTAGGTCCTTAGAGCACTGTAAGATGGATGTCATTTCTGTCAGGTGCCTTGAGTTCTTGTATATTGGCACATACCTCTCATCTCAGTACTAAAGAGGCAGAGGCAGGTGGGTCACAGTGAATTCCAGGTCAACCTAGTCTACATAGAAACCAGGGTTACATAGTAAAACCCTTGCAAGCAAGGAAGCAAGCCTAACCCTGCTCTCTCCATTTCTCTGTTCCAGTTCCAGGGCTACTCTAGCATGCACCCCACCTTGCCACTTGTTCAGTCAGTCACCAAACCTCCATTGAGCACTACAGCACCCTATGCTAGGTTCCAGCAACCCTGTGGTAAACAGGACCGTCTCTCATTCCACTATAGACCATGACACACATCTGACTGCATGATGTGGGAGTCCCCTCTGTGTGCTGCTTGTATTGGTTAATGAATAAAGAAACTGCCTTGGCCTGATAGGGCAGAACTTAAGTAGGCGGAGAAGACAGAACTGAATGAGGGGAAGAAGGATGTAGTCAGATAGATGCCATGGATCCGCCAGAGGCAGATGCTGGGAATTTTACCTGGTAAGCCACTGCCACATGGCAATACACAGACTAATAGAAATTGGTTAAATTAAGATGTAAGAATTAGCCAATAAGAAACTAGAGCTAATAGGCCAAGCGGTGTTTTAATGAATACAATTTCTGTGTGATTATTTTGGGGCTAAGCTAGCTGGGCAGCCAGGATGAACAAGCCAGCCCTCCTCCTACAACTGCACAATTAACAAACCTGTGCGCATGCTCTTGAACATGCAACTGTACTGTCCTCCGACTCAGACGCTGGGTCACCTTCAGGAATTGCTGTGGTCAGTAGAATAAGAAGAGTAAGGAGACCCAAATGTTAGCGAGTTTGAAAGCATATTTAGGCTCTGGGTAGCATCTAAGTTGTGAGGGGTATATGGGAGGTTGAAAGGAGGAAGGGGAAGGGGGAAATGATGTTATCACATTATAATCTCAAAAAACAAAGTGAATAAAAAAATTTTAGAGACAGAATAAAAGAGAAAGGAACAGCTACACCCTTCTGGGTCAGGCCGCAGAAAGGTGGGCAGACTCAGTGGAACTCTGTGGTGGCACAGCTAACAGTGACTGCATTTGGGGACAGGGTTTCTGGAAAAGTAAAGCACATGATCCTGCCTTCTTGGAGGCACTCTTCTAGCCAGGCCTCTGGCCTATGCCGCTGGGTTAACCCTTAATGGAAGAGGCAAGGGCGTGTCTACACCTAGAGGGAGATTCTTCATAGCCACAGATACTACAGGAAGTAAACAAACTATTGTCAACACTGGAACAAACCACCAGTGGAGGTTTGGGAACTGAGGAAGACAAGGGCATGTTGGGATGAGATCCCACCTGCAGAAGCAGATTGCCTCGGTGGGTGGCACTGCTGTAGACATTATTAAGGTGTGAATCTGAGTCTCGGGCCACCTGCTGCAATCTCCAATGGTTAGAAACAGAAACAGTTTATTAAGTGGAGTATTTGTATAAGGCTTTTATTTTTAAGTTTGTGGGAGGATGCATATGAATACAGTGTCCACATAGGCCAGAAGCTCCCTGGGAACGGGGGTTATGGGCTGTTGTAAGTCATCAGATATGGGTGCTGGGAACCCAACTTGGGTCTTCTGCAAGAGTGGTATATGCTCTGGCCTGCAGAGCCCCTGGAGTTTATTAACGTGTAGGTGGATCCCTTTCTACCCACTTATCATCCACCTCCATTTCCTTCTGTCCTCTGGCATGGGCGTGACCTCTGAACCTTTGTCTCCAAACCTGCCACACCTCATGCAGACAAACTGAACTGGCATGTGTCCACTTTAATTCAGTCACAGCTGCAGAAAGCCTCTTTCTACTCTCCTTCTAAGGTTGTGGGTAGGAATCCAGGGGTAGACGTTATTCAGTCCTCTTCACCTATGACGTGTTAAGCAAGCTACAGGCTGTAAGAGACACAAAAGCTGTGTCACTCTGAAACAATGTGTTTAACAACCTCAGCGTCATCTCGTGCTCTGCTGTGGGAAGTCCTTCTGTACATGTGTAAAAAAAGATTTAATATAAAAGAATACAGAGTCATAGATTAAATGAGTAAAGATAATAAAATAAATATTAAACTTGTATAAAAAAGTAATAGAGTAAGAAAATAAGCCACATAAAGATGAAATATACACAGAGTCTGGATTATGTATATTATTGTGTTTTCTTTGAATTTTTTGACTGTAAAGGAACTAAGTACAGAGAGATATTTCATTGTATGGGCTGCTAAACTAAACCAACATATATATTTTAAAGGTATCATAACTTTAGAATTTGGATCTAAGGATTTGTTGCTTTGGAAAAGAGGTTCTTCTTTTGTTTCCACGGAGGATGAAAACCTTTGGAATCCTTCCAGACTAATGTGGTTTGATGGACCAAGACCACCCAAAAGATCTCCATTAACACCCCAAAAATTACTTCACCCAACCAAAAGCAAAAAGCAGTTTGGAGAGAATTATGTCCCCAAATTCCCTAAATTATTGTTTATAAATGTTTCTTGGTCTATTGATACAAATTTAATATCAATTTTGTTTTATATATATATATTATATATATATTTCTGCTCTTGATTAAGCTATTGTGTTTGTGTAGCTCATTTAAAAATGCAATGTATAATTAAGAAATATAGGTTAATAGACAATCATCTATAATAGTCAAGCTCATAATCATGTGAGTTAGGTTTTCTAGATATATAGAGATATATTTCAGTTAGACAGGTATTCTTCAAATCTTTCAGAGACCTTCAAAATATGGCATTTAAAGTGTTTAAAAAATTTAGGACTTGGGGCTAGAGAGATGGCTCAGAGGTTAAGAGCACTGGCTGCTCTTCCAGAGGTCCTGAGTTCAATTCCCAGCAACCACATGGTGGCTCACAACCATCTGTAATGAGATCTGGTGCCCTCCTCTGGCTTGTGGGCATACATTGAGGGAGAATGTTGTATACATAATAAATAAATAAATCTTAAAAAAAAAAAAAAGAAATTTAGGACTTTTATGACAATGAAACACATCTGCTCCTGGCAGCACCAATCTACTTCAAAAAGATGATGGGCATTGAAGAGGCTCCTTATGGACTTTGCCAGCCATTTGGGCAATAACCTGCTCTCTCCTGGACCGCTTGATGTTATGCTGTATGAACTGAACATGCAAGACCCACAGAAAAATGACTTCTGAAGTTGCCTAAAGAAGGTGAGACAGTCCTTCAAGGTTCCTGCTTCATGAAAGAGTCTGCCAGACATTCTGCAGGACACAGAAAAAAGTGACTGTCAAACTACCAATATAATTGGAACTCTCTTTGAAATTACCTGCTTCATGGAAAAGTCTGCTGGATACTGTGGGCCTGTAGGCTGAAGATGGATGCCCCAGTTATAAAGAAGAAGGCAGCGAGATGTCTCTGTCAATTCTGGAGTTTTGGAAGTTGCCTACAATGTACTTCCTGTTTACTTATGTAATATTATATCCTTCTGGTGTCTTTAATGGAGTTGAATAATAGTTATAATTATAGTATTCCTTAGTTATGATAAAAGATAAAGTAGATATAAATATTGTAACTGTGATTCTTGCTTGATATCTGTTTTGTTATATGTAATTTTACTGTGTAAAATTAAATCCTTCCTCTTATTTAAACAGAAAAGGGGAAATGGTGTGGGAAGTCCTTCTGTATATGTGTTGCTTTTATTGGTTAATAAAGAAGCTGGCTTGGCCTGTGATAGGGCAGAGTAGAGCTGGGGGGAAGAACGGGGGGGGGACGTGGGCAGGACTAAACTGAAGACTGGGAGAAAGAAGGTGGAGTCGTGAAACACCATGTAGCTGCCAGAGGGGAAAGACATGAGCTGTCAGTTGGAACCTTGCCGGTAGGCCACAAACCTTGTGCTAAAATATAAAATAATGGAAGTGGTTTAATTCTAGATATAAGAGCCTAAGTGACTGGCCAAACAGTATTGTAAGCAATATAGTTTCTGTGTGATTATTTTGGGAGTCTGGGTGGCTGAGAAACAAACAAGCATCCTCTCCCACCAATACTCAGTCAATGCACATTTCCTATGCGTCTGCTGTGTGCAGGGCACCATGATAAGTGCCAAAGAACAACAAACTCCTGGAACTCAGCCTCATGCTCTCGAAGTGAAGGCTGGGATGCTGGCTGGCCTGGGAGCAGTGGAGCAAGCCGAGTGCAATCTTTTTAGACACTGCCCCAGAGAAATTCACTCCTGAACCCCTGCCTTTCTCTTCTTAGGGATGTAGACAGTCCCTAAGGTCCTGTGAAGCGCTGATGTTTCTCCAATATGTGAAAATGCTTTGACTGGGCCTGTTGATAGAGGTATAATCCCAGCTCCTAGGAGGCAGAGGCAGAAGGATCACAAGTTCAAGGCCATCTATGCTATAGAGTGAACTCAAGGCCAGGCTAGGTAACAGTGAAACCCTGTCTCAAAATTTAAAAGAGAAAAAAATGGGGGCTGGAGAGATGGCTCAGGGGTTAAGAGTACTGGTTGCTCTTCCAGAGGTCCTGAGTTCAATTCCCAGCAACCACATGGTGGCTCACAACCATCCATAATGAGATCTGGTGCCCTCTTTTGGCATGAAGGCAGACACACAGGCAGAACACTGTATATATAATAAATAAATAAATATTTAAATAAATAAATAAAATCTTTTAAAAAAAGAAAGAATGGCAGGGTGTGTGTGTATGTGTGTGTGCGCGCACACACGTGCGTGTGCGTGCACATGTGTGCATGAGTGTTGTAGATATTAGATATAGTGGTAGAACACCCTAACAGGCATGAGGCCCAAAGTTCAATCCTCAACACAGAAGAAAGGATGGAAAAAAGGGAGGGAGGAATGGGGGATCGGGAGGGAAGGAGGAAGGAAATGCTGTGAGGTGCACAGTACCGTACACTAGGGGAGGTAGAAGAGCATTAGCACTGTAGCTAGTAAGTCACTGCCCTGGTTCAAATCCCAGCCCTGACTTTACAAGCTCCATGACCCTAGATCATAGGTCACTTTACCTCTCTGACCCTTAGTTTCTTTTATTTAGCTCTCTCTCTCTCTCTCTCTCTCTCTCTCTCTCTCTCTCTCTCTCTCTCTCTCTCTCTCGTCATGTGTAACCCAGGGTTACATAGCTAAGGATGACCTTAAACTTCTGATTGTCCTGCTTCCACCTCACATATCTGCTCAGATTGGTGGCATATCCCATTATGTCCTGTTCGGTGCAGAGCTGAGGATCAAATCCAGGGCCTCACACATAC